>NC_141540.1:84268750-84620000 GCF_021556685.1 Rattus norvegicus | reverse complement strand
AATATTCTATATTTATTCCTTTTAAATCATAGTAATAAACTAAATGAATTAAAAACACTGGTTCCTGAAGAGTAAACTAGGAAAAGATTATCTTCACATACCTTAATTTATTCACAATTAATTTTTTACAACTGTATCTTTGAACACAAAGTACTTTGATGAAAATAATATTTCTTTCCTTTTTTTAAAATTTTTTATTAGATATATTTCTTTTTTTTTTTTTCGGTTCTTTTTTTCGGAGCTGGGGACCGAACCCAGGGCCTTGCGCTTCCTAGGTAAGCGCTCTACCACTGAGCTAAATCCCCAGCCCTAGATATATTTCTTTACTTGCATTTCAAATGTTATTCCCCTTCCCGGTTTTCTGTCTATAAGCCCCCATTCCCTCCCTTCCCCCTCCCCCATATGGGTATTCCCCCTATACCCTTACTGCCCTTACCGCCCCCCCCATATTCCTCTGCACAGGGGGTCCAACCTTGGCAGCACCAAGGGCTTCACCTTCCACTGGCATCCCAACAAGGCTATTCTCTGCTACATATGCAGTTGGAGCCCTGGGTCAGTCCATGTATAGTCTTTCGGTAGTGGTTTAGTCCCTGGAAGCTCTGGTTGGTTGGCATTGTTGTTTTTATGGGGTTGCAGGCTCCTTCAACTCTCTCAATATTTTAATATTTTATTTTCAATAATTCTGGACAAAAAAGAAAAAGAAAGGGTTCTGGGAAATGTCCAAAAGACATGAGAAATGATTTGCAAGAAAGAGTAAAGCAAAAGTCTGAGTAACTAAGAACCATAAATGTAAATATCTTTGTAGAATCACTTCTCATCACAGGATATGTGTATAATTCAAGCTACAGCAGCTATCATTATTGCCCATATCCTAAAATTTCTCCAGAGAACATTAGCTTTCTGCCAATTCATATAAGCTAAATGTCTTGAACTTTCATTCTCTGAATTAATGTTCTTCCCAGAAGGAAAGATCTCTGATGCCTTTGTTTCTAGACTTTGCCATATTGAGATCTGCTTGAAATTTCAAAAGACCTTTAAAATTAGGATTGCCAAGGGAAAGGTTTTAAATAGTTGCTGATTACCATACTGTACATTAAACTGCTATATAATAATAAAAAATAGTAGGTGAAACCATTTTTCCAGACTGTAGGAATAAACAAATTTATTTGACCTTTGTAATGATTGACTCATTCTTTCCTTCTTAGACCATGTGTGACCTTTTGAAAATGACCAAATTCATAACTGTCTCAAGAATTACTCCAGGAAAAGAGAACTCCATAATTTTTTTGATGTTTATGTAATCTCTACAGGATGAATAAACTATTAGTTTTCCTAAGTTTTATCTAAAATAGTGTCTGTTTTTAGTGTAAAAATTTCCACTATTAAAAAGGTCCCAACCTTGATATTATAAAATATAAAATATCTACATGAGAGATAGGTTCTCTATAAGAGCAGCAAGTGTTTCTTAAGCCTAAGCCATCTCTCCATCCCTCCGTATACTATACTTATATCTCAATTAAAATAAGTAAACATTAAAATGGATCTGTAGATTTGTTTAAAATCATATCCACCCATCCAACTATAAACATTTCATAATTCCCACAGCTTGGTTGTTGTGAACATTGCTACAGTGAAAACAGTAATATGAATATCTCTTTGGGGATCTCATTTCAAATAAATGAAAGTCTAAGTGCTGGAGTCAAATTACCATAATACAAACTGATATTGTTGTGAGGTTGTGTGTGTGTGTGTGTGTGTGTGTGTGTGTGTGTGTGTGTGTGTCAGGTTTGATAAAATATTTTAATATTGGATCAGACTGGTCTTGAACTCATGATTTTCCTCCATTTGTCTCCTGGAATTATAGACATTTTCTATAGTAGTTCAAAGCTTCCTAATAAATTAACCTTCAAACTCTCTGCCTCTCTGCATTTTTATGAGCTTACTACTCTGTATTTGAAGGTGTCTTCTCCTCCAGTTTGTTTACTCCTCTTTGACATGTTAATATTTTGACCCACATGACCATTTTGTTAACTCAATATATAATGGAGAGTTTTCAGCCATTTCCACCCACATTTATTAATATACTTTTGTACACAGTCTTATTTCACTCCTGTTTTTCTTGTCCCCCATTGCTTTCATTTATTTTTTTATCTAAATACCCTTTTACTTCAGTGATAGTGGGATAAATGAAACTCATTCTTTGCTCTATAAGAGGTCACATTTTGATCAGGTAGATCAGGTAATCAAGGGTGACAAAATCAAGTCTGGTAAATGTGACTAGTGATGCATGTAAAGGCTATGAGAGTACCAAAGACTTCCTTGACATCTAACCTATTTAAAAGGGAGCAGTAGAAATTTCATTTTCAATTTATTTTATCTTATTTTATTTTTAGGACAAGAAATTCAGAGTTGGAGATACATGACTATGACACCCACTCATGTCTGGAATATGAACTGCCAAGTAAAAATGATTTTACATGATATATTATGACAATAAACTTCTTTAAAATTAATAGTATCTACACTTCCACAAATATCTAATCATGCATATTAGTTTGAATTAGTGTATTTCTTACACCGTGAAAACAGTGAAAGTCTGCTTTTCTGCTCCAGGAGAATGTACATGAAAACCCCTGGAGATAATGAGATTTGCCAACCCACTCTGGTGATTGGGCTCTCACAGCTCAATTAAACAAGGAATAGCAAGCACATCTGGTCATGATACTTAAAATATTCATAAGGACATAAGCCCTTTGAAAATGCCTTCTCTTAATTCATGGCTAAATGGAATCAGAGGGTTTTGGAGTCTTTTTACTTCCTCACAATTTCTATTTCAAAATGTGCCAATTATTTCCTATTGGGGTTAGCCTGTGAGTCAAATGAATGCTTTTGAAAATCTTTGAGTAGTTTCTTCACTTTTCATCCCAAAAGAAGTTAGATGTTAGCTATTGAGAGAAGGCAAAGGAAAAAGAACTTCCCACTGCATGAAAAACATTATCATGTTCTATGAAGTGACATCAGGCATTTGAGTTGTTCAGAAGTACCGTTGAGTTAAGTTTAGGGAACAAATGGGTTAGAAGAAGCTTAACAACCAAGAAGATTTGGTTGTAGGCTGAAAGGCTGGAGCATCTTTGGCACTTATGGGAAGACAAAAGGTAAGGGAAATGTGTCTTATACAAATACTGTATGGAAGGTATACTCTATGGGAAAATGCTTGAAAATAGAGATATCAACCCTATATTTGTTTTGTCTTTGAATTCCCAGCATCTAGCACAGAACCTGGTCCAAGTATCCACTCAACAAATTGCACTTCAGGTATGAAGCTGTCGATGTATAGATTGCTACACCTCATAATAAAATGTTTGTCAACTATAGTGATGCAGTGGGTTGACAAACAAGGTTTTATTTTTACTTGAAATTAGGATTTCATTTCCTTTGCCACTTGTTCATAAACAGCAACTAAATGTGGTTGTTATCATTTTAACTCTTGAAGAAAGGCATTCAATATATAGTAAGACTATGAGGATAAATTTAGAAGATGAGTAGACAAATGAGAGATCTGCTGTTATTAAGTGATTTGGTAATGAGTTACATAGTCTGCCTCCACAATGGGAAGAGTTCGAGTTGTGCTATAATCATCCACTTAATTCTAAAGTCTTTTTGATAGATGTGTGATAAATGCCACAGCTCAGCAGATGTGACAGTGACATTGATTTTTCACAGTGTAAGATTCTATCATCACATAGTTTCAGTTCATTACAGTGAGTTTCCCAAATGTTTAGCATTCAATTCTATTGCTGTTTAACAATACTGACTCAGTATATTAATGGAATGATTTGATTTGGTAGGTAAAAGTGTTCAGTACATGATAATTCTCCACAATATCCAAGAAAGGTAGAATTTTTACCATATAAGGGCATTGGCTCTGTCCCACAGTTCTAAGATTTTACATTGCTTTTTGGTTCTCATTTTAGCAAAGCATCAGTCCTTCCTAATTAATATCCACTGCCAGGTACCCAAGTTACCATTTCTGCAAATAGTGAAATAAGAATGCTAATAAGAATTTAGTGAGTTAATCATATCTTACTTGTCAGTTTATATAAGTAACTGTGAATGTGGTGTGTGAAGCTGCCATTTTCGTGACAGTCATTGAAAACATGTTCCCTCATTTCTCATGAGGGTTACTTATATCTTCTCATCCTCCTATTCTGAAACTGTTGCTGGATTGTACTTTTTGATGGGTCATTTTGTGAAATTTCTAGTGTTCAACAATAGTTAAACACAAATTTCCAACTCTTTTATGCTGTGATTGTAGTGAAATGAGAGATGTATATGGAGTAATTGACTTCTGTTTGCTTTAAGCTCTTCTTTTGCACTATCTCCTCCTTAATGTCCCATGTATCAATTGATTTATACTTTTATTCTATAGACATTAACTAAGCCCTATTAACTTGAATCTACTTATTGCCATTTGTTTTCTTGCAGGCATTGCTTCTACTTGACCATATAAGACTTTTAGAATATAGCAGGCTTCAGGGTATTAAAGGTCTTTAAATACGTATTTTATATCTGAAAGTTGGATAAAATTTACCTAGTGCTACCTAAGCAGTCTGGTGATGTCTAAACATAGTCACCTGTGCCAGAAAACCCAGCTCAAGCTGTGGACTAAACTCAACTGCAAGAGAAATCACAAGACAGCATGACCCTTACTTCACTTCTTGGCGATTCTTCAAAATGTTCCTCCCTGCTGTGTGCCGACTTTCTTCTCAGGACAGAGACTACACACTTCTTCCTTCTTTGCCCATTGGTCACATTGAATTTTACCTTGGCTGAACTATTTTTGAGATAATTGTTGCTAAGAAAGTTCCTTTGATTTGGCTGATTTTTTTCCATCCTTTTTCTGTTCCTATAACTATAGCATGTATAATGTGATTAGACTTATTGATTTGTGCTTTTGAGCAGAGGTCCAGTCAATCTCCTCCAAACCACAAGGTTGCTACATAAAAATGGAAACTGGCTACCTCAAGGGAAATCCAAGTGTGGCTAGAAAAGGTGAGAGCAGAAAATTGATTTTGGTAAGACAATACATACATATGCGATGGGAGTCCATTGACCACACTGTTTCCTATTTTAGGTCCAGTCTTAGCATTTTCACAGTGGATTGCAAAAATGGTCATAGTAATATGATTGTGTATGTAATCTATCCCATCAAGAACTGCAATCTATTTGTCAGGAGCCGTTCTTCTTTCCCTTGGATTCCTTGGGTTTCATTTGACAAAATAAAGTATGCCAGTTCTAAGTCCATTCTTCAACGGGCCTTGGGCCTGTGTTAGACCTCTGCTGCTATTCTGAATAAAGCCCAGGGCTAGTCAATTATGTCATAGAAGACAATCTAGAAGAAAGACAATCCTTTTTGTTGATACAATAATGAATGACCCGTATTTGACCAGAAGTACAAATTATCCTAGTTAAGGACAAACAGACCTAGTGCAGAGTTGAAAGCAAGGGTTGTCTAGGGCCCCTGCTTTGTCATTATTAGACTTTTGTTTTAGAGTGGGGAAAGTAGACATTTTGTGCCATGGTCTATGGAGATCAGAAGACAACTTTTGGGAGTTGGTTCTCTTTCCATGATGTGGGTCCTAGTGATTGAATTCAAGTGGCCAAATTATCTTATTGGCTTTTTACTTGGATCTACAAAATTCTGCCTGTATTGAAAATGTCTTAATCTGTTTTTGTTGTTGCTGTTCTTTGCATCTTCCCTTTCCATTCAGGAAGAACCTTTCCTAATTTCCTCTCACTATTTTTTCAACTCCTCCTCTTTTCCCCTTCTTCTTACTCAAATATTCTCTTCAAACCTCCTTGCCTCACTAAGATTATCTTCCCCCAATTTTTTACTATAGCACAATAAACCTTTCTCAGCATTTCACTTTGTAATTTCATGTATTACCAATATTAGCGAATTGAGAGATATCCCTTAACAGAAGGTGAGAAATCAAGGGTTCACTCATGAATGAACTTGTCTCCTTTCCTAAAGGTTAATAAGGAAAGCAATATAGCAACTGTGCCTTGATATGAGTTAAATAATCAGGTTATGCAGAGAAACAAAATAGTGATTGGTTCTGAATGGTGGAGAAAGGTTTCTAAAACCTTATGTAGTAAGTTACCACCCAGCCAAGGCAGGGGGATGCAGAGAGTCTCTGGAATGACAGCTTTGAGGGGTAAAGTTTAAAACCAATTTGTGTAAGTGGAGAAAAGAGATTTGTTTATGAACAAAGAGAAGATTGTGTTGAATTTCATGTACTTTATGAGACTGGAGACCACGTTGGCACAAAAAGAAGAGATAAGCAATGGTGGAGCAAGCAAAACTATGTCAGAAAGGAAAAGCTACTTCAGAAACATGGAAGGGTGTCAGCAGGACCAAGATAAGAAACAATGTGAAAGGGAAGCAAGGCAGAAGGAGTGTGAATGAAGTAATACAGTCACCTCAAGGAAACGTTCCAAAACATACGGTGCATCCGGTCCAAAGGAAAGTTTTATTTTGAGGATGAGCAAAACAAAAAGTAACCAACTCTGTGAGCAAAGACAAAAAGACACCCCATGGAAGAACGATTGAATAAGCTTGCACACAATGTGCAGTCAACAGAACAATAAAAATTGGTATTGTTTATAAAGTTGAGCAAATATGCAGTTAAACCCATGGATGGTTAAGAAAGGACACCATATTTATAAGAACAGGCACAAATGGTGATAAAAAGAAGAAAAAAGTAAAAGTTGATACTGCAATTTTGAAAAAAATAATTGATGAGCTAAACAATTAGAGGGCTAAAGGAAAATAGCTGAAACACAATTAAAACTAAATGTTAGGAAATAAATGACATATTTGATTACTAAATGAATGTTAGATACTATTAAAATTTTTGACTAAATTTTCCTTAATTCTAGTAAATCTCACTGGATAAATGGTATTGCAATCACTCTTCTAATAAAGAAAGTAAACTATGGAACTTTTCATAAAATCTATTCAGAGTCATAGAGCTAAGTGACAAACACTAACCTTAACATGGAAGGCAGTTTTAAGGCACTTCCACTTACCCAGCAAGCTGCACATAGAATATAGCACTCCCCTTTGATGTGTGAATAAACTGACAGGCATATAGAAAGAAGTAAGAGTTGGGGATGGAAAGAATAGATCTTGGAATTCTAGAACCTACAGAAATATGCTTGGGGTATAACAATAGCAAAGAGGAAGCAATATTGAAATGATTAATAACTAAGAAATTCTCAGGATAGGAGAAAGATAAGATTTTTTCATAACAACTCGAAGATATTGCTAATGCTAAACAAGTCAAATTTGAGCAATGCAACCGAGTATGAAATTTTAATAAAAATGTTGTCGTGATCAGGTTTTGTTTTCATAAAGATCAACCGTTAACAAAGGGAGGTATTAAACACCCAGGACCAAAAGCAAGATGTAACTGCAGTTGTACAAATGAGATGAGTAGTATGTATACTAAGCAAACAGAAATGGGAAAAGGATTCAAAAGGGCTCTGATGGTGATAGGCCATATATTAGCAGAAAAACACTGAAGTCTGTGTATGTGTAATGACATTAAAAAATATAATATACCTGCTGATGGAAGGTTCCCCATAGCATAAAGGATTACACACAGAGAAAAGACTGATATAGCAATATAGAGTAAATCATGAGGGCTTGAAACACATGTATCTAAATGTCAAATGTGCTTCTCTGACATGAGTTTGAAACGTGTTATTATTTTGCAAACAGCATATCCCGAAGTTTATTTTATATAACACTAAATCTAAAAGATGTTCTGCAAAACATGAAAGGTTCATGATCTTATAAACTTGGGGATGGCTAAAAACATATCTTACTTTTAGGACATAAAATTATACATTATTAAATCCAAGCATCCAGAAACACTGTTTAAGAAATAGTACTGAAATTTTAAAATGTGGGGCCATTTCCTCCAGTAATTTTTGTATATCCCTTTGAAACATTACATAAAACATACACACATCAGCATACACTCAATTCTACAGATGTGTGCTTTTATATTTATGAGAATCCAACTTAGATACTCATTCAATGGACATCCATTTCAAATTATAAAAGAAAATCATAAAATGTTATATTTTTCATTTATGACTATTTTATAGGAAAAGAGAAAGGGTATAAGAAAAAATAAAAAAGAAAGATAGTTTAACTATGTAATAATACTCAATAAGTTACTAATAATGATGTATCATGAAAAGATAAAGTATCACTTTATCTTATGGGGTGGGATAGTGGGGGAAGGTTTATCTTTCAGGTTCTGAGAGAAGTCAGGGCAGGAATTCAAAGCAGGAACCTGGGGTAAGGAACAGAAGCAAGAGTCATGGAGGAATGCTGCATAGTGGTTTGCTCCCCATGGCTTGCTCAGTTTGCCTTCTAGAACAACTCAGGAGCACCTGCCCCATAGCAACACTGTAACAATGAATAGGAATGAAGAAAATTCCTGACAGACTTAGCTATAGTCTAATGGAGACATTTTCTAGGTTCAGAGTTCCTCTTCCCAAATGACTCTAGATGGTGTTAGGTTTATAAACAAAATGAAAGAGAACAAACAACCCCCTAAAACGAAACAAGACAAACAAAACCACCCTCCCTGACAACCCATAATCTACAAACATAAATGTAAATTTTCAATTATGGTATTATACATGGTGTTTTGGTAACTAGGGGTGCTCTAAAGAGCTTTGACTTACTTAGTGCAGGGGCATAAGACTGAGTTGGCATACTTATCACTTTAATATTAAAATAAGTTAAATTACAGGTAAATTGTATAAGCCACTTTCTTCACTGAGCCAATGAGTCAATAGGGATCACATGTTCTGATTTTCTTTGTGATTTACTGCAATTACAGAGCCAAGACACCCAGCTGCATCGAAACCCAATTCTTTCTATGAACACAGAAGTAGGTTGTATGGTCGTATCTGAGTGTCCTGTGGATCAACTGGCTACTCTCTTAAGTTTTGACTCAGTAACCCAGGCTACTCAAATTGTGGTCTCAAGAACATTTCCGAATCAGGTAGAGAAAAAAAAAGAATAGTTTAAGAGGCGTTCCTCAGCCTTGAAATTAACACAAGTTATTCCCACACCTTCTCCAACAACTAGAACCACAAACCTGAATACACAAAGAAATATGGGGCATGTCCAGTCAGTGTTGCTGTATATCTGTGCACTATCTTTACATCTGAAGCTTTTGTCTTTATTTTCAGTGTTGAAGACTGGATCCAGTGCCTTGTTAGGCATGTACTCCATCACTGCCTATGCCACCAACCCTATTCTCTTTCCATCATTATTATCTTAATGGTAATATGTCTTGTTCCAGACTCCATTTTCTCCTAGCCTTAGCTGTTTCATCCTGCTGAGGGTTTAGAAGGTGTATCTTTTCCTTGTAACTCATCTGTCTCTTTATATTTAAACTCCATTGCCACTGTTTCGAACTTGAATGTGTATAGGCTATATGATGATGTTAGACTATCTCATCTTCATTTTTTTCTCCAGGAAAAACCTCTGTAAAATTGCAATAAGATCGTATTATTCTCCTAGTTAAAAGTCATCCACATGCTTTGTAGATTTTAGAGTGAGGCCTACACACCTTATTTTAGAATATCAAAGATGTTATGTCTGCTGTTGATATATGCACACATATTTAATGGACTATTTCTTTTTTTAAATACCACATTTAAATGCTACATTATGAAGAAATCTTCTTTTCCTGACTCTAATATAGCTGTTTTCTAGTGTGTTTCCCTTTAATTATCAAGTTCACTTTCTGTAACATTTATAAAGTAATGTTTTGATCCCTGTTCAATATGTGAGCTCTTCATCAGACTGTAAAGTGATTGAGAATTGGCGATTGGGGGGAGCGTTTGTCAATCAACTCAACTTACTACTTTCCTTCCAAGCACTCAGCACAGAAACTGTTGAAAATATTTGTGGAGTGACTGACAAAAGTATTAAATGTTATTCATGAGTTTACAAGAAAATCTGTTCAATAATTGTCCAATCATCTGTATTATGCATCCAGAAAAATATGTTATACATGCTCAAACCTGGGAGCAGTAGCATATACTTTTAATTCGAGCATGTAAGAGCCAGAGACAGGAGGGTCTCTATAAGCTTAAGACTATCTTGGTCTCTATAGAAAGTTTAGGGTTATTAAAAGCTACATAGTGAGGCCTGTTGTCAAAACAAAGAAATAGGAAGTTATAGAGACAAAGTGTTGAATCACTTTAAATAGTGATGAAGAAGAAGAAGAAGAAGAAGAAGAAGAAGAAGAAGAAGAAGAAGAAGAAGAAGAAGAGGAAGAAGAAGAGGAAGAAGAAGAAGAGGAAGAAGATGATGACGAAGATAAGGGCAAAGATGACAATGACAACTAAAGATGAGAGCAAAGACACTAAGCTTAATATAGCTTTAGCCATTACAGTTCCCAATAGGAGGGCCTGGGTTGAGGACACATCTAATTGCAGTTTATTTTTTCCTTCCTGAAAGGTACTGGCGTTTGAGCTTCTAGAGTAGGCTGTTCAATAAGCCACCCATTGAGAAAAGCAAAAGTTATATTTATGTGTATATAAACATGTATGTATGTCTATAAACATGTATGTATATGTATATAAACATGTATATCCATATCTTTTCAGAAGTTCTCTGTGTTTATTTGTATTGTTGAATAACCATGTTTAATTTTACATTTCTTTTTCTAGACTTGGGGAAATTTCTGCTGTTTATTTAGAGTTATTTAGAGTTATTTAGAACCACAAATAATAGAGAGAACTTCTGAAAAAGTACACACACACACACACACACACACACACACACACACACACATATGAGTAAATCACAACATAACAACACAAAACAAAACAAATTATCAGAAAGCAAGACTCACTCTACCCAAACACCATAACTCTGCAATGACTGTGCTCAAGATAGTGCAGCTGGTAAAATGAAAGGTTTCAAACTTTTCTGGAAAAAATGATCTAAGACCTTTAGAGGATACAAACAATCAGATGAATTCAATCTATCACCCTGACAGGAAGGTCAGCAATAGAGGGGGTAGGAAAGTCAGCAAAGCTAATGAAAATAAAAGCCAGCAAAATGAAAAAAATCTGGTCAAGGAAACCAATTTATGAAAAAAGTTTAATATGTTGGAAATGAAAAACATAATGAATCAAATATAAAAACCTGATAAAGCATCACTGTAAGATTCCACCATCAGAAAGATGGATATCAAGGATGGAGAGTGAGATCAATGAGTAAGTGAATGAGTATGACAATCTAGGAATCCACAGAAGGAACTGAAATAAATACTAAAATTATATACAAGTAGTAATGAAATCATAGCAGAAAGTTCCCCAAATCTAGAAAAAGAAACAAAATGAAGCATGAGTTATTTAGAACATACATAGACACAGAGAAGAATTTCTGAAAAAATAAGATAAGCCTGTCAGAAACACAAAGCTAGGAAACCACAGTAAAACGTGCAAGGAGTATACACCAATGTATTTTTTCTTTCATGGAAAATAAGTTTTCATGTTTTATATCCTGATTAGTGTCTCTTCCTCTACCAATCCCAATTTTTTTCTACCTCCTCTCCCATCTAATTCACCCCTTTCTGTATCTCATTAGAAAAAAAAGCAAAAAATGGGAGTCTGAGGGTTATAATAAAGCAACATAAAATTTAGGAAAAAAACATAATAGGAAAAAGCAAATAAACAGAAGAAAAAGAACCCCAGAACTGGCACATTAAACAGCTACAGAAAGATATCCACTTGTTTGTACAATTAGGAATCCCATAAATGTTTGGGTGAAATATTCTGTGAATATTTTTGGGTCCATTTGGTTTATGAGGTCTGCTCCAACATTTGTCTGTTTAGTTTTGTCTACACAATCTGTAAGCTGAAAGTCTTAGTAAGAGTCAGGTATTGATATCAACCACTCCCAGTGTCTGAGGGTCGATACCTGATTTAAGTTATATCAGTGCTTCTTTTATGAACCTGGGTGTCCTTGCATTTGGTGCAAAGATGTTAAGAATTACAATGTCTTCTTGCTAGATGTTTCCTTTGGTTAGTATATAGTGTCCTTATCTGTTCTAAATAGTTTTGGATCGAAATCTATTTTGTCAGATATTAAAAATGCTATACCATATTGTTTCTTAGGCTAATTTGCTTGAAATATATCTTTCCAATCTTTTACCCTGAGATGTCTAGCAGCAGAAGGATGGATACTGTTTTCATGTTCATTCTATTAGTCTGTTTTTGTCAGTTGTGGGTTTTTTTTGTTTTTGTTTTTTTGATTGGGAAATGAGACCATTGATGTTGAGAGTTATCAGTGAGCACAGATTCCTGCCATTTTGTTTTGGTGGTAGTGGTGGTGGTGGTGGTGGTAATGGTGGTGGTAATGGTGGTGGTGGTGGTGGTGGTGGTGGTGGTGGTGGTGGTAATGGTGGTGGTGGTGGTGGTGGTGGTGTGTGTGTGTGTGTGTGTGTGTGTGTGTGTGTGTGTGTGTGTGTGTGTGAATATGTTTCTCTTTTTCCTCTTTTTGATTATATCTGGGATTATATTTTTCTTTTGTTCTCTGGGTGTGATGAACATCTTCAGGGTGAAGTTTACCTTCTGGTACCTTCTGTAGAGCTGGCATTTTTAGATAGACATTACTTATATTTGATTTTATTATGGGATGTCTTCATTTCTTCATCTATGGTGATTGAGCGTTTTGCTGGTGTAGTAGTCTGGGCAGACCTTTGTGATCTTTTGAGTCTTCAGCGCTTGCATCTGTACCTTCTGGATTTTAGAATCTCTGTTGAGAAGTTAAGTGTTATTCTATTAGGTGTACCTTTAAATGGTAATTAGTCTTTTTCCCTTGCAGCTTTTAATATTCTATGTGCTGTACATTTAGTATTTTGATTATTATGTGCTAGGGGGAATTTTCATTTCTGGTCCAGTATATTTGCTGTTCTGTATTCTTATAAGATTGATGAAGCTAAAAAATGCATGCTGAAAGGGACCGGATATAGAACTCTCCTGAGAGACACATCCAGAGCATGTCCAGTACAGAAGTTAATGCTAGCAGCAAACCACCGAACTGAGAACTGGACCCCCTTGGGGGAAATTAGAGGAAGTATTGAAAGAGTTGGAGGAGTTTGCAACATGATAAAAACAGCAATGCCAACCAATCAGAGCTTCCAGGGACTAAACTACTACTGAAAGACTATACATGGACTGACCCAGGGCTCCAACTGCATATGTAGCAGAGAATAGCCTTGTTGGGGCACCAGTAGATGGGGAAGCACTTGGTCCTGCCAAGATTGGAACCCCAGTGCAGGGAAATATGGGGAGGGCAGTAAGGGGGTGTATGAGGGGAATATGGGGGGGAGGGAATGGGGGCTTATGGATGGGAAACCGGGAAGGGGAATAACATCTGAAATGTAAGTAAAGAAATATATCTAATAAAAATTAAAAAATAACAAGTAGCTGCTACATAGTGGTAGACTGAGGTTTCGATTTGGAGGAGAAAAGGAAGATGAGGAAGCTTGACAACCTGTTTTGCTGGCCTACTTACTTCTTTAGCAGGCCTGATTATTGGGTTCCCAGAGAATGCCCCCAGGGAATACCAGCTGGAATTGGGGGCTGGGATAAATGGATGAGTTGCAGGAAAGAATGCTGGGGAGGAAAATCTGTGTGGGGACAGAGAAGAAGGGGACACCACAGCAGGTGGTCTGCTACAAAACTGGGAAGTGTGGTTGGGGTATTGGTTTGGGAGGAAAGATGAAGATCTAAGTTAGACTGCCTCCTTCTCTGGCTAGAGGGGCAAGAGAGCTCCCAGGGAATGCATGCTGTGGTTGGGGATTAGGACAAACAATGAATTGGGAAGGGGATTGGAGGAAAAAGGTCTGTGTGATCAACTGAGCTTGAGATTAGGGAAGGAAGGTTAAGAAGGCTGTAACAGGTGGTTTGCTACAGAGCTGGGGATGAGAGTGAAGGACTGGATTTGGAAAAGAGGAAGAAGTGAAGATCTGCAGTTAGAACTGTTTCCCCAGTCATTTTGGCCTGTGAGATTCCCCAGGGAATCTCAACACCTTTTATAATAAAGACAAGCATGTCATGGACACAGACTTAGCAGGAATATTATTTACAGCAGCAGAAGGAAAGGCTCAATCATAAAAGCACATAAATATATTTTGTGAAAGAAATAGATGAAGAAGAGAAGAAAGATGGACTCTATCATGTACAACAGAGTAAACCAGAACTCTTACTATTAGGAAGGAAGAAAAGAAATGACATATAATAATTCAAACAATTAGAAAAACCATCAATAAAATTACTGGGATTAAAAAACATCTCTCAGAAATGAACTTCGAAATAAATGGCTTAAGTTAAATGGAAAAACATCCAGACTGGCTAAATGGATTAAAGAATTGTAAATACATACACACAGAAAGCAATGGATCAGGTGAAAAAGCCAGAGAGAAGCTGTTTTGTTCTCAGATAAAACAAAATTGTCAGAAGATAAAGGAAACTACTACATAATTTACTACTTTTTGACTTCTTTTTCTTTAATCATTGTTACACACACACACACACACACATACATACACACACACAAACACACTGCTTAGTCTATATAAAGTTACCACTATCTATAATGTTTTCAGGGTGTACAGAATATAGAATCACTGATAGATGTGTTTTTTGCTACAGAAGACTTTCTTCTGCTGTCTGCATTCCACAGTTGACTTTAGTTCTTTGTGTAGGAGTGAGGTTTCTTTAACTTTTATAAAAAAAAAAACACTAATGGACATTAAATCTCAGACAAATACTGACAATAATAGTGGTTAATTTCAATAATCTACTGCACAGGTCACAATAACCTTCATATGAAAGCATACAGAATTCCAAACAACTAAAACACTCCTTAACAGAAAAAAGAAGGTATAAACAATAGTTGATCTCAAATTATATTTAAAAGTCATGGTAAAAATATTCTCGTAGTTCTTTTTATAGCAAGAGTCAAATGGAATAGAATAGAAGATTCAGAAACAACTACAAGTACAATCACCTGATGGTTGACAAATATATGCTAGTAGAAAACTAGCATGTATAAAAATAATAAAATGTTGAAAAGCTAAATTTTCCCAGCTAGGACCAGATCTCATTCATCACAATTAACTCAAAATAGATCAAAGTGTTTAATATCTGGCCCTAACCATTGAAACTGAAAACAAACATGAAAACATCTGAGGTACAGCACAAGTGGAGATTTTCTGAGATGAGCTTCATTAGCACAGGAAATAATATCAAGAATTGCCCAATGGTGTTACACAATGTTAAGCCGCTTCTCCAAAACAAAAGAAATGCTCACCAGAATGCAGTTTGGTGCATTACAGAATACTTTGTAAACTACTCATCAGATAGGGGATATCTAGGATACATTAAAATGGCAACTATTAAATGCCACGGTGAGTGGGTTTGCTAACTGAACAGTTTTCAAAACTGGGAAACACAAATGAACAGTACATATTGTTATGTTTCCAAAATGGTGCTATAAGGTGGTGTACCGTGGCAAGGGGAGGGAGAACCTCAGTAGGTCCATGCTGAGGGGCCTCCTGAACAATCATGCAATATGACTGTTCTAGTATCAAGAAAGTTTATTGGGAAAATGGAAGGGGACCTGGAAAAGGGTAGAGGCACAGAAAGTGGGGACTGAGGACAGAAAGAGAGAGGAGAGAAAAAAGAAGAGAAGAGGCTGTCTGGGAATACCTGGGAGCAGAGATAGAAAGAAGATGAGAAGAGAGAACTCTGGTCGCTGAACAGTCCTTCTTATGCGAGGTTGGTCGCTTCAGCAGCAGATGTTGATGTAAACTGTTGCTAGGTCACTGTTGCTAGATTCTTAGGAGGACCCTAGCAGAGTCTGTGAACCAATAATTATAAATACCATAAAGTCAGATCACCTCGTCAATGGGTTAACTAACTGAACGGATAGTTCTCAAAACTTGGAAAGACAAATTGAACAGTATATTTTTAAACCACTCAATTCCATTAGTGATCATAGAAGTGCAATAAAATCTACTTTGAGAGTCTATCTCACCTCGGTCAGCATGACTATCATCAAGAGAACAAATTACAACATGCTGGCAAGGATATGGGGCAAAAAGGCTTGTTCTTTGCTGATGGGAAGATAAACTAGTCCAGCCACATGGGCATTAGTATGGAGGTTCCTCCAGGAACTAAAATAGATCTCACATATGATCCAGCTATAATTTGTGGTACACATCAGACTGACCCTAAAGTCAATGTACTTATATATCTATGCCTATATAGTTATTGCTATACTTACAACAGCCATGAAATGAGACCATCCTAGATCTCTATCACTTCATAAAAACATAAATAAAACAAGGTACATATACATAATGATATTTTTTGCAGTTGTAAGTAAAACTGAAATTATTGCATATTTAGAAAACAGGTGACTGAAAATCATTATATCAAGTAATAAAACTCCATACTTGGAAAGACACATGCACGTTTTTTCTTGCATAAAGGCCTATATATAGAAGTGTGCGTGTGTGCTTACAAATTACAAAACAAAGAAGGCTTAAATAAAATTTTTCTTTTCTCATCATTTTTTCTTCTACCTGTGAGTTGAATGGCTTTGCTCTGCAACATATCTAATATAGGACCTGATGTAATGTGGAGCAGCAATCAAGTCTCCAGAGCTAGACCTGTACAACATGCTTTCTTTAAAATTAGATTACCTCCAGTATTCGTTACAGTTTCAGAAAGGTAACAGAGTTCTGTTGTGCATGCAAACTTGAAAGTCTTTAAAGAGGTAAGAAACAAAAGAAGTTTGATTTTATCTGCTCACAAAATAAATAAATAAATAAATAAATAAATAAATAAATAAATAAAATTATTTTAAAAAACCCAGGAAGCTCATTCTTCATTCCCAAGTGAATGGGGGAAAACAAACTTTACTCCTGGGACACAAGATTCATGGGTTCTCAGGCTAAAGTTTTTTTTTTTTTTTCACAGTCCTGAATATTTTTTTTTAATTAACTTGAGTATTTCTTATATACATTTCGAGTGTTATTCCCTTTCCCGGTTTCCGGGCAAACATCCCCCTCCCCCCTCCCCTTCCTTATGGGTGTTCCCCTCCCAACCCTCCACCCATTGCCACCCTCCCCCCATAGACTAGTTCACTGGGGGTTCAGTCTTAGCAGGACCCAGGGCTTCCCCTTCCACTGGTGCTCTTACTAGGATATTCATTGCTACCTATGGGGACAGAGTCCAGGGTCAGTCCATGTATAGTCTTTGGGTAGTGGCTTAGTCCCTGGAAGCTCTGGTTGCTTGGCATTGTTGTACTTTTGGGGTCTCCAGCCCCTTCAAGCTCTTCCAGTTCTTTCTCTGATTCCTTCAATAGGGGACCTATTCTCAGTTCAGTGGTTTGCTGCTGGCATTCGCCTCTATATTTGCTGTATTCTGGCTGTGTCTCTCAGGAGCGATCTACATCCGGCTCCTGTCGGTCTGCACTTCTTTGCTTCATCCATCTTGTCTAATTGGGTGGCTGTATATGTATGGGCCACATGTGGGGCAGGCTCAAAATGGGTGTTCCTTCAGTCTCTGTTTTAATCTTTGCCTCTCCCTTCCCTGCCAAGGGTATTCTTTTTCCTCATTTAAAGAAGGAGTGAAGCATTCACATTTTGATCATCCGTCTTGAGTTTCGTTTGTTCTAGGGATCTAGGGTAATTCAAGCATTTGGGCTAATAGCCACTTATCAATGAGTGCATACCATGTATGTCTTTCTGTGATTGGGTTAGCTCACTCAGGATGATATTTTCCAGTTCCAACCATTTGCCTACGAATTTCATAAACTCGTTGTTTTTGATAGCTGAGTAATATTCCATTGTGTAGATGTACCACATTTACTGTATCCATTCCTCTGTTGAAGGGCATCTGGGTTCTTTCCATTTTCTGGCTATTATAAATAAGGCTGCGATGAACATAGTGGAGCACGTGTCACTTTTATATGTTGAGGCATCTTTTGGGTATATGCCCAAGAGAGGTATAGCTGGATCCTCAGGCAGTTCAATGTCCAATTTTCTGAGGAACCTCCAGACTGATTTCCAGAATGGTTTTACCAGTCTGCAATCCCACCAACAATGGAGGAGTGTTCCTCTTTCTCCACATCCTCGCCAGCATCTGCTGTCACCTGAGTTTTTGATCTTAGCCAATCGCACTGGTGTGAGGTGAAATCTCAGGGTTGTTTTGATTTGCATTTCCCTTATGACTAAAGATGTTGAACATTTCTTTAGGTGTTTCTCAGCCATTCGGCATTCCTCAGCTGTGAATTCTTTGTTTAGCTCTGAACCCCATTTTTTAATAGGGTTATTTGTTTCCCTGCGGTCTAACTTCTTGAGTTCTTTGTATATTTTGGATATAAGGCCTCTATCTGTTGTAGGATTGGTAAAGATCTTTTCCCAATCTGTTGGTTGCCGTTTTGTCCTAACCACAGTGTCCTTTGCCTTACAGAAGCTTTGCAGTTTTATGAGATCCCATTTGTCGATTCTTGATCTTAGAGCATAAGCCATTGGTGTTTTGTTCAGGAAATTTTTTCCAGTGCCCATGTGTTCCAGATGCTTCCCTAGTTTTTCTTCTATTAGTTTGAGTGTGTCTGGTTTGATGTGGAGGTCCTTGATCCACTTGGACTTAAGCTTTGTACAGGGTGATAAGCATGGATCGATCTGCATTCTTCTACATGTTGACCTCCAGTTGAACCAGCACCATTTGCTGAAAATGCTATCTTTTTTCCATTGGATGGTTTTGGCTCCTTTGTCAAAAATCAAGTGACCATAGGTGTGTGTGTTCATTTCTGGGTCTTCAATTCTATTCCATTGGTCTATCTGTCTGTCTCTGTACCAGTACCATGCAGTTTTTATCACTATTGCTCTGTAATACTGCTTGAGTTCAGGGATAGTGATTCCCCCTGAAGTCCTTTTATTGTTGAGGATAGCTTTAGCTATCCTGGGTTTTTTTGTTATTCCAGATGAATTTGCAAATTGTTCTGTCTGACTCTTTGAAGAATTGGATTGGTATTTTGATGGGGATTGCATTGAATCTGTAGATTGCTTTTGGTAAAATGGCCATTTTTACTATATTAATCCTGCCAATCCATGATCATGGGAGATCTTTCCATCTTCTGAGGTCTTCTTCAATTTCTTTCCTCAGTGTCTTGAAGTTCTTATTGTACAGATTTTTACTTGCTTTGTTAAAGTCACACCGAGGTACTTTATATTATTTGGGTCTACTATGAAGGGTGTCGTTTCCCTAATTTCTTTCTCGGCTTGTTTCTCTTTTGTATAGAGGAAGGCAACTGATTTATTTGAGTTAATTTTATACCCAGCCACTTTGCTGAAGTTGTTTATCAGCTTTAGTAGTTCTCTGGTGGAACTTTTGGGATCACTTAAATATACTATCATGTCATCTGCAAATAGTGATATTTTGACCTCTTCTTTTCCGATCTGTATCCCTTTGATCTCCTTTTGTTGTCTGATTGCTCTGGCTAGAACTTCAAGAACTATATTGAATAAGTAGGAAGAGAGTGGGCAGCCTTGTCTAGTCCCTGATTTTAGTGGGATTGCTTCAAGTTTCTCTCCATTTAGTTTAATGTTAGCAACTGGTTTGCTGTATATGGCTTTTACTATGTTTAGGTATGGGCCTTGAATTCCTATTCTTTCCAGGACTTTTATCATGAAGGAGTGTTGAATTTTGTCAAATGCTTTCTCAGCATCTAATGAAATGATCATGTGGTTCTGTTCTTTCAGTTTGTTTATATAATGGATCACGTTGATGGTTTTCCGTATATTAAACCATCCCTGCATGCCTGGGATGAAGCCTACTTGATCATGGTGGATGATTGTTTTGATGTGCTCTTGAATTCGGTTTGCCAGAATTTTATTGAGTATTTTTGCGTCGATATTCATAAGGGAAATTGGTCTGAAGTTCTCTTTCTTTGTTGTGTCTTTGTGTGGTTTAGGTATAAGAGTAATTGTGGCTTCGTAGAAGGAATTCGGTAGGGCTCCATCTGTTTCAATTTTGTGGAATAGTTTGGATAATATTGGTATGAGGTCTTCTATGAAGGTTTGATAAAATTCTGCACTAAACCCGTCTGGACCTGGGCTCTTTTTGGTTGGGAGACCTTTAATGACTGCTTCTATTTCCTTAGGAGTTATGGGGTTGTTTAACTGGTTTATCTGTTCCTGATTTAACTTCGATACCTGGTATCTGTCTAGGAAATTGTCCATTTCCTGAAGATTTTCAAATTTTGTTGAATATAGGTTTTTATAGTAAGATCTGATGATTTTTTGAATATCCTCCGAATCTGTAGTTATGTCTCCCTTTTCATTTCTGATTTTGTTAATTTGGACACACTCTCTGTGTCCTCTCGTTAGTCTGGCTAAGGGTTTATCTATCTTGTTGATTTTCTCAAAGAACCAACTTTTGGTTCTGTTGATTCTTTCTATGGTCCTTTTTGTTTCTACTTGGTTGATTTCAGCTCTGAGTTTGATTATTTCCTGCCTTCTACTCCTCCTGGGTGTATTTGCTTCTTTTTGTTCTAGAGCTTTTAGGTGTGCTGTCAAGCTGCTGACATATGCTCTTTCCTGTTTCTTTCTGCAGGCACTCAGCGCTATGAGTTTTCCTCTTAGCACAGCTTTCATTGTGTCCCATAAGTTTGAGTATGTTGTATCTTCATTTTCATTAAATTCTAAAAAGTTTTTAATTTCTTTCTTTATTTCTTCCTTGACCAGGTTATCATTGAGTAGAGCATTGTTCAATTTCCACGTATATGTGGGCATTCTTCCCTTATTGTTATTGAAGACCAGTTTTAGGCCGTGGTGGTCCGATAGCACGCATGGGATTATTTCTATCTTTCTGTACCTGTTGAGGCCCGTTTTTTGACCAATTATATGGTCAATTTTGGAGAAAGTACCATGAGGAGCTGAGAAGAAGGTATATCCTTTTGCTTTAGGATAGAATGTTCTATAAATATCCGTTAAGTCCATTTTGCTCATGACTTCTCTTAGTCGGTCTACATCACTGTTTAATTTCTGTTTCCATGATCTGTCCATTGATGAGAGTGGGGTGTTGAAATCTCCCACTATTATTGTGTGAGGTGCAATGTGTGTTTTGAGCTTTAGTAAGGTTTCTTTTACGTATGTAGGTGCCCTTGTATTTGGGGCATAGATATTTAGGATTGAGAGTTCATCTTGGTTGATTTTTCCTTTGATGAATATGAAGTGTCCTTCCTTATCTTTTTTGATGACTTTTAGTTGGAAATTGATTTTATTTGATATTAGAATGGCTACTCCAGCTTGCTTCTTCTGACCATTTGCTTGGAAAGTTGTTTTCCAGCCTTTCACTCTGAGGTAGTGTCTGTCTTTGTCTCTGAGGTGTGTTTCTTGTAGGCAGCAGAATGCAGGGTCCTCGTTGCGTATCCAATTTGTTAATCTATGTCTTTTTATTGGGGAGTTGAGGCCATTGATGTTGAGAGATATTAAGGAATAGTGATTATTGCTTCCCGTTATATTCATATTTGGATGTTAGGTTATGTTTGTGTGCTTTCATTCTCTTTGTTTTGTTGCCAAGACGATTAGTTTCTTGCTTCTTCTAGGGTATAGCTTGCCTCCTTATGTTGGGCTTTACCATTTATTATCCTTTGTAGTGCTGGATTTGTAAAAAGATATTGTGTAAATTTGGTTTTGTCATGGAATATCTTGGTTTCTCCATCAATGTTAATTGAGAGTTTTGCAGGATACAGTAACCTGGGCTGGCATTTGTGTTCTCTTAGGGTCTGTATGACATCAGTCCAGGATCTTCTGGCCTTCATAGTTTCTGGCGAGAAGTCTGGTGTGATTCTGATAGGTCTCCCTTTATATGTTACTTGACCTTTTTCCCTTACTGCTTTTAATATTCTTTCTTTATTTTGTGCATTTGGTGTTTTGACAATTATGTGACGGGAGGTGTTTCTTTTCTGGTCCAATCTATTTGGAGTTCTGTAGGCTTCTTGTATGTCTATGGGTATCTCTTTTTTTAGGTTAGGGAAGTTTTCTTCTATGATTTTGTTGAAGATATTTACTGCTCCTTTGAGCTGGGAGGCTTCACTCTCTTCTATACCTATTATCCTTAGGTTTGATCTTCTCATTGAGTCCTGGATTTCCTGTATGTTTTGGACCAGTAGCTTTTTCCGCTTTACATTATCTTTGACAGTTGAGTCAATGATTTCTATGGAATCTTCTGCTCCTGAGATTCTCTCTTCCATCTCTTGTATTCTGTTGGTGAAGTTTGTATCTACAGCTCCTTGTCTCTTCTTTTGGTTTTCTATATCCAGGGTTGTTTCCATGTGTTCTTTCTTGATTGCTTCTATTTCCATTTTTAATTCCTTCAACTGTTTGATTGTGTTTTCCTGGAATTCTTTCAGGGATTTTTGCGATTCCTCTCTGTAGGCTTTTACTTGTTTATTAATGTTTTCCTGTGCTTCCCTAAGTGTGTTCATGTCTTTCTTGAAGTCCTCCAGCATCATGATCAAATATGATTTTGAAACTAGATCTTGCTTTTCTGGTGTGTTTGGATATTCCATGTTTGTTTTGGTGGGAGAATTGGGCTCTGATGATGGCATGTAGTCTTGGTTTCTGTTGCTTGGGTTCCTGCGCTTGCCTCTCGCCATCAGATTATCTCTAGTGTTACTTTGTTCTGCTATTTCTGTCAGTGGCTAGACTGTCCTATAAGCCTGTGTGTCAGGAGTGCTGTAGACCTGTTTTCCTCTCTTTCAGTCAGTTATGGGGACAGAGTGTTCTGCTTTCGGGCGTGTAGTTTTTCCTCTCTACAGGTCTTCAGCTGTTCCTGTGGGCCTGTGTCTTGAGTTCACCAGGCAGCTTTCTTGCAGCAGAAAATTTGGTCTTACCTGTGGTCCTGAGGCTCAGGTTTGCTCGTGGGGTGCTGCCCAGGGGCTCTCTGCAGCGGCAGCAACCAGGAAGACCTGTGCCGCCCCTTCCGGGAGCTTCAGTGCACCAGGGTTCCAGATGGTCTTTGGCTTTTTCCTCTGGCGTCCGAGATGTGTGTGCAGGGAGCAGTCTCTTCTGGTTTCCCAGGCTTGTCTGCCTCTCTGAAGGTTTAGCTCTCCCTCCCACGGGATTTGGGTGCAGAGAAAGGTTTATCTGGTCTGTTTCCTTCAGGGTCCGGCGGTGTCTCTGGCAGGGGTCCTGCCGCTCCTGGGCCCTTCCCCACGGGAGCCCAGAGGCCTTATACAGTTTCCTCTTGGGCCAGGGATGTGGGCAGGGGTGAGCAGTGTTGGTGGTCTCTTCCGCTCTGCAGCCTCAGGAGTGCCCACCTGACCAGGCGGTTGGGTCTCTCTCTCACTGGGTCTCCAGGCTAAAGTTTTTAACTTATAAATACATTTCCCAGTGCCAAACAACCCTAGCTTTCTCCAGGGTTTGGTAGTACAATTGTTTCTGAGGCACTTGGTGACACTTCTCTTAAAATATTTACTTTTAGAATTTAATGTCTGGAGCTGAGGGACATCTTTTGATAGTTCGTCCACTTTTCATGTAGTTGTACTTAACTACTAAGACAGCTAGTCCAGGGTCCCAACTATTACAAAATTTGATCAGAAAAGAATCATTTTATTTATGAATACATACTTTCTCTGTATTTCATAATTACCTTTGTGAGATTTATCCATTCTGAATACAATTCTAGTTTATTTACTACGTGTATTTCAAAGTAGTAATATTTTATTTTATAGTAATACTTATCTATCTTCTTATTTATTGGCAGTTTCTTGCATGGGATTTAGTTTCAAGTCATGTACACACGTTATTCTAGAGAAAAATCTGAGGCAATTTTTGGGTCATGTTTCCTTTTTGTGCTTAAATGAAATGTCAAAATTTATTGTTTTATTTTGCATCTCCTTATTTAGTATATGTTCTTTGGATTGCTTTATAATTTACAAAAATCTCTTGTTCGTTGTTTTGACATTTATTCTGGGTGTCTCATTTCACTGCAGTTTAAATCTCAGTTTATTAGTTAGTGGTGATGTTTTTTCCTTTCCATACCTGTCATCAATACTTAGATACCATTCTGTACACGATTTTACTTGAGATGTGGAACTTCCTATCACCAAACAAATCTTCCTCCTATCATCCTTTTACAGTGACTTACAATGCTTCATACTCTGTCCTCAATTCTGCCATTATATGCACAACATTATCCATATCTATATCTCTTGTGTGATAATTGATTTGCATATATTAATACATATTGATTATGTCCTTAAATACACATGGATTAATATAATACATCATCTTTGGATTTTGATTTTCTCCAAGGTTAATTTCTTTATTTGCAAACAGTCAGAGCTATTTGGTAGAAATGCTATCATTTCCTAACAAAAGATGTGATGGGCAACATCACATCTTTTGTTAGGAAAGTGGTCTCCTAACATTTTGAAATCATTTTGATTAAACTTTAGGGAAATTCATGAATTAAGAACCCTTTCCTATGAGGGACTGTCTGATTCCTTGTTCACATTGTTGGATGAAATAATTCAGGCTTAAAAGTCAATGTCAAGGGAATAACAAAGATTTATGATAGATTTGTGAAATGAAGACCCTCTGACCTCTCTCCTTAGCTCTTAGTCTCTCATTATCCTCTCAGGACTCATTTAATATTTTACGTAAAACCAAACGCTCGTGTTTCCTGTTCTTTGATAAGCCTCTGTCCTCTGGGTTAATAATGCAACTCTGGTACTTTTGTATGCCTTCAAGGAAGGAATGTTTTACATTTGTGTCCCAATTTCCTAGTTATCCTCAACAGAACACAGGTATAAATTTCTTAAATTTCTAGTACTCAAATGTTTCTCACAGTTTTAACTTTCTTCAATTCATCCTGTGTAAAGGGTTTTGAATGACTAAATACAAATTGAGAGATTTCGTTTTATATATATATATATATATATATATATATATATATGTTATATATATATATTCACTGAAAGAAAAGAAAGGAAGAAATAGAAGAAAAGAAAGAGAAGAGAAACAAAGGGAAAAAAGGAAAAGACAAACACTTTTCTTGCTATGGGGAACTCCCTTTGTTGGAAAAACCACTAACTCTCAACCTCCTCTGTTGTCAGTGTTCAGGCACGGGGCTTATTTAACAAACCTGTATAGCTATGATAAGCATATGTATTAAATTTATAATTTATTATTGTTTATTTATAGATTTTTTCTGATAAATGAGACCTTCTTTACTTTAAATTCTAGACACTGTCAGTCTTCCCTAACTTAGAAGCATCAACTTGGACTGTTTCCAAACTTTAACCAAAGTATCCCAATATTTTTTAATTTTCTCACTGCTCAGCTTCTCATGAAAACATTAAGGCATCTAAGGAAGTTTATTTGCAGTTATTCCTTACTTTTGCTGAGGGAAGAAAATTGATGACATACTTTGTAAGAGGCTAGATGTTAAAAGCCTCAGTACTACTCTTGACTTAAAATGGTTAATTTACTCGGAGTCTATTTTTGTTACTAGTTAATTTAACATAATAATAATTGTTCATCCAATATGAGTAAATTGAGGCATATTAAAATTTATGTAAATCAAAATCATTATGTAGATTCTTAGTGCGAACATTTTCTAAGGCAAAATGGCTTCGTTAGGAGATACACTTGTTACTGAATATATGCTCATAGACGGTAATAGAAGAGGCTGGTGTTCAAGGAAGCTAAAGTTCACTTTGGAAGGAGAAACATATAGAAAGCAGTGTAATGTATATATGGAATATTTCTGCCTATGTAAAATTCCAACTTTAAGGGAAGTCAATTCTGCCAGTAGAGTGCCAAGTAGGAGGAAGTTTAGGAAGCTGACCAAGAAAAGCACTTGAAAAAAAGTTTCAGAGTTGGGCTTTTGGAAACGCTTTAGATGTGGCAGTGCATGATAAAGGCCAGGAGTGGGGTTTTCCCAGCAAATGAAATGAGATCCAGCAAGTAAAAAGCAAAGTTTGTCTTTCAAGAATTCAGTCAATCCTTCTTTACCATTTTTCTCTCTGAAACATTCTGAAGGAAAATTTGTAGTATATTGACATAGAATCAATTTCATTTTTGCTTAGATTTACATATTTATTTTATATGTATGTGTGCTTTGCTTACATGTATGTTTGTGAACCACAGGCATGCCTGATACCAGAAAAGGGGGTTAGATTTCCCGGGCCTGGAGTTATGGATGGTTGTGGGCTGTCATGTGGGTTCTGTGATTTGAACCCAGGTTCCCTACAAGAACAAGTATGCTTAAGCAGTGAGGCTTTTCTCCAGCCCTCATTGAGATTTTAGTGTTAACGAGTATGTGAAGTCTAATGTTTTGTTGTATTTATATGTGCACGTGAGAAGAATAGAAATAACTGATAATCATCACAGGTCTCAGTGGAGGTTTGTCGTATTACTTTACTGAATGAAAGAGGAAGATTGAACTTTCTGCATCATGTAAGATGTTCAACATGTCAGGCGTGACCATAAGGTGCTCACAAGTCACAAGTTAAACAGCATTTAGTAGTTATCTAGCCATTCAAGACATGCCACAAGGTAGTGCATAATAAATATTTAAAATTCTAGTGTTGACAAATTCATCGGAGATAGATTCCTCTGGAGCTGGGAGAGATGGACAGTACCTCATGTAAGAAATGTAAATGAGAATTAGTCATCAGGGAGACCATAGGGGCTGCTTAATCCAACTAGACAAATCCCTGTCTTAACACTGCTAATAAACGGCTCTGTCTTCTTTATGAAGCCTCTCAAGTGGCATAGAATTTACTTCAAAACTATTAGAATGACCTTGTTTACATAAAATGCCAAGTCAGCCTCCTAATTCAGTCTGATAGAGCTTCCCAGTGTGTCCCAACATCTGAGCTGCACCAGTGGGTTATGGCAGTGGTGGCTTACCTATTCCATCAGTCCACCATGTTGTCCTATAGGCTCCCAAGATGTCATAGCCCTGGGATAGTTGACATGCGAAACCATCAATAAACATAAACAATAAACACTTGTGTTTTACCTCTTAGACATGACTGCCATGAAAAAAAGGGGCAAAACACTGTTGGGCATACTGTGGTGGCAAAGATGCCCATGGTGGAATCAGACACAAGTCAATTAGAATCTTGGTTATTGGGTCTCCGAACTTGGTAGAGCAAGAATATACTTTTTTCTAAGTTTGATTTCTTTATTGCAAAATGAGTTTAGCAACATTGCATTCCTTACAGATAATATAAACATCTACAGTAGAAATATAACATCACTACACTAATAGTTACTATTACCTGCCTTTAGTTATGCTTTCCACTTTAAAAATCATGATGTTTTAAGAACTTTAACTTATTTAAAGCTAGCTTTTATATTGCCAATGTCTCCTCCTTTAACTAAATATCTAAATTTCCTTCTGCACCTCCTTATTTAACACCAGCTCAGGATATTTTAATATCTTAGTTGTTCCCTTTTAGACACCTACACTATGTTTGGGCTCAATTTCTAATCTACAGTCCTGAGAGAGTCCCTCATAAATAAGGTTGGCAAGTTTGTCTTTGAAGGCTGGATGGACTAGAGGAACAGAGAAAATGCATTCTCTATTTAGTGTAGTGAGCCACAAAGGAAATGAGAACCATGAGATTGACTTTTGTACAATGTTTGTGAAGTAGAACAAATGGTATTATCGTTTATTGTGTCACTTTAAGAAGTGGATCTCTCTCTCAAGTGTGACTGCAGCATGTGTGGGAGCTAATTGCAAGTAGAAAATGTAACCCTTTGCTCCTTGGATGGAATCAATCAATGGTCTCAAAATCACACAAAACACATATGTCCAAGATGTGCTGTTGAAGATTACTTTGAGTAAAGGAGAGTGTTAGCTTGTATTATTTCAAGTGGCTTCAACCTTTAATTTGCATTACCAAACCCGACCCCTCTCTTACCCTTTGCTCTTGCCCCCTGCCCCCAGTCAATATAACATAATGTTTAGAATTTACTGAATATCAAACTTATGAGTTTGGGCACTTTTCAATTCAGATTTTCTGTAAAATTGAGGACTTTTACAGTACTTCTAAAATTGAATGAATTAAATAAAATGTGTAGGAAAGATCCTGTCAGCAAAGGATTCCAGTTTTCTAATTTAGTAATACGTTCAACAGATACTAGATGTAACAGTAAGTACAGGGGATAAACTGACACTGCTTACCCTCGGTGTTCACATTCTGCCTCTTTTATGGGAAAGGCAACGACTTTGGAATCACACTCCTGGAAAAGATTTTAAAGGTTACTATTTATTGAGCTCCTAACCTTAGCGGGAAGGGAACAATGAATCTCTGTGACCCTTCTTCCTCATTTTAAAAAGTGATTTTAAAAAATCTACTTTGAAAATGTGTTTCGACTATTCAGTATGACAAAGTATGCAGATTGCTTGGCACACTGTTGGAACTAAATGTAATGCTTGGTTCCCCAGTCTTCCAGAATCCTGTGGCTGCACTTGAGGTAGGTGGATGAGAGGATGCAGGGCTGGGAACTCAACTTAGGGAGGCCAGAGCTCGAAGCTCAGGCAGATAAATGCTTGGATGGTGGAAACTGTTTGCCAGAAGAGCAAAACCCTGGAGGTGTGGGACGGAGCAAACGAAGAGATACAAGGACTTCCCCCGAACTACATCTCCCGGGATGCTCAGCAGAAGGGAGCACCCAGCCCCGCCCTGCCCCGCCCTGCCGGAGTCCGCGGGAACCGCCCACCCAGCCGAACCCAGCGGAGAACACAGGCTACAAGTGCTCAGGCTGGGAATAACGGACTTTCTCCGGGTGCCACGCGGACGCGAGTGCTGCGGGCTTCAGCTTTACTGAGTGGCCAAAGCAGAAGGTGAGTAGCAGAGCATGGGCTGTGAAGGAAGCGCGCGGAGTATAGAGAGAACCGGAGCTTTGAGCTAAAAGGAGCCGGGTCAAGCATTTCTACTCCCGCCTGAGGTTCTTGCAGGACCTTAGAAGATGCAGCCAGACTGCAGGTGCCTTGATGGGCCAAGAGTCTGCTGCGAGAATTGATTGATCCCGCAGCCTGTTGGGGGCACCCCTGTTCAGTGCTGGCAGCGGGTCCTACAAACCCAGTGCGCTGATCTTGCATCCCACTTCCCTTCGCGGTCTTCTGCATACCAGCCTTGTCCCTATCTGTTCTGTCTATATTTTACTGTCTTTAACTGAGGAGCAGCAGACTAGGGAAAAAAGGTACTCTTGCCTTCGAAGTGCAATCTCATTTACTGGCCTTTTAAACAGATCAGAGAAGGCTGGGGAGGGAAGAGGATACCTTTAGCCGGTCTGCGGGCATTATCCATCCTAAACTGATGCTGGATTATGGATCTGCAAATCGACAGTACAGTTAGCGAGTCTCCGATAGAGCCAAGGGAGGGAGGGAGGGAGGAAGGGAGAGAGAGAGAGGGAGGGAGGGAGGGAGGGAGGGAGAGAGAGGGAGAGAGAGGGAGAGAGAGGGAGAGAGAGGGAGAGAGAGAGAGGGAGAGAGAGAGAGAGAGAGAGAGAGAGAGAGAGAGAGAGAGAGAGAGAGAGAGAGAGAGAGAGATTTTTTTCCCGGTGTGTTATACATTGGAAGTTTCGTGAGGGACCCTGCCAGTTTTATCTAAAGGAGTCTAATATGATCAGCTAATTGTGCCAAAGGTTAATTAGAGCGACTCGTGCCTCAGGGATCCATCTGTGATGATTTCTTTTCTGTAATTTGATGAAACCGGTTCCCATTGCTTCCTTCATCGAAGGATCCTTCAGAAGGGGCTGAGCCGCATGATGAAGGAAAACGCTGATTCAGTTACGGTTTCTTTACTCTTAGCACTGTGGTTTTTCTCCTTTTTTGTTGTTGCTCTTTTTATATTTTTAGTGCAAAGGACGGGGTGGGGCGAGCTTGATATGCAGCAAGAAGCATGACCATGTCAATGTTCTTTTCACTCTGTGAGTTCCCTGACTGTCTCAGGCGAGGCTTGTTTGAACCTCTGTCACAAGCGGCTGGATTTGGGGATTTTGATTCTTACCCCTCCAGTCATGTGTTCAACCACTCTGAATTGAAATAAAAGCAAAAGGAGTTCTTGCCTAAACCTCCTATATTTGATGAGAGTGCGGGTGGATTTTTATTCCCGAGGAAGCTAGCAGAAGCAGGAAAAGATGGGCAGATGGCTTACTGTTCAACAGAGTTCTAGCCTATCAAGGCTCCTGGTGCCGTGGAGGTGAGAGAGTGCCATGGATAGCATTTCAGGGCTAGCCTTGGAAATTGCTTCTCACCTCTTTGCATTAATGCAATGCTATAGATTTAATACCCCCATCCCCTTCAGCCTACTTGCACACTGGGTTTGTAAACACTTCCAGGTGGCTACTTTCTCTTGCTTGTTGGTTGGCAAGTTGTAGCGAGAAGTAATTCAGACTCACTGAGACTTTGTGAGTGGAAACAGCAGACAGTCAGTGGGAACAAGCAGTATGTATGTGTGAAGCGGACTGGCTCACTGTGTTTTGTAGAAACCACAGTGATGTGTGCAAGGGGCCCCCATGGAGCAGGGAGTGGACTAAGCAGAGTAGTACTGCATGTGGATGTTTAACGTGAGGCCCAGAGCTGTGTGTAGTGGGTGACTAGCTATTTCAATAAGTGAATCACTAGTTTTGGTCCCCTTTTTGGTCACTGGCTGATTAAGTCATCCCTTTCATTCACTTTGTAGCTGCTAAGTCAAGATGCTGATGCAACTGCCCCCAGCTGATAGGGGCAGGCATTCATTAGAGCTAATCTGTATTAGAATCTGTCCTGAACTGGAGTAGAAACATACAGTCTAATTGAATTGGTTAGGAAGTCTGTTCTTGCTCAAGACCTCCAGAAATCAACAGCTCTGCTAAAAGAGGTCCCCGCCTGTTTTCTCGTTTGTGTCTTTCTACAGGAAACTTGCCTTCTCATTTGAGGGATTCTGTCACAGGAATGTGTGAGTCTCTGGATAAATTTGGCTTGGTGACGGCAGTGTGCTGTCCCCAGAGATTCTGCTACATCCTCCTTGCTCCTTTTCTACCCTGACCCGAGTTTCTCACTGCTAACCCCTGTGACAAGTCAGAAGATTTGGCTCTTCCGTGATCTTCTGCCCCCAGGTTCCCTTTCCCGTTTTTGCCACTCTGATGAGAAACTGAGGCCAAGGTGTCCTCAACCAGTCATGGCTGTAAAGGGAATGCGGACCAGAGGAGCAGGCCTCCTTACTGTATGAAAGTAGATTCTGCCAGGTCCTTCTTATCACATTGTGTTGCTGCTAGCAAAATTTCTGGAAATCTCGGGGAAAAATCTAACTAGCCCCCATGGAACTCCACTCTCTGCCTAAGAGGAACAGCCCAGTTGGCCCATGCAATGCTGTGGAGTGGAGTTCAGGAGAGACTTCCGGTGACCACACAGAAGAGGCGGCCCTCAGAGTTTCTCTTTGCTATGAGAAAAACTTGACATCGACACCAAGGGCAGATGTCATAGAAGTGTGTGGACTTAGCACTTCTCCAACATCCCCAACCTCCTTGTTCCAAGACAATGCTATTCAAACAGGCTTCTTCCCCTCAGGACCTCCTGACTCAGGGAACAACCAAGTACTGGCTGATCGTAAGGTCTGTAATTGTTGCAGCCAGGAACTAGAAACTTCTTTTACCTACGTGGATGAGAATGTCAACTTGGAACAGAGAAGTCAGAGGTCACCATCAGCAAAAGACAATAATCACCCTGGAGATCTTGGATGGGGAAACCCTAACGAATGGTCTCATGAGGCTGCCATATCTTTGATGTCTGAAGATGATGACGACACAAGTTCAGAAGCCACATCTTCAGGGAAGTCTGTAGACTATGGCTTCATCAGCGCTATCTTGTTCTTGGTCACTGGTATTTTGCTAGTGATCATTTCTTATATTGTCCCTCGGGAGGTCACAGTGGATCCCAACACTGTGGCAGCCCGGGAGATGGAACGCCTAGAAAAAGAGAGTGCAATGTTAGGTGCACACCTGGACCGTTGTGTGATCGCTGGGCTCTGCCTCCTCACCCTTGGGGGAGTTGTTCTGTCTTGCTTGCTGATGATGTCTATGTGGAAGGGGGAGCTCTATCGTAGAAATAGATTTGCATCTTCCAAAGAGTCTGCAAAACTCTATGGTTCTTTCAACTTCAGGATGAAAACTAGTACTAATGAAGATACTCTGGAACTGTCCTTGGTAGAGGAAGATGCCTTTGCTGTACAGAGTTAGTTCTAAAATCCTTGAGAGAACAGCCATGTATTTTATATGAAAAAAAAAAAAAAGTCAAGTGTGTCCTTTATTTGTTTGTCAAGAAAAGTGTTTCTCCCCACAAACTAAAAGCCACTGAGTGTTTTGTTTCCATGAATCTTGTGTAAGAAAGCCTATGTAAGTTGTAAAAAAAAACATGGCCAGCTAACCCCTACTTGCTGCAAACTGAAAACTAATTCACCTGCAATCACCATGGGTTTCTACTTCAAAATACTTCTGCTGACCTAAAATTAAGTTGTCTTATACATCAACATAGACACTATTACAAGGGACTAGAAGGGCTTCTGCAGAATTTGAGCACTTGGCAATCTATTCCGTGAAACATAAGCACTAATTAAATAGTAAGGCTTACATTTAATTCCCAAAGGTGCTTTCCCATTTTCTTGTTGAATTTTCTTCCTCTAATTTGACTAAACTCTAAAATGTAAACTTTGGCAGTGTGAATATTTTGAAATCTAAGGATGTTGGTTATTTTTTAAAGCCTATAAGATATTATATTTTAAATTATTACTGTATTTAGAAGTGACAACTATGTCATTAATATGGACCATCTACTAAAGATAAGAATACAAATCTTCAGACCCATGTGAGGTCAACAAACTGTTATCACAAGGTATTTTCCTTAAGCCTTCTTTCCCAATGAACTAGAAGTGTTTGCTGATACATTGTTTCCTGCTTGTGGATTTGTACTCAGCTTGATGAGTTGTGCCCTTGAAATCTTTACCACTTCTCATATATGTGTGGAGAAGTGTTAGACTTTTAAAACCTATCTCCTGGCAGCCACACATCCAGACAAGTTTGAACCATGAGTGGGCTTGGCATTTGCTCAGGTGACATTTGTGATGATGGTTTGGAGAAAATGTCCAGGATCCTTGCAGCTAGACTGGAACTGTGCCTAGCAGAAGCCATGACTTAAAGAGTCCTTAACCAAATCTTACACTGAAGAGAGGAAAAGGAAACCCACTTATTTAGTGGGAGTTGTGTTCATTACAAGTCCTGACTCATCTTGTGATCTCTAAACATCTTTCAGAGAACATTCTACTTCAGGTCCTTAAAGACCATGCTCTTGCCTCATAAAGTGAAATGTCTAGCTTATGGGAAATACTGTGGGAAAAGTGGTCAGGAAAGGGATGGGAATTCAGCCTAAGAAAGGCCTTGAATTCCACTGATGTCCCTTAAAGTGGCCCCACCCTCCCACTTAGTTTTTTTGTTAGTATGTTACAAAAACCAGTGAGTTCATTTTCAAGGAAGACGAAAGCCAGGAATTCATGGGAGTGAAAGTATGAGCTAATGAGAAAGCTATTTCATTGTAGATTCTTAAGATCACCTAAGTCTAATGTAGACTTCTGTGTTGTCATTGAGGAGGTGGGGTTAACTGTACGCATATCTATTATATGAATGGGCTCTTGTGGATATCAGAACCATTTGTTGAGTTAGCTTTGTTAAGAGTTAAAGGAAAATTAAGTAAGGGAGGGAGAGGTAGAGATGACAGCATGTCACAGAATTCTTAGGCAAATAATATATATATATATATATATATATATATATATATATATATATATCTTCTCTCTGTAGAATAAAGAACTTGATAATGAAGTACTGGTTTACTGGCCATAAAGGACTAGAAAGAACTTGCATTTTGTGCTTTCTTTTTCTGCAATTCTCCTGTCATCTGTGCTAAAGGCACATTCCCAGAAGGTTACACTTTACCTTTTAGAGGTATATTCAGTTTTGACCGCTGCTAGACTGCTTGAGGAACTACTTTGGAAATATTGAATAAGGTGGGAGAAATCTACTTCCATGGGTGGATAGATATAAGCCAGGTTCAAACTGTGACGACAAAATGTAAAATCAAATTTAAACTAATTTAAATCTAGGTCTGGTGGATCATGCCTGGATCCCAACACTTAGGAGACTAAATTGAGATCAACAAAGCCATCTTGATCTACATAGTGAGTTCCAGAACAGAATACAGAGTGGGACTCTGTTTCACAACATCAAAATATAATAAAATATTCATGATTATTTATATGAGATCTCTGAATTCTGTTTTTATTTATTTGTATCATAATTAAATGGTTGCATAGCAAATAAGACAGGACTCATTTGTGGTCCAATTTTCAGTTCTTCATGACTTTGAAAGTTAAACATGAAAGCTGTATTTTCAATCCTGTAAAACTGATGATAAAGGAAGAAAACAGAGTTCCTCATATAGGAAAAGTTAGTGAACTTACCATGTTGCTAAATTATACAGATATGCCCAAAATGAAGACAGTACTTTTTATTACTATTATTATATAATTGTTTTTTGCAGTCCAGTCATTATCTGCCCTCTAACAGTTCCTCATCCTATTCCTCCCCCATGCCTGGACTCCAGGAGGATGTCCCACCCCACACCCCACACCACACCTCACCAGACCTTCCCACTCTCTGGGGCCTCAAGTCTATCAAGGTTTAGGAGTGTCTTCTCTCACTGAGGCCAGACCAGGCAGTCCTCTGCTGTATATGTGTCAGGGGCCTCATATCAGCTGGTGTGTGCTGCCTGGTTGGTACTTTAAAAAAAACCCATTTCAGAAAAGAATTTAAATGAAGAGTGAGCAAATGCCCATTTCTGCCTTCTCTAAAACGTCTCAAACACAGAGAGCATGACATTTAACTTCTGCCGACCTGAGGGAAGATGCTTATACCCAATGGGACCAATTCAGAAAATCACCCGGATGCTTTCTGGAGGCTGTGCTGATGTAATTCTAATAATTGCCTTAACTGACTCTCCTCCCGGTATTCTATTTGTATTGCCCTCACCCATTCTGTTAGTGCCTGACTTTGAGATGATTGCTTGAATTTAAAATGAAGCTAAGGAATATGGACATGATTCATAGGTACAGTGTTTGCCTTGTGTATGGGAGGCCCTGAGTGGAGCCCTCAGCACTGCAAGAAAATAAAAGTAAAGGTAATACAGGCAAAGAAAAACTCTGAACCTTCTGCACTTTTTGCGTCATATTGATTTCAGTACAATGTAGAGTGGTTTGGGTACTAGAATTACCTTGGCCTGACCATGTGAGAAACCAGAAACTGGACAGACTCAGGCAGTGCTCTGACCTTGGATCTTTCTCTGGCTTCCTGGGTCGTCTTCCATAAGATGCCTGTTGTTATCTGTGGAAGTTTCCTTAGGGTGTGGAAGCTTCAGGCATTACTAAACAAACCGTCCCCTTTGCGAGCATTGGAAACTACTGCAGTGCTTGTTCGGTTCTCTTTGCAGTGCCACTGCCTGGCCAGTCATTTGGAATTCCGGACGTGTCCATGCAGTGGGATATGCTGGCCCTTTATGATGTGAATCTTTCTTGGGTCTCCTGCTAGGTATCTAATTTGTGATTTAGAAGACTAGAAGGCTCCAAGGGATCACCAAACTCTCTCTGACCTGGGGTGTTTTCAGCCATGTGACTAAGTTCCTCAAAAACTTAAAATATATGAGCCCATCCTCTCCCTTTTTTTAAAAAAATGTGGATTGAGGCCCAGTTTGACCAGGTCTAGCACATATATCTTTTAGGTAGAAATGAGACTAAACAAACTGCCACACCAGATGTTCTGGGCCTTCTTTTCCTTTACCCCTAGAGTGAAATCAAATAATTAAATATGCACCATAATAATCGAATATAAAGAATGAAGGATCTGAGTGTGTATATATTCCTGTTTTCTTTTAAATTTCTTTAGAATAAGCATCTTAAATAATTACATCTGAACATTCTGAATTTAATCTGTTAAATGTATATGCATATGATTAATGGTCAGAGCAAAAGAAGAAATACCTCTGTATCTATTTGAAGCTTTTCAATCCAAAATTTGATTCCACTGCAGCAACTCAGGCTACCACAGAAATGTGGCCTGACAAAAGGGATTCACAATGCTTGTCAATGCTTCCCTGGTGGCAGCAAGATATAATATCATTGGCTGGATCTGACTGCCCCAAAGAACAAGTCCCATCCTTCCAGCTATCTGGAATGGCTTTAGCTTTTATGAGACAGGGCAGAAACAATCACCATGATGAGGAGAATTAAAATGAAGTCCCAGTAGGCTTCTCTCAGCACGGGAGAACTCAGAAGACATAATTAACAGTTTTGACTGTCGGCCTCTTTTTGGCTATATCTTTTTATGGTACACACAGTATTCTATAAAATATCTCTTTCAGTTTTTATGGGTGTACAACTTTGGAACTAATTTGGCTGAGTGATAGTAATACTATCAACTGCAAGATGTTCCTGCAAATGCAGAATTGCTTTTAAAAACACTCATGACTTTAATTGCTTTTGTTTTTAAGTATGCAGGTTGATGTGTACAAGCCTGCATATATGCTAGGGTGTGTCTCATAAGTACATAACTTTAATATTCCTAAGCTATTCTTAGTTTAAAGCCTTATTGGAATTTGTCTTGCCTTAAGGTCAATTCTGTGAACAAGAAGTCTTTCACAGGTAACTATAAAGAGTTTGGAATAAACCTCAGAATGAAATACTATAAATATACAAACCTTCTTTGCTGTTGTTGTTCAAAGTCTCCCAATGCTTTCTGATTTCTTTTCAACCTTGCAATTATAAGCTCATAAGTATGCAGAATATTTATAAATGATCTTACCTTGAGTTACAGTTTTCTTACTGAGAAATGTGGATAACAATGTCCTTGGCTCCAATGTTGAGTGACTCCTCTGTGGTTCAGAAATAGCTTGTCTTACTTCTCATCTCTGTCTGAATGCTTCCTATACAGAATGCAAGCAAGTTTGAGTATGAAGGCAAAGATGGATTCTCCCTCTGCTGTGTATTTCTCTGAGATTCTCTTCTGACTTTTCATTCTACTTTCCTTGCCAAATCGAAGTAATTAATGTTGGTTTGTATTTTCTGATATTATGAAGGCAATCATAAACATGATGGGCTTTCCCCTCCTGGCACTTATACTATATAAAATATAAATCTTTATTGAGAAGTTTTCAGTGTGTTTAACTTTTATTGACCTCTAATATAATGCATATTTGACCTTTTAAAATTATCTTCTAAAATTATTCATGTACAAGAAAAAAATAAAAGGAATATTTACTCACAAGTCAAGTGTAACATTCTTCTTGCTATTCTATCATTAAACAAGCTTATTAATTTTGTTTGGTATATAGGAAATAGTGAAAGCTATTTATATTTCTCTAAATTACTTGCTACTGAACTTAAAGTATGAAATGCATGATTTGAATAAGCATTTTAAGAATACTTAGCTGAAAAATCTAAGGTTTTATACTTTGACCAGCATGACTCAATGCCTTTACCAGGGAAACCTATGTGGGGGTGGCAAGGGAATAAAGGAAGGATGGACTGACAGACACACATACAGAATAGCTGGGGTCAGGTGGGCTTTGACAGAATGGCACCAACTACCAAACTACTCAGGACCTCAGCATGTTTATTTTGTTGAGAACAGGGAAAGGAATCGACTATTCTGTATAGAAGATACCTATCATTGAGAAGTCTCATGCTGTAAACATCCAGGAGGAGGAAGCTACGGTTGCTGTTTTATGCACACATGGGATAACCATTTGTAAACACCAGTAGTTGGAACAAAGAAAGGCTTTGCCTTTCTGATCCTGACTAGGAGAAAGGGTGACCAGTTTTCCATGGATCTGCATCCTTGGTCTTTGGCATTGCTATGTCCATGTCAAAAAAAGATTCATTTAGAATTTCTTTCACTTCTTATATGTTCTATCAAGGCTCCTCAATTTCTCACAGGAGTTAAGTATTGAATAATAGCTTATTCATTCTCTCAACCTTTTCAATTGAATTTTGATACCCATTTTCTTTTGTAATATTAGGTAGAAGTGTATTTTTATACTGTTTAAATGTTGTCAAGGTCAATTAGATCTAAAAAGAGAATTGGAAGTGAGAACTCATAGCTATCTTTCTTCCTCACTGTTTTAAAAGAGAAATTAAGATTTTTGCTTATTATTAAGAAGAAAAAAGTCTAGTTATTTTCACACATATATTTCTAGAATACCATTTGTTTTGTTAATTGACTGGTCATCCAGAAGGAGTTAAGAAAGATAAATTCCATGGTTGTCTTCAACAGGATCCTTGAAGATCACAGGAAGGATAGTTTTAGGAACATACTATGATGTTGCCCCCCTGTATTGATGTTGCTTTTTACAAAATGGGAGAGTCAAGAGGAGTTTGAAAGGTAGGAAACAGATACTCCATAACTGTGGAACTTAACAGTCTTATCTGACTGTAGGACCCTGTGCAAGCCAATAATCTTGATCTCATTATATACTTAAAAGTAGGTGAGACAGGAGTATGCCAAAAGCCTCTGATGACTGCTGTCATTTCTATCATCTCTGTTTTTGTCAAGTACGTAACATGAATAAACATAAGGTATGTATGCTCTTAAGTAATAGCAACATCCATTTAATATTTCTATAGTGAGGTCAAAACTAATTTTCTAAAGACACCACAAAAGATGTACTCCAGTAGTTTTTGTTAAAGATATTTAAAAATATATGTTATCATAGTTGACCTTCAGATCATCTGTATGATTTTTGTATTATAAAGTAGTCTGAGTATTAAGCTAGTGCCTATGATTTTAACTCATGGACAACATGAAGTTCTTTTTTGGGCACTCAATGTGCTTTGTGATAGATGTTTTGCCTTAGTTAATTCTTACCCTATTTCTACAAGTTCCTTACTATTGTTTGCTTTCTAACAACAAACTAAAAAAATAAGCTGAAAAAAAATGTTAAGCTATTGCCCCAAACTATATAATACTAAGCAATAGAAAATAAAAATATCCATTTCTTTTCAAAGTTAGAAGAATTTCTACCCAAGCAAAAGTTCTATTTATGCTATTTTGGCTTATATTATCATTTTTAAAATGGTTTATGGAAATCTACACAGGTATTTTTTCTTTAGTGCTAAAAATAAAATATAGTCAAAAATCACATAGTTTTGTAGTGTGGATTCCAGGAAGAGATAGAAAGCCATATTTGAATGATTTCTATCCACTGAGAATTCTGTATTTATATAGTATGTGTTGCCCAGTCAGAATCAAGAAGACACATCTTGAAGTTTGAATGACTGTTAGTTTCCTCTTTTTTGTCTAATGGTTGGAGCCAATGTTTTATTGTCTATAATATGATGATATTTGCTTTGTGAGATGTTTATGAAACTTAAATTTATCTCCAATAGATAGACTAGGTTTCTTCTTCCTAGCTCTCACACCCACCTTCCTCTTCTCCCCACCATTCTTTTATTCTCCCCTTTTCTATTCCTTTCCTTCCCCCTCTTCTCCTTCATGATCACAGTCATCATCCTTATCAATATTTTCAAGGACAAATCTATTCCCCTAGTGCCTCATTTTTCTGTTATTGAAAGCATCCCCTCAAGACTTTTCTATATAGGAGAAAAAATAATGTAGAAAACTGTCTTTTGCTTAACTGCAGAATATAATTGTGGAATACTTTGTACTCAAATTCTCCAGGATCTAAATTGTTAGAGCTCCTTCTCTGTGTTCGGTGGCAGAAAATTCAGTTGTCTTTTGAATAAAAGAATTTTGCTGTATAGAAACTGAACAAAGTCCTTTTGTTTAATTGAAATATGACTGTCATCCTCCTTCTCCTCTCCCCTCTTTCTCTGTATTTCCTCTGTTGAAACCTAAAAGATTATGTGGAGTGTTCACTCTGTCCAAAGACTTTCATTCATTTACCCAGACTGCAGTGTTCATGTGCTTTGATTTATCTTTGAATTTTACTTAACCTTGTCAAACTATCAAAAACTACTCTGGAATACAAATGATATTAAGAGAAGGTACAGTTGCAGAACAGCCAGGGATACACAGAGAAATCCTGTCTCAACAACAAATAAATAAACACAGACACACACACAAAAAAAAGAAAAGTAAAAGGAAAAGAAAAATCACCACAAGTTGATCTCATTTTCTCCAGGATAATTAAATAAAATATTCTGCAGTACCATTACTGCTAAGTGAAGTCATGGCAAGGAAACCAGGGCAGCAGAGCAGAAAGAAAGCCAGCACTCACTGGCCTTCAACAATAACTTTCTCCGAATGATGATTTCAGAGGAGAATTTCCAGGTAGCGGACAGAATGCTAGATTCTAAATCCTAAAAGATGAGGCTGAGAAACTGAGGTTCTTGATCGGTAATGAAAGCTTATGTCAAACATCGTTCTTGAGATAGAGTCGCCGAGGACAATTTCAGAAGAGACTCATTAAGCTGAGAAAGGGAAACTCTCCAGTCAGAAAGATAATTCAGGCCTGGAGAAAAGAAAATTTGATTCTGAGCATTTGATTATGGTGGGAAAGATGTGGTGCAACATGTGTTTCTTAAGAAATGTCCCTGTCGAGCTATGGGTCTTTGCCCATTTGAGCCTCAAAGAAACAACTGGTCACCAATATTATGCTAGTAAGAAGCAGGCTGGGAGATACATGCACCCGTCCAACAAAGCTGCTACCAAATACCTCATTTAGGTGCTGTCCTAGAGAATTAAGAATAAGAAACTTCCAGCGCTTTAATTGAGGCATCTAGAACAGTAGACAATTTGTATTCAGAAAGCAGAAAATGACCAGATAAAGAGATCTGCCTGCAAGAGCTGCAGAATTCCTGTCTGGCAAAATCTTAATACTTTTGTGAACTATTAACCACTAGAAGAGGGTTTCTGGTGTTTACCATGTCTCTGTTTCATTGTCCTGTACTTTTATATTCAGTGACTTATCTTTTTTATGTACAGTTTGACAGATTGCATTAAAAGATATCTGTAACCTAGGAAAGGAAGAATATTGTGCAATTTGGAGGTATTAGTTTAGGAACTGTTAGCAATCGAGAGATAGGACTTCCACTTGGTGGTTGAGACAGCACAAAATAGGAAATGATAGACCAAAGCAGATCCACGACAAACACACATCTCCCTCTCTATTGTAGAGTTGTTACAAGAGAGCTTCTTCATAAACCAGGACTGTACTCTCCATCCTTCTTTGCCCTCAAATGGGTCCCTATGACTAACTGTGAACAGTGATGTGGGAGTGTCACTTCCCTGCTAAGGTGTTTATAAACAAACCTGTCATTGTTTATATTCCTCCTGAGTATAATCACTGGGTGAAGCTTCCTGTGACCCACAAGACTTCACTGAAGATGCAAATCCTTCATTGCTCTGGCTAAGGAGATGTTTACTCCACATTTACTCAGAAGGATCTGTCACCATGTGGCTTCCATGTTCACTCTAGTTGTCAACAGCTAGCAGGCAGAAAATGAGGGCTGGGAGAATTTTGTGGGAGGCTTCCACATTCATTTGCTCAGCTGTCAATATTGCCAAGATGAAAGGCTATATTTGTCCAGCATTATGTCCATAAAAATAAAAGATATGGGCGTGTCTGTGATAATGGCTAGTCTCTAACACAACACATGGCCTTCCTAGAATTGATTATTTTTTAAATATCTACATTTCTAATTGCTGTTCTTTATTTCTGCTCACCAAAATATACCTCAAGGTCACTAAGAACATTTGGTCTTTTTCATCTCACTTCACTAGGTAATGCATGGTGAAACTTCAATTTATATTAGGTTCAGTGTATAATTTGTACATAGCTATATGACAAGTTATTCCGAAAACTAGTAGCTGAAAATATAAGCAAGCTTTCATGATATACAATTCCTATTGGTTGTATATTTGTGACCAACTAGACTGTATGGTTCTAGCTCAGAGTTGACTCATAAAGTTTCAAGCACAATATTCTGTGAGTTTATTTTTTCTTTTCTCTGTGTCTATGATACAGATGTGCAATCTGTGTGTGCATATATGAACACGGTACATGTGTGCCATGATGTGCTTGTGCATTGCATCAGCTGTTACTCCTTGCCTTTCAGCTCGTTTATGACAGGGCCTCTTGTTTGTTACTGCATACACTGGGCTACCTGCCCCCATACTAGGCTTGGAGTCTGGCACCACATGTTAAAGGAATATTTTTACATGTGTTCTGGGTTTTGAACTCAAGTTGTCACACTTGCTGGGCAAACACATTTCCAATTAAGCCATCTCCTGAGCTCGAGGAACTTATGTGAAGGACAAGTCAGTGCCTCAGATCTCAATCTCATGCATCATTACAATGACTCCCCTTACTGGATTTATTGATTTTATGGCATGTCTTCTGAGTTCCTCTGACCACAATGATCCAATTGGAAAGGCGGAAACTATCAAGGCTGATTGTTCCATAGTCAAATTTTAGAAGTAAAGAATTGATTTTTCTATGATGTTCCAGTTATTAAATGGGTTTCGACACCCACTGCATGAGACATTTTTAAAAAGGAATATCATAAAAATTCATATATAGGTTAAAAATATTTACACTCACTATCTGTTTCTAAACTCTTATCATTCTCATATTGTTAGTGTATTTTTTTACTTAACTTTTTTTCAGTATTTCTATTTTAATCCTTATTTTTAGGAAAGATAATTATATTTATTTAGTACATAGTAACAACACATGACATTTGATCTTATAGAAAAAGCCAGGACTGACTATGGACCTTTCAGACAAAATCAGAATGTCACATTGAAATGGAGGGAATCAGAAGTCATTAGGTATGGACTAGAATGAAATTAATAAGCTGCCCCAAATAAAGAGCTGGTCATTTACTTTAAAATATAAGATTATGTCAAGATGTGGGTGATCCAGTTTTTCTTTGTTTTTACTTTTTATTGATTCTTCGTGAACTTCAAATCATGCACCCCAATCCCACTCATCTCCCAATCCCTTCATGTTTTTCTTCTGCCCTTGCAACTTCCCCCTGACAAAAGAAAATAAGAATGAAAACAACAACAACTACAACAAAACCCACCAAACAGACAAGAAAACCAACTGTGTGTGTCACACTGTGTTGCACAGTTTAGCCTTTCTCCACACATCTTTAGTTGCAAAAGTTCATTGCAATGAGTCACTGGTTTGGCTTGAGGACTCTGGCCACTGCTCCATAGCCAATACAGGATCCTTCATCGTGACTACTCTTTGATAATCTTGTTGTTGTCCTGTATTATGGAGATCCTGCAGGTTTGATTCTGAAGGATCAGCTCCTTCCTGTGTTCCAGCAGCTCATAGATAGAGTAGATATTGGGGCAGACCAACTCAGAGCCTTGGATCTAGGTCTGGGTGTTAGCTGAGTTGGTCAGCCTGCCAGCTCTCTCACATTCACATCACTAGATAATCTCTTCCACACTGTCCAGGTGACTCACCCAGTGCAAGGCATAGCCATTTCTCCTGCAGTACATGGGTGAAACCTTGAAAGTAAACATTTTTCCAAGCATGCTCACTCAAAGACTTTTAGAAATCTTTAAAAGAATAGATAAAGTTTTATTTATGAAGATAAACGTTCATATATTAGCTTTTTTGAAAAGGAAAAACTAAAAACACTCATTATTGAACAATAGGGAGACTGTTAAGCTCATGCAAGGCACAGCTATGCAGTTGTCAAACAATTTTAAAGATCTTTAATGTTTTGAAGAAATGCTGATAAGGTAACATTATGTGGCAAAATCAGTGACATAGTTTTTCTTCAGACAGCATCCTTCCAATTACAAGCTATATATGATCAATGTATGCTGCTGCTTCTTCTTTTGTTCTGCACTTGAATTTCCTTTTGTTCTAAACGTACTATAATTTTTCAATAAACATTCATGGTACTCTCAATATATATCAAAATGAATTTAAAAGGTTTACAAGTATGACGACATGTTTTACTTAATCCTTCTAGGAACTATGTGAGATGAGTACTAGTGTATCTCAATAGTATTGATGATGAAACTGAGTAACAGCAAGATTAAGATATTTCCCCAAATAGCTAAAGCTATCCTCAACAATAAAAGGACTTCAGGGGGAATCACTATCCCTGAACTCAAGCAGTATTACAGAGCAATAGTGATAAAAACTGCATGGTATTGGTACAGAGACAGACAGATAGACCAATGGAATAGAATTGAAGACCCAGAAATGAACCCACACACCTATGGTCACTTGATTTTTGACAAAGGAGCCAAAACCATCCAATGGAAAAAAGATAGCATTTTCAGCAAATGGTGCTGGTTCAACTGGAGGTCAACATGTAGAAGAATGCAGATCGATCCATGCTTATCACCCTGTACAAAGCTTAAGTCCAAGTGGATCAAGGACCTCCACATCAAACCAGACACACTCAAACTAATAGAAGAAAAACTAGGGAAGCATCTGGAACACATGGGCACTGGAAAAAATTTCCTGAACAAAACACCAATAGCTTATGCTCTAAGATCAAGAATCGACAAATGGGATCTCATAAAACTGCAAAGCTTCTGTAAGGCAAAGGACACTGTGGTTAGGACAAAACGGCAACCAACAGATTGGGAAAAGATCTTTACCAATCCTACAACAGATAGAGGCCTTATATCCAAAATATACAAAGAACTCAAGAAGTTAGACCGCAGGGAAACAAATAACCCTATTAAAAAATGGGGTTCAGAGCTAAACAAAGAATTCACAGCTGAGGAATGCCGAATGGCTGAGAAACACCTAAAGAAATGTTCAACATCTTTAGTCATAAGGGAAATGCAAATCAAAACAACCCTGAGATTTCACCTCACACCAGTGAGAATGGCTAAGATCAAAAACTCAGGTGACAGCAGATGCTGGCGAGGATGTGGAGAAAGAGGAACACTCCTCCATTGTTGGTGGGATTGCAGACTAGTAAAACCATTCTGGAAATCAGTCTGGAGGTTCCTCAGAAAATTGGACATTGAACTGCCTGAGGATCCAGCTATACCTCTCTTGGGCATATACCCAAAAGATGCCTCAACATATAAAAGAGACACGTGCTCCACTATGTTCATCGCAGCCTTATTTATAATAGCCAGAAACTGGAAAGAACCCAGATGCCCTTCAACAGAGGAATGGATACAGAAAATGTGGTACATCTACACAATGGAATATTACTCAGCTATCAAAAACAACGAGTTTATGAAATTCGTAGGCAAATGGTTGGAACTGGAAAATATCATCCTGAGTGAGCTAACCCAATCACAGAAAGACATACATGGTATGCACTCATTGATAAGTGGCTATTAGCCCAAATGCTTGAATTACCCTAGATCCCTAGAACAAACGAAACTCAAGACGGATGATCAAAATGTGAATGCTTCACTCCTTCTTTAAATGAGGAAAAAGAATACCCTTGGCAGGGAAGGGAGAGGCAAAGATTAAAACAGAGACTGAAGGAACACCCATTCAGAGCCTGCCCCACATGTGGCCCATACATATACAGCCACCCAATTAGACAAGATGGATGAAGCAAAGAAGTGCAGACCGACAGGAGCCGGATGTAGATCGCTCCTGAGAGACACAGCCAGAATACAGCAAATACAGAGGCGAATGCCAGCAGCAAACCACTGAACTGAGAATAGGTCCCCTATTGAAGGAATCAGAGAAAGAACTGGAAGAGCTTGAAGGGGCTCGAGACCCCAAAAGTACAACAATGCCAAGCAACCAGAGCTTCCAGGGACTAAGCCACTACCTAAAGACTATACATGGACTGACCCTGGACTCTGACCCCATAGGTAGCAATGAATATCCTAGTAAGAGCACCAGTGGAAGGGGAAGCCCTGGGTCCTGCTAAGACTGAACCCCCCGTGAACTAGTCTATGGGGGGAGGGTGGCAATGGGGGGAGGGTTGGGAGGGGGACACCCATAATGAAGGGGAGGGGGGAGGGGGATGTTTGCCCGGAAACCGGGAAAGGGAATAACACTGGAAATGTAAATAAGAAATACTCAAGTTAATAAAAAAAAAAAAAGAAAAAAAAAAGATATTTCCCCAAGATTCTATATCTAGCAATCCCTAGAAGCATGAGTTTATGCTTAGGAAATGTGTTTGAAATCAGGAAATCAGGAAGGAAAATAGTGTCATGAAAAAGTGATGAATAATAAATTAATCATTTTTTCCATGGCTTATGAAAAGGATTTTTTAAAAAACGGAGATTCTGTTTTCCAGTAGAACACTCGTCTGACATCCAGGAATGGTACCATGGTTGAAGTTATAAGGACAGATACAGGAACTTGACAGCGAGCTTGCCTCTTTGCTACACAGTTGGGCTTCATGCTGAAGGAGGATGGAGGTCCCAGGGTCTCTCTCTCTCTCTCCTCTCTCTCTCTCTCTCTCTCTCTCTCTCTCTGTGTGTGTCTCCCTGTCCCTTTGTCTTTCCCTCTTCCTCTCCCTCTCTCTGACGTTCTCTCTTTCTTCGAGTTCCATGAGTCATTGACACATGAAATCATAAAGTCAGTGACCTATTTAACCTCTAATTGCATTTATATCCTCATTCTTTAAGTAGTCAGATAGAAGAGACCGCTTTCTATAAACCCGATACTTAGTTCTGGCTGCAACTTAGAATAACGAAAACACATAATCTATGAGGAGACTCCATTTGTCTCTTACCTTCCTTGCAGACTTGAATAATACAACTGAGTAAAATGTAGCGAGAAGTGCACATCAGCACATTGTCAGGTAAGTATAGGAATTACACCATATAAATAGCCGCCATGAATAATTTAGCTGGAACCCGATGGCATTATCTGCTCTGAATGGTATTTCAGTTTTCCTGCATCTTCTGGAGCTTTTACAACTTCAGGTTTTGTGTCATAACATAGATCAGAGCATGAAGATATAGCTGTTTAAGAATGAGGAAATTCTAATCTGACAAGAGGCTTATAATTATCTTGAGAAATTAGTAATATTGTTGGCCTTTCTCTAGCTACAGCAGTAAAGCAGGTTGGCAGAAAAATTGTAATTTTTTCCTCACTGTGCATTTAGTCTTTCCTCATTTTATAATAGATCACTGAAGATTTTCTTTACAGACTGACCACCCTCTCTTTCCTCTCTGTATTCTGGAAAATTCACAAAGTTTGCTCATGATCCTTTTGATAGATGGAAATATATCTGACAAAGCCCATGTAAAAATATGTCAAGTCAGGGGAATGCTGTATATGTGAAATGTTGACCTTACAGACTGTGAAAGAACTAAAACGTGACAGGGCAGGGTTCCGTGAGCCATATTTGTAGGAAGCTGTGGTGCCAAGCTAAGAAAGGACACTGGAAAGAAGTTGAAGTTAACACAGAAAGTGGTACTGAGACAGCTTAGTCACTTTGCTCCGAAAGGAAATTTGTAAAACTTAAAATGGAGTATGAACAAATCTTTTGGTTTATAAAATTATAAATATATATCATGATGTTTAGAAATACATAACAGGTATAACATTTGAAATGTAAATATATAAAATATCCAATAACATGCAAAAAAGAAGCACATATTTGGGGAAAGAGGACAAAGCTAAGTTAATTCCTAAAAATCCTTAATATGGCAATCAATTTTTTGATGAGGATATTCAAAATCTACTCAACAATTTACAAAAAATATATAAATATACATAGTCGTTACATTTACAATTTGCTTGACTTTAGTTTTTATTGAAATATAATTTTGTTCTTTTTTTCCATCTTTATTAAATTGGGTATTTCTTATTTGCATTTCGAATGTTTCCCAGTTTCCAGGCCAACATCCCCCTAACCCCTCTCCCCTTCTATATGGTGTTCCCCTTCCCATCCTCCCCCCATTACCACCCTCCCCCAACAATCCTGTTCACTGGGGGTTCATTCTTGGCAGGACCAAGGGCTTCCCCTTCCACCAGTGTCCTTACTAGGCTATTCATTGCTAGTTATGCGGTTGGAGCCCAGGGTCAGTCCATGTATAGTCTTTGGGTAGTGGCTTAGTCCCTGGAATCTCTGGTTGGTTGGCATTGTTGTACATATGGGGTCTCAAGCCCCTTCAAGCTCTTCCAGTTCTTTCTCTGATTCCTTCAACGGGGATCCCGTTCTCAGTTCAGTGGTTTGCTGCTGGCATTTGCCTTTGTATTTGCCATATTCTGGGCTGTGTCTCTCAAGAGGGAGCTACATCCGGTTCCTTTGGGCCTGCACTTCTTTGCTTCATCCATCTTATCTAGTTTGGTGGCTGTATATTTATGGGCCACATGTGGGGCAGGCTCTGAATGGGCGTTCTTTATTCTACATTTCCATTACTCCATACTCCATACTCCATAACCTCTATGAATTACTCTTCTATTCTCAAAGTTAGCTATTTAGTTAGAAAATTTCAACTATTTTCAGATGCTACATATTGGGTATTTGACTTATTTCATTTAACACAGCTTCATGATTTTTTTTTAATTATAAGATTTCTTTTCTTCATTGAGTAATATTGCACTGTGTGTGTGTGTGTGTGTGTGTGTGTGTGTGTGTGTGTGTGCCATCCTTATAGTATTTCTTCATCAGTGAGTGGGCACATGTACTCTATGCTAAACTGATAGGAACAAGACAGCAGTGAACATGGACTGTAGATCTTTGCTCCCCACATTGACTTCATATTTGCTTCATCCGTGTAGTAGCACTGGTGGTCATGATTATTGAACTTTTAACATTTCTTGAGAAACTTTACACTGCTTGCTACAATGAATGGGTCAACATGCCTTGTAATTGACAAGACCAGAAGACAAGGATGCTTTTTGTCTTTGTGTGCTTGTCAACAGTAGTCATTGCTCATCTTTTTTGTAATAGCCAAGTCTAACAGTTGTCAGAATTCCCCAAAACTCTTCAAGTCAGTTCTCATTAGAGTATACACTTATTCGTCAAAGATGAGGAAAGTATTTGTTTGCTTTTGATGTACAGAGAATGGTATTGGAAGCATGGGCTAAGAACACAGTCTATACTAACACTCCTCTAGAGCACATGATTCTTCTGTTTGGATGAAAATAAACATAAAGACAAAGCTAAAGCCTCGTTTGTGGTGAGGGAAGAGAGTGAGAAGGAAAACCGTGCTGTATAAAAAATAATGAGGACTTTGAGTAGTGGGAACCAGGTAGCTGTGGAGAAAACCGAATGCTAAAGATAGAAAAGAACCCACAGATAAGAAACGAAAATGTGGCTAGAGAATAAGGAAAGATAAAACGTAGCTGTCGAGGAATGAACTGAAGGAACTTGAAGACCAAGGATGTTGCACATTTCACATTACAATATCCCTCTTCTAAACTGCCCTATACATTTGCCTTAATGTCTTTAACCTTTTCATATAACTTAGCCATATCATGGTAGATAAACTATGCAGAAGTTAATGAGGAGCATGAAGATGGTAAGCCTCTTAACATTGTCCCTTTACAGAGCAAGACGTAGAAAGTTAATGGGTTATCAATGATATTTATTTTCTAGATGACAGAAAAGCTATTGAGACTTTATACCCTAGCTAGGATTAATTTTTACGAAGCAATCAGATTGCAAAGGTGGATAGAAGTTAGGATACCATAGAAAGAGTCCACGAAAATGAGAGTGAAGTAGGTATACAAACACTGAACAAATAATGTTGATGATTATACGGATAATAGCAATTGTTGAGGAAACATATCACTAACCAGAGGGTGCAAATCTGACTAAAGACACTACTTTTTTCTGAGAGAGACATCTGTTTAAGACTTCTGAGTAAGGATATTTAACCCTCAGTGGAAATGATTAGAATCCTAGGATGAGATTGGTCTTATGCATGATGCAAAAGCTGTGTAGGGATATAGTAATTAATAAGAAGGAAGTTTATTTAGTTGCTCATTCTGGAATTATGGAAATTCCTCAGCCCTATTCTTTAGTCAATAAAGCAGACCACAACATGAGAACACTTCTCTAAAGGCATAAGGCATGGAGGCACAATAAATAAATAAATAAATAAATAAATAAATAAATAAATAAATAAATAAATTCTCCATCTCTTGACTATCTTCCAGGAGGTTCTACCATTCAACATTCATTCACTAAGGAATTACAAATGAGCATTGGTAGCAACAATATACCATGTATATACACTACACACACATACACAAACACACACACATATACATACATATATGTATGTATATTATTAACATGTGTCTTTGACTCTTTAATACTTAGATATTTCAAGCAACCTTCTGGAAAGATTGCTGTGTCTCTTTTGTGCTTGAGTTCACTGATGAATGCCTAGAATGTTGAATACTGTATATGAATGAAAGAAATTCCAAATGCTTCAGGTACCAGGCCCCAGGGGAAGAGTCAAGAAGTATCATTATGCAAATTTCAGGGTTCTTCAGGGTCAATATGGAAGCTCTTAGTTTAATTCCATGAGTAAGAACATCAGAAATTTTTAAATGTCTGACTTGGAAAATAACCTTGACAATGTTCAGTCACTTAGAGGATTTTCAAACCATTAAAGTAAGGGATATAATTTTTAATTGAAGTTAACTGAATTGAATTGAATTGAATTGAATTGATTTGAAGAACTTTTAATTCTTAAAGGTTCAAATTGGTAAATTATTACTCTAATCCAAAGAAAATAAACTCTTTAATGTTTGCATAGAGTATATTGTAATTAATGTATAAAATACAAATGGGATAACTCAATAAATGATAAAAATAATATTAAAATTATTTTTCACTGCTTCTTTTACTGTGCACCTTCAAATAATTGCTGTTCTAGAATCATGCTGGATGAGATCATCTATTGCTATCTATTTAAATGTTAGAAGATACCAGTAAAAGCAAGTATTTTCAATGTTAATTAGATGATGCTAATGTTATTGAAAATAATCGCTCTGTTGTACTTCCTGATATTCCTAATGTTCTGATGTGGAACACAGAGGCTGATCCTTGTAATCTTTACTGTATTTAAATAGAAAGCATCCCACAAAAGGTTTTGAGCAGAATTCCTAGGGCGCAGTTTTAGGTGATGACACTGCTTTCTCATTATTATGTATAAAATTCAGGAATATTGGATAGAAACATGGAAGTTAAATATGCTTAGAGTCTCTCTCGCCCTCTAGGAATTGTTAAATATGCAACAAGTCTCAGGGTTTATTACTGTACCTAAATATTATGACTTACAATAGCAAGAGAAATTAATAAGATATTTCCTATTTTGACACATGATTCTTTATGAAAAATAGCTTATGAAAAACCTTATTTCTATTCAGATTTTCTCATGAATGATATTTTCTAGTAGGCCATGGCTAACTGTGGAAATACAATCCTACCTGGCATATCTAATAGGTGGCTGTGCATAGTACTCAGAGCTGTCAATTTAATGCACACAATCTTGTAGATATTCTATATTTGTGTTTGTAGGGTTATCCAGAACTTTGAATATGTTTTTGCATATATTATCTTAAATTAAAATCCAAACTTCAGTATGAGATTAAGTTGTATGTCTTGCCTGTTTATATGTTTATCACACCTTTTCACTACATAACTGGCCAAAAAAGAACATTAAAATCTTAGATGTGTTGAAATTAGCTTCCAAAAGTTGGTCCATTCATTCCCTTTTGAGTCCCCTTTACCTCTGTTTCCTATTTCTATTTCATGTTCTAGTCTTCAATAACAACAATTCTAACCTCTCAAGACCTTATGTATATTGAATTACCTGTCACTTGGCAAATTTATAAGTGCTGTTTGGAGCCCTTTATAGTTCAGTTTGCTGAGAAGCTTGACTAAGAATTGCAGTATTCTTGACATCTGAAGAAAACAGTACTCTAACTAAAGCAGACTTGTCTGGCCTGAAGCTTTATTCTCCGGATTAACTATCTCCAGGTCAGATGTAGAGTTGACTGTAAAGGCCGTTGACTGTCCTTGGACCACATACCAAGATATGTCTTCTTTAACTCTTGTATTTAAGTATTAACATAGGCAAATCAAGGACCAGAGAATGTGTTGAGATTGTGTATCTCAAAATGGCAATCATATTGATTTGCTGTGATGAAAACCAAAATGGAAGAGGCTGAAAATCCTAGACATAGAGCCCTAAAAATATGATACAGCAGATGAACAAACATTGATAAACTTAGCCTCGTGTTCTTATAGATTTTCTGCAGCTGGAGAACATGAGGGAGTGAGTTCATCACTGCAAACCAGAATGACTCTCACTCTTAAAGGTGCCTTGCATAGCAGTGAAAAATGACTTAAAAATTAGACACAGCCTATTTTTAGTAGGGGGTACATTGGAAGCAGAGATAAAAGAGTGCAATGAGCTGGCTGAACAGGATATTATTTGACTACTTGTTCAAGTTTGTATTGCGTTTATTTAGCATTAATACTAGACCTCCACCAGATGTTAATTAATTCTGTGTCTAATGAAGGAGCCGAACATAAAAAAGTGTCCTGAATAGCACTTAGTATAATGTAGAAGAATTATGACTCCTTCCCTTCAAGTCAACGTGGTCATGAATTTGGAAAGCATGAGAAATTGTCCTCATCTGAAAGTGACCTCATTTTGGAATAGGTATGCATATGGGATCTAGGCATTCAGGTTTTATTCATGGCTCATTCTACTATGTATGAGGCATAACCAGCCTAGCATTTTACTCCCTACTCTTACCCTTCTCCTTCTGATTATCCATCTAGGACTGGAGTGATATTTTTATTAATACCCAAGCATCTGAGGTTTTTGTATGGGCTCTTGTTTCTCTAGAATAGTATCAGTTGTTTAAAACAAATGTCAAGCCTATTGAAATTTCAGGAGGTAGAGTTCTAAGGCTTGCAAATGTCACCTGCACTTTTAAATTACCCTTTGTTCTCCAAGCATTACAATTAGTAGTCTGTGTTATGTCACTCGGTCTTAACCTTCATTTTGACATTGTGTCTCCTCAGTTGTGTTGTGGGGGTGACGGAGAAAATGAATCCTGTCTGCTTTCTCTGTGTGAGAAAAGGCAGTTTCTGGAGCTTTGATGATTCTCGGTCATTCCAGCTTCCAAAGATCATGCAAAAGGAGAAAAAAAAGAACAAAGCAAAAACAGTAGCTAAAAATACATCTTACTAGTTGTTTCCCCACCCCCATATCCTTTGCTTAAACTCTTTCATGTTAAACTGTATGCATAAAATAATAAGTAAGTAATCAGGACCCATAACTTTTATAGTAGAGTATTGGTTCTGAGACTAGGGAAATGGTCAGTAGACTTACACTTACCCAAAGAATGACTCTGGAGATCATTATACTTTTTACAAGTTAGAAAGGCTGTTCAGACATTATTAATTGAAATAAAAATGCTAGCAAATAATACTATACTTATACCAGGGTAGTGCTTTGCACATACAAGTGTTCTAGCGGAGAGACAGATTAGTTTCCTAGAGTTCTCCACAAGAAAAGAAGGGTTTTATTGGCATTATGCTAGGTACACCAGACAGTTCATGTCATAGAATTATGGATAAAATAAAGCCAATCGCTGTAGTTTGAATGATAAAAGACTGCCAAGAGTCCTGAGAACACAGGGAGATGCTGAAATCTTTATAAGATACGTGTAGTGTGATGTCCTCAGGACACGAGAAGTATGAACTAGAAGGAGATTTTGCCATCCCACTCTTTATATTTCAGTCTTTTATTTCTTCATTTTATTATTGTTCATTTATTATTTACTTATTCATGTGTGTGTGAGAGACAGAGAGAGAGAGGCAGAAAGACAGACAGACAGACAGACAGACAGACAGACAGACAGACAGACAGAAACACACACACAAATAGAGAGAGGGGGGATTCTTGGCTCAGATTCAAGGATTTATACATGTTATCAAATGTTCTACCCCCAAACTCTACCCAAAGCTCTTCTTTATCCCTTGGCCCTGAGGTATTCTGCATCACTGCTACCCATCATATCGCCAAGAACTCAAAACAACAACTCTACTTAATCTTAGACTAGAGGAGCATACAGAGCTGTGAGCTAGGTGATCTTTCTCTTGTAAGTTTACTGTGTCAAGCATTTGACTATCATAACACAAACATAACTAAGACAAAAAGAAAATATAGAGAAAATGGTTGAGAGAAAATGAAATCAGGTTAAAAGAAACTTATTCGTACAGCCTTTACATTTTCTTAATAAATTTGATTGATTAACTTATAATCTAATTATTTTTCAACCCAAGAGACAAAATCAAAGGCTTAGGATATTCTAGGAGTTTTCATGTAGTAGATAAACAGGAATAAACAAAATAAACACCTAAAATCCCTTACAAATTGTAGTAAATGCAAAACCCGAAAACAGATGGAGAGATGTAAGAGAGTATCCCAGGGAAGGAAGTGTGTGAAGGGTAAGGTGCTGCGGACCGTTTGCAGTAAGGTTGTCCTTCATGAAGTATAAGTAATCCCTGGTGGCCTCAAGGAAGACAATGCTTATTTTGTCAACGTTGGCCTCTGCTGTTAGAACGAGAGTGGAACACCAGGGAATGACTGCCAAGCTTTGCTGGTTTTAATTCTGACCTCTTTAGAAATGTAGAAGGGATTATGCAACATGAAGATTTAAAGAGGCTCTTTCTTCCAAACACCTTGCAGAACCACGCAAAGCACTTAACTATATCTGTTTGTGTGATATCTGATGGCACGAAAAAAAGTGATTGTTTAATTTTTCTTGAAGAGAGGCAAGGTTGTGTATTTCTGATAAAACCTGAAAATATGCTTCATAAATGAATTGCCTGACATTTGGTGTTTTTGTTGGTGTTATAAATGGCCTTACATGATGGCTACATAGGAAAGAAAACTAAATATTTTACTGGAAAAGCTTTAGACCTGTAAGTAATTAGATAAGGAAACTGCAAGTGGGAAGAGCATGTTTTAAAGTGTGGCATCTGCAGGCAGAGTCCTTGGAGAGAAGGCTATTAGTCTTCGAGTGCAAATGACTTTTCCATTACAATAATTGGAAGTTCAGATTTGATACTGTTAAGGTTACTGCTTGATCAGACTACAGTGTCTTTCTTTAAGACTCCCCCTACACACAGAATTATACCTATGCCTCTTGTTCACAATGCGCAGGTAAATGATTTTCATGGACTGCTATTAATAAGATATACATGTATTGAAATCCTATGGTACAGCCTCCATGTAGATCTTTATAATGGTTACCTCATTCAACCTTTATAACAACTCTACAAAGTAGGGCTTACTTGAATGACAGCAACATCTTGGGTATGCAAAGACAAGAAAACATTGTAAGATCAAGTAAGATGTGAATCCAGGACAAATTCCAAGGATTTTAATTCATAAACCAAATTCCCAATTATTGTATCATTATGCTTGTCATCCTCAAGGGCATAATATCTTATCAGCTATCCTGCATATGTTTATTGAATTGATGGAGTACTAGACTGACAGAGTCTTAAAATCCTAAATAATTTAATGAATTTATCCATGTTATCTTAGAAAGGAATAGAATATAACAAGATTCTAAGAAATGAAAATATTAAAATCTAACTTATAGACAAATATCACTCTAAAAGGAACCTAAAGAAGTAAAGAATAATTTAAAAGCCCATAGGAAAGGTATTGGGCAGATGGATTCCTTCTCAGGAAACTGCAGTATTCAGGAAGGAAGGATAAGAGAGAATATGAATGCCCTGGGCGTTAATTTAACCTGGAAATGCAGGGACATTGAATTAAAGCTGCTAAAGAGAGAATACTAAAACCACAATGTCCCTTTAATGGACATAGTCAGCCTCCAATAAGTAATCCTGAAGAAAACAGTCCCCTTTCCCTTCCCCCAGCAGTCTGCCTTCATGTAGACTCAGTAAAAGCTTTTGGAGTTGTGGTGCTCATGGGATAGTCCACTATAGATCATGGTGTAAGATTACATTACTCTATTCTCTGCAAGTAATGACATCCTTGGCTAGGGCTCACATCAGACACCAGTCTCTGCTTATGACATTGCTGCAGTCAGCCTACAAAGTGACATGAGAGAATCTTGAGAAAGGGCAAAGAGATAATTGCATCTTTTCTAAGGAGATCTTCAGGCACTCGGCCAAAGAAAGATTAAGATAAGTTAATGTTGCAGGCAGAGCAAGAACAAGCCACAAGCATTTGCTGTCTCTCACACTCCTGCCAACAGAAGCATTCTGTCAAAACCACACTCAGAATGGCTATTGGCAGCTCATCTCCTAAGATAGTGTGACTGAACAATTCAGGCCCCGTGACCCAGCATTACTTCCATGGCACACTCAGCTTTTCAACCCAGATCTCCAGCCCCAAGGGACTGAGTGACCCTTGCTCTACTTCATTTAAGCAGTTTAGGGGGTTCCACTTGGATCAATCAAAGGGCTGTCAGACCCATTATAGGGTCTGGATGTCAACATGCTCTAAATGTTGAAGTGGAAGCTTTCTAAGCAGAGTTTTTTCTCGTGCACATGAGATGAGTGAACCATGTAAAATCACTCTTGTGGGTCAAAACCTGATATATTTATAACATCTAATTTTGATTATACAAATTATGCAATGAAAACTAAATCTAATTTCACTTTAATCTCCCAGGAATGCCAAAGGTTCATGCGTTGAGGGTTTGACTCCAGGCTTTGGTCATTGAGGACTTGTCAGGGAGCTAGGGTCCTTGTCAGGAAACTGTGGTCCTTATCAGGGAGCTGTTATCATTATCAGGGAGCTGAGCTCCTTGTCAGGGATCTGGGAACCTTGTCATGGATCTGGGGACCTTATTAGAGAACTACAGTTCTCATCAGGGAGCTGCGAACCTTCTCAGGGAGCTGGAGTCCTTGTTAGGGAATTGTGGTCTTTATCAGGGAGCTTGGGTTCTTGTCAGGGACCTAGTGTCCTTGTCAGGGAACTGGTGACCTTGTGAAGAACTGGAGTCCTTGTCATGGAGCTGGGTACCTAGTCATGGAGCTGAGGCCCTTGTGAGGGAGCTTGGGTCCTTGTCAGGGAACTGGTGTCCTTGTCAGGAAGTTGGGGTCCTTGTCAGGGAGCTGGTGTCCTTGTCAGGAAGTTGGGGTCCTTGTCAGGGAGCTGAAGTCATTGTCTGGTATATTTTTGTTGGTTTTGTTGTTGGTTTTATTACTGTTGTTCGGAGGTTGATTTTATATTGAGGAAAGAAGGTTATGCTTTTTCCTGTAGAAAGCACATACCTTTTGTTTGTTTGTTTATTTGTTTGTTTGAAAGTCCTTCATAGATGTTTCTTACACTACACAAACTCTCTCTAGTAGTACAAAAGATGTTCCTTTGTCCACACCATCAGCATCATTTGTTGTTTCTTGTTTTATTAATGATAAACATTATGACAGGGATGGCATGGAATTAAGTTTTCATTTGCATTTCTCCAGTGGCCATGGACTCTGAATTATTTACATGTATTTACTAGCAGGCTTCTTCTTATTCATCTTTTACCTTGCTTCCTGGCTGCTGTAACATGAGCAGACCTTCTTTACCACATGTGCTTTTCTGTATTCTGCTGCCATGCATACAAAGCGATGGACCAAACAATCATGGACTGAACCTATGGATCTATTAACCAAAGTAAGCTTTTTCAGATAATAGCTTGCTTACCCCAAGCTGTCTTTCACAGTGACAGAAATATGCTGAGCACAGTTTCTAAGTATTTTTATTCAGATGCTCACACAAATATGTTGTTAAGCATGTATGCTTCCTATGCCAGTTAAATCACAACAGCATAGTACCATCCTTTGCCCTAATTTGTCCACTCAGTTTTTAATGAAGACCTTGGAAAGCTAGCTCATTTATTTAGTGAATATAGGTTCTTATTATATAGGTCTTATAATTTAGTCCTTTCTAAGTTGTTTCAAATTTTCTCATTATAGACATGTATAGAGTAAATCTGAGAAATATTCTTATTGAATGATATGTTTGAGTTTTAAACTTTGATTAATACCTTCTGTGTTAGCTAGTTTTGGTTGTCAACTTGACTATATCTGGAATTAACTACAACCCAGATTTGGAGGGCACACCTCTGAGAGATATTCTGCTTGGTTTGAAGTGGGTTAATATACTTCTAGTCTGGACATTTGAGGTAGGAATAGACATCTCTGATTCAGATCTTGAGGAAGGAAGACACATGTTTAACCTGGACCACACCTTCTCCTGGAAACCTATATAAGGACATAGAAGAAGGAAAGTCTTGCTCTTGCCTCTTTCCCTCATTTTGTTAGCACATCCATGCCTTTATTGGTATAGAAGCCTATTTCTTTGTAATTCCAGCATATACAGAATGGTCAGCTGAGATACCCAGCCTTGTGGGACTGAACAACTACTAGATTCTTGGACCTTCCATTCATAAATGGCCATTGTTGGATTAATTGGAGATTCCTTAAGATCTGTGATTCTAGGGAACCCTGGCTAATATACCTTCAAATCTTTCCCCTAAAATATTACAATTAAATATTTTGCCACTAGGAAATAAAATTGTTCTCTTCTGCTGATAGTTAATTTATCTGCTTTATAGGAATTTCAATGAATAGCATTTGGGGATAGAATTGTAATCTTTTACCTCTTTTTCATACATGTGAGTACACTGTTGCTGTCTTCAAACACACCAGAAGAGGGTATCGGATCCCATTACGGATGGTTGTGAGCCATGTGGTTGCTGGAAATTGAACTCAGGACCTCTGGAAGAACAGTCAGTGCTCTTAACTGCTGAGCCATCTCTCCAGCCCTCTTTTTAATGACATCTTTTTTAATTTCCATAGAGATAAAAGCTATCTGAAATTTGATTATTTTATCCTACAACTATTTTATACTTTTATTTTGAATATATTTGTTTTATGTATTCTTTTGAATGGTACAATTATTTCATACACTTACCACAATAATATATATCATCTGGTATTAGTAAAATTATATTTCCTTTTGACTCAATTTATTTGTTTGCTTACTTGCTTGCTTGCCTTTTCCCATTGGCAAGGCTTACTCGCTGGTTTTTGGAATATTTTATTTCTGTAATTTACTTAAAAGCACATTGGAGGGGAGGGGTCTAAAGAGGTGGTTCAGCAGTTAAAGGTACTGACTGCTCTTCCAGGCGTCCTGAGATCAATTCTTAGTAACCATATGGTGGCTCACAACCATTTGTAATGGAATCTGATGCCCTCCTCTGGTATGTCTGAAGACAGTTACAGTGTACTCATATACATAAAATAAATCCATATAGTTGTTAAAAGTACTTTTGGTATGTTATTTGTCCATATGTTTTGTTGTATTCTTTTTAGAGTAATTTGTCCAAATTTTCACAGAACTGGAAGTCTGTTACATTTATATATGGCTTATTATAAAAATCCATTAGATAATAGTGTATTGCTACTTTTATCTCTGAATAACTGCCATGAAATATGTTCTAGTTTTAAATTTTTGTTTTTAAATATTCAGTGAAGCTAAAGACTGAAACTCCATTTTTAAAAAAGTATATAAGCTAGAAAAGAAACATTAAATTCAGCAGAAAAGAAAATACACACTATTTGGTGCATGAGGACCAAATGTAACTGAGGATATATTTAAGGGTATGATGCAGTCCCTCTACTTTAGAGAAATGCTCTCTTGATTTGATGCTGGCGTTGGGTGGGGATATAGGGTACACTTGGCCAAAAAATTTGTAGGAGCTTTGCTTAGCTGCATTATTCATTCGGATACCATTAGGCTCATTTTCTCTGTCACAACTATAAATTTTAAAAGCACATATATGGCTACTTCTTAGAGACATTAAAGGTAATTTATTGGCTTTTTTTTAGGAGAGAAGTGGTTTATAGCAGAAAGCACTTAAATCAACCTTCCTAAGGTATTTTCTCCAATAAAAGTAAGTTCTTCACCCCAAGGAATATTCTAAGAAGCCTAGCAAAGAACTAGTGTTCAGAATTTTACAATAGTTGAACTGGGTGTCATTTGTTTTCTTATTAAGAGCTTTTTATGCTGAAATAAATATTAATTTGCAGGACCTGACAAAGCATAGTATTTGCAAAGTACAATTGTGTGCTTCTTTATAAAGATACCGCTATAAGAGGGTTACATATCAGTTATTAAATTTTCCACAACAGAAAGATTATTATCATTCAGCCTACATTGTTCTAACCAGACATTCTAGTCTTCTTTTCCAAACAGAAAGAAATACTGGCTCTTTAAAATCAGAGCTTCTTTATAAATCTCAAAATCGAGATTGCACAAACAGAGACAATCTTGACTTATGCTTTTGCTCCTTTGGGCATGGCCTTTTGCCTTCTAAGGAATGATCAATGGAATACTCAGCTCTCAGGTTCACACAAGAAACTTATTGGAAATAGTAAACAAGGTTAGCACCATAATACTAAACTGTGTGATATCACAGGTCAAAGGGAACTTTCTCTAATGTCACTACGTTCTTAGGATTTCCACAGCATTTAGACTATATGTCTCTAGACTCAGTGTTTGTCAACATAGCAACAGGATGGTAGCTTATAACTTTGGGACTTTTCACTCTCTAAATTAGAAAAGGAAAGAGAAAACTAGAGTTCCTGTGTACTTTGCTAAAACAGATGGATATGGGCTGAGCAATTTGTTCCAGAATTCTAAATTCAGATGCTGTGTTATCATCTCACAGATTTGTCTGAATTGTCGGAATGATAAAACACCATTTCTCTATCAAAGGTGGGTTTATAGCCCAAAATTATGGGATGCTGTCTTCTGTTAGTAAGAAGTAGATAAAGTACAAGTCCTATGAAGGTTTAATGATAGAATTACACATTTGTGAGATTTAGAGGTAAATTAACTCTAAACAAGCTAATTCTCAACTGTACTCTGTTTCTTACTGCACAGTATTTCTCCAGTGTCAAATACTTAGGATATTACCTCTTTAATTCTGGATACTTTTAAGCATTGAATGAATAGCAAAAAAATTAAATAAAACACTACACATTGATAATCTGAAGTGGAAACTTAAGGGTTATTTGGAAAGTCAGTTGTGTCAGATAGTGTTTTGCTGAGGCAAACACATTAAGGATCATTTCACTGAAGCAGACATAGGTGAAAGGATGTTCTTGTGAAACAAGCACATAAAAGGACACAAGATGAAGGATTCTTTGCTAATAACTCAAGTGTCGTGGTCTGCCTAACAATGCATAGTTGAGCCCCATTTATTGGGACTTCATAGAGAGAAACACACGAAAACCTTCTGATGGTGTGTACTGCTGCTTCTTGCTACTTCCACAGACAGGGCCAATTGGCAGAGTTATATCAATTGCTAAAACTCACATGCAGCAAGACCCTTGGAAGGAAACTAAATAGGACTCAACTGACAATGACAGAGGCTGAGCTTGGCTTGCTAGTAGATGTAGCTGTGTGACGCTTGTTGGTCTCATGTCTTTGCTAATATTTGCTTCACTGAGAGAAGCATGTCCAAGAACTTCTCCTGGTGTCTACCTGGTCCCTCCTGCTGACAAGTGTCAACTGGGCTGAGGGTTGGCTCTTCTGCTAGGCTGTGTCAGTGCTGCTGCTAACCCAACACCACTGAACTATGCTGCTGGTATAAATGTCAAGTTTTTGTGAGTGGATGGAGCTGCTGCTCCTGACCTGTGAACTGAACTGCTAATTTCCTAACAATGCAGACGGGATTTGCCCTGAAGAGCCATTTCTAAACAGGTCCACTTACCCTGTTTCTTTCTTTTCCACTATCTTGGTGAGTTGTGAGCTAGAAGGGATGTTAACGCATTAAAGAACCGTTATTAAAATAAGCTTTGAGAAAAAGTAAAGTTACAGATATCTTTCAATGGTCTCAATTCCCCAATAAAAAGACACAGAATAACAAAAAGATGTAGAAACAGGAGCGATTTTCCTTGGCATCCAAGAAACACACCTCAACATCAAGGATACACATAGCCTCAGGGTAAAGAAGGTGTCCCAAGCAAATGGACCCAGAAGCCATTTTAATACCTGAAAAATTAGACTTCAATCAAAACTAACCAGAAGAAATAGGGAAGGACATCATATGCTCATCAAAGGAAAATTTTATCATAATGATATTGCAGTTATTAACATCTATGCACCAAACGTTAAGACACCCAAGTTTGTAAAAGAAACACTACTACAGTTTACATCACATATTAACACTCGTACACTGATACTGGAGGACTTTAGTATGCTACTTTCACCAATAGACAAACTAAACAGAGATACTGGGGAAACTAATGTTATAAACCAAACAGACCTAACATATTTACAGAACATTTCACCCAAACACAAAACAATATTCCTTTTTCTTAGCACCTCACAGAAATTTCTCCAAAATAATTGATCACTCAGACACAAAGAAATCTCAACCAGTACAAGAGAATTGAGATAACTCCCTGCATCCTATCTAACCAACATATATTAAAGCTGTGTATCAATAACAGAAAGCTTACACACTCATGAAAACTGAACAACTCTCTATTGAATGAAAAATAGGTCAGGACAGAAATTAAAAACTTTCTGGCACTGAAAGAAATTGAATATACAACATGCCCGAAATCATGGGACACTATGACAGTGGCTCTAAGAGGTGATTTAATAAAACTAAGTGCCTACATTTAAAAAAATTGAGAGACATCAGGCTAGTAACTTAATAGCACACCCGAAAGCCCTCGAACAAAAAGAAAAAAGCACACCCAGAAGGTGTAGATAGCAAGGAATCATCAAATTCAGGGCAGAAATCAAGAAAAGAGAAACAAACAAAAGACAGTACCAATACAAATAATCAAAAAACAAAAAACAACAACAAAAAACAAACATAACAAAAACAAAAAAAACCCCCAAAATCAAAGATTTGGTTCTTTGACAAACCCATTAAGGTTGACACAACTTTGTCCATGTTAACTAAAGATGGAGAAAGAATATCCCAAAGTGTAAATGAAAAAGAGAGACATAACAAACAGAAGCCAAGGAAAGTCACAGAATAATAAGGGCATACTTAAAAAACCTGTACTCTGCCAAATTGGAAAATCTAAAAGAAATGGGTAAATTTTAATGCATACCACCATATAAACATATAAACAAGCAGTCTAAAAAACCCCACATGATCACCTCATTATATGATCTTTGATAAAAGCCAACACCCTTTAATTATCAAAGTTCTGGAAAGATTAGGAATACAAGGAACAAACCTCTACATAAGAAAGGCAGTTTATAGCAGGCCCACAGTCAGCTTCAATTTAAATGGAGAAAAACTTAAAACAGGAAAAAGTTGTCCACTCTACTTTTTCAATACAGTAGTCAGAGTTTTAGCTACAGCAGTAAGACAACTGAAGGGCAAAAGGGATACAAATTGAAAAGGAAACAAAGTATCTTTATTTTCATATGATATGATAGTATCCATAAGTGCCTCTAAAAATTCCACTGGGAGTCCTACCGATAGATACATTCATCAAAAGTGCTGGATCCAAAATTAACTACCACATATCAGTAGCCCACCCATATACAAATGACAATAGGGATGAGAAACAAATGAAGAAATGCCTTTTTTTACAATAGCCTCAAACCAAATAATATAAAATCCTTTGGTATAGCATTAATCAAATACATGATAGAATTTTATGATAAAGTCCGTAAGACAAGAAATTAAAGAAGATATTAAAAGATGGGAAAATCATCCATGGACTAGTAGGATTCACATAGTAAAAATGACCATCACCAAAAATAATCTACAGTTTCAAGGCAATCCCCCCAAAAAAATTCCGAAACATTTTTCAAAGGTCTTAAAAGAACATTTTTTAGGCTTCTGTGGAAACACACACACACACACACACACACACACACACACACAAACACACCCCTGAGAGACAGAGAGGTGGGAAGGGAGAGGGAGAGAGAGAGACAAAAAGCTAAAACAATTCTGAATAATAAAAGAATTTTAAAAGGTATCACACCATTCTCAATTTCAAGTTTACTACAAAGTTGTAATAATAAAAACCATATGGAGCACATTACTGATCAACGAAATTAAAATAATGATCCAGACAAAAATCAAACACCTATGAAAACCTGGTTTTTGGCAAAGAAGGAATAAATCAACACTGCATTTTTCTGAAGAAGTAATTTCTTGCACTGAATGAAATCATCACCTGTCAACAAAAGGCATATTGACCAATGGTCTGAGGAAAGATTAGAAGGTTGAACATGCAGTAGAGAGAGAGAGGGGAATGCTAGGAAAATACATGTGGGACATTCAACCCAAATATAGAAGATGGTCATATGAAAACTGAGAATCAGATAACTGGTCATGTGGCAAGACTTAGAATAACATTGAATGGTTAATCAAGATATAAGCTAGTAGGGAATCAAAGCCAAAGCTATTGCTCTAGGCTTTGGTCTACATATTTATTCATATATAAGAAGTTTCAGAATTATTATTTCAGGGAGCATATGTGTAGGTGGGAAAACTCAGAGTTATAACTTTTAATAAATGGTGCTAGTGAACCTGGATGGCTTCATGGAGAAGAATCCAAATACATCCATACTTATCAATCTTCACAAAATTCAACTTCAAATGTATCAAAGACCTTAGCATAAAAGCATGTAGATTAACCTGATAGAAGAGAAAGTGGGCATCAACACTGAATGCATTGGCACAAGAAAAGATTGCTTTATAGAATATTGTTAGCCCAGGCACAAAGAAAAACAATTAATACATGGAACCTCATAAAACTGAAAAGTTTTTGCACAGCAAAGGATACCATAATTTGAACAAATTGGCAATCTACAGAATGGGAAAATATTTGTGTCAACTACACATCTAATAAATGGCTAATATCCATAATACATAAAGAACATAAAATAGTGGATACCAAAAAATTCCCAATTGAAAAATCAGTGCAAATCTGAACAAAATTCTCAAAAGAGGATACTCAAATGAATGAGAAATACTTTAAGATCATCCTTAGCCATCAGAGAAATGCACATAAAACCATTTTGAGATTTTTATCTTACATCAGTGATAATAGCTAAGATAAATAAAACTATTGACAGCTCATGCTGGAAAGGATGTAGAGTAAGGCAAACACCAGTGGGAGTATTACCAGTGGGAATGGAACTTATTCATCCATCAAAAAAATGTGGAAATCAGTGTGACGTAGCAGATCCTCAGAAAGATGAAAATTGATATATCTAAAAATACAGTTATACCATACTTACGGCAAATCCCCAGAGAAGACCGCATCCAATCACAGAGACACTTACTCAACTATGTTCATTGTTGAGTTAGATACTAGTAATATCTAAAAAGTAGAAATAATCTAGATATCTGGAAAAAGAAGATTGGATAAAGCAAATGCAGTACATTTACACAATGGAATATTACTTGGTCCCTAAAAACAATTAAATCACAAAATTTAGAGAAACACGAATGGAATTAGAAAAAAAGTCATGCTGAATGAGGGATCCAGAAACATAAATATGATATGTATTTGCTTATATATGGATATTAGCGGTTAAGTCAATAATAACTAAGCTAAAGTCCATAAAACTACAGATGTTAGGTATAGAATAAGGGACTGGGGAGAGCACATGATTGTGTTAGGAAAGGGAAGTAAAATAGTTATGAAATTAAGAGGAGTGACTGGAATGGAAATATCTAGTGGGGAAAGGAAGAAAGGAAATGAGAGAGAGAAAATGCATGGAAAGATATCTAAACTCAAGGGCCATTTGAAGAATACTATAGAAACCTAATATAGTAGAAGCTTCTGAAGTGTGTGTGTGTGTGTGTGTGTGTGTGTGTGTGTGTGTGTGTGATTTAAATAAAATCACCAATTAGGGGATAATAAGCCCCAAATAGACATCTTTCACTACCAAATGAACTTCCATTGCTGGAATTGGTTTACATATAATTGTGTTGTCACCCAAAGAGGTACCATGAGAATCCCTGAACAACTCAGGCAGTTGCTAAGACTATAAATTGCTCTCCTCAAAATCACAGCAAGATCCCATTCCTGAAGACAACACTTAAAAAAAAAGTCATTGCATATGAAGAAGCCAAGCGGGTACCTGCATAGAGCCTATCTTCTAAGTTCTAGCATCTTTAATACACAAGTGCAAAAGAAAATTGCCAGTTATTTAAGCAGCCCAACTGATTATTACAGACAGTAACAATGAAGCTTGCACTGAAGTTAAATGTACTCTAAACACAGAGCATCAGAAAGAAGACATGTGGGGTTGGGGATTTAGCTCAGTGGTAGAGTGCTTGCCTAGCAAGCGCAAGGCCCTGGGTTCAGTCCCCAGCTCCAAAAAATAGAAAAAAAAAAAAAGAAAGAAGAGATGTAGAAGGTCTCAGTTGTCACAACTTCATTTCCACTTTAAAGATGAAAATCTTAAATTTAGGGATTTAGCTGTTCATGCACAAAGAGCAAGTAAATATCAGAACTGGAACTCAGAAAACACAATTCTTTCTTTTACTCATGATTCACTTTTCTTTAGCCCACATAGAACAATACAATCGTTGCATTGCTATCCCACAAAAATGGAGACTGGCAATGATGTTCAATGAAGCCTTTTTAGTTAACAGGGCCTTTAAAAAGACTCATTTGAATGGAAAGTTTTTTAATGAAATGGTGTTTTAAAAAGTGTTCGTTCTCAGAGAGAGATGAAGAGATACTCTGCGAATGTTTAGCCATGGATGAAGAGGATTGATGGTGTTGCGGGTTCATAAAGAAAAGTCCACCATCAAAACGTTTAATAACGCATTTCTCCTTGAATGCAATGATGTTATTTTGCTTCTGGAAAAACATTGATGTGGAAACCATGATTCTTTGCACTCGCTAAACACTAACTTTCCTCTGTGAACACCTTTGTCCTGCCTGAAGAAAGATAAAATGTAGGACTCTTTCATCAGCATGAAAAGGCCTCAATGAACAGTTGAATTGTGATTCCATTTTCAAATCTACATTATTTTCTCTGTATTTCTCTGAACTAGTTTATGATAACTTTATTTGATTCCTAAGGTAGGTTTCTTGGTTTGAATTTTCACTATTATACTTCACAGATGAGGAAAGAAAAGTTTAGAGGCCTAGTAAAGTGACAGAGGAAATCAGGGTAGCCCTGGGATCAATGCTGTTTATCTATGGTCTTATAGGAGCAGAGAATACCTCCCTGACACAGTGCAATCTTTGTACAACGTCTGCCCCCATTGTCAATCAAGAATTTTGCATTCATCTCAGTATTCCAGTTTTGCACTTTCTTGCACTAATGGTCTGTTTACATATTAACACTTGATTTTTATTTGTTTGAGTTTAATAAATGCCTTAATTTTCAAAGGGATGGACATTAAAGGTGTTTTAGGAGTCCCATCGCGGGGGAAGAAGAGGAAATTTAGATATGATAGTATAACAGAATCTTACATGTTATTGAGAACGATTTGAGTATTTTTCAGGATGAAGGCAAGCACAGGAAGTTAGAATCATATTGGTTCACTGGTACACCTGAGCATATCTTCATAATGTTGGTATAAGAAAATGAAATTTTAATAGAGAAATGATTTCACTGACTTGAACAAGTGAAGACATTTAGATTAAATGACATTTAGTGTTGGTTGAATTTTAGCTGGTTAGTAGAGGGAACAGAAGTGGAGGGGGATGCTCAGAATTCTAAGAAAGATTCCTGTAATATTTCCATGCCTGAGAGATAACATAAGTTTATGTAGAACAAAACATGTAAAGTACAACAGGGAAGTTAGAAAGTATATAAGAGTTAATTTGGCAAATTTATATGGGTAGATCAAGAGGGGATTCAACTCCAAGTAGAGAGGCTTCACTAAATAGCTGAGGTATTCAGCTGACACCCCAAGAAAATCGGGACTAACGCGTAAGACCCAGGACCCAGAATAATAGTGATGCCATTGGAACAATGAGACAACTGAAATGTTTTTATACATTGGCAAATCATAGGCAAATCTTAACAGGATAACGAGGATCTGGCAATTTTATCTATAAGAGAAACAAATCCCAGGACTTCAAAGTTAGAGAATGTGATGTATGTATGTTTCCAGATGACACTTAAAATACCTGGCATATAACCTAAACTAATTAGACATATGATTAATCCATAAGATGAGTCAATGAAGAAACAACCATAGATTCAGTCATGTATACATTCAAATTGGCAGCCAGAAGCTTTAAAATAATATAAATCTGCTTGTTAAAATAGAAGCTTAAATAAACATGAGAGTCCAGAGTAAAGCAAACAGGAACATTTAATGAGAAAACAGGACATTTCAGCAGCATAAATGAGAGAAAGGATGAAGAATAATCAAGAGAAATTTGAAAACTGAAAAGCCCAGACTCTATAAAAAAAATCTCCTGGATGGACTTACTAGTACAACTCTGAAGAGGGTGGTTATTCAACTCTAAGAAACAACTATAAAAAATATCAATTGTAAAAATCAAAGAGAAAAATAAATTGTTGATGAATTGATAAATCACTCAAAGTTGTGAAATTTTCCAGCTGGTGTCCCATACCTCATGTAATTGGTGTTACAGTAAGAGAAGAAAAGGTGAAATGGAGAATTTATTTTCCCCACAGCATAAAGTTTTCAGAACTCAAGTTCTGTAGATATTGACAGTCCAACCATTTCTTTAAAACATTTGTTGTCTATGGTAAAGTGTATATTGGTTAGAATGTTATGAAATTTATCCCTCCCCACTAAATACTGACATCAGCAGAATTGGCATGTACTTTCTGGTGGTAATTGTTACTTAAGGATATTAAAATGGGACTAGTGAAAACATAGATTTCACAAGTAAAAAGACAAGAAATTCCCAACAGCCATAGGAAGGAAGAAATAGGCCTTCATAATTTCTACCATTATATATTTCTCTATCCATACATACATCTATTTACTGGTTCTGTTACTTTTGAGGAGCTCTGAATAGCGCACTATCATCATGAAGTGGACAAGGAGAATATACAGAACAGTTACTTGCAAGGCAAAATATCATATCATATCATATAATATAAACCCAGAAAAAATATCATGAGACATTTGCCACAGTCAATTCCTAGAAGTAGGTAAGTTTCTGTGTATTATACAAGGGCATAAGACCAGCAAAAATCAAAGAATATGGGAAGGAACATAATAGAGACTGTCTATTTCATAGGCAAATATAAAGTATCTCTTCATTTTCTTTTTAAATATATAGGTAACATATTTTAAAATCTGAATCAAAGATTTCACAGAACAAGATAGTGCATCTAGATTTCCAAAAATTTAATGAAGTCAAAAATTTCCCTATTTTAATAAAAAAAATCATAACTATGTTGGCAAATTTTTAGCATATACAAAAGTTAAGTACTTGTGGACCTAAGTACAAAGGCATGGTAATAACAAGTGTTTTATGTTTAATGTGCCATATTGCTCACGAAGTGTAACAATTTCTTTAAAGAAGACTTGTGAGATAAAAATATGCATATTATATTCTCTAAAAACTTGTTTAAATGTAAACTTCATCATATACTAGATACTCAAAAGCTTGGCTTCTAACATGTGAAACTTTGTTTTGCTATGTATTGTAATGCTAAATATAACCTCCCAAGGCCTGGTTGCCCCCAAGGACAAGAGAATGTGCATGTTCACAAAGTAATGTTGCTCCTTAATTTAAAACTACTAAATGAATAAAAATACTGACAGCCTACTGCTCATCCTAAGAGAGGTAGGTGAGGTTTGGGTTCCTGGGCCTGGTGTCTGAGGTAGGAGCCATGAGAGGGAACAGAAGGTGCAGAGAGGAGGAGACACCGTGAGGTAGCCTTGTCATGAATACATGGACACGGAGGCTGACCAGTTGGAATGAACAGCTGCCCAGATAGAACATGGCAAATTATAACTCGGAGTTATTGATGGGGAAGTAGATTAGAATACCATAGACGATAGTTTTAATGCTGATTAGGGCTTTATATAAATATAAAATTGATGTGTCTTTTATCTTGGAACTGAATAATCAAAGGTGAAACAGAAAACCCAACTGAGATCAAATAATATTACAACAAATTGGCACTCAACATGGGACATGAACTCACTTTTAACAAAATTGATTTCATATTCCAGGATAAAACATCATGTGCTATATCCCTTTAAGGACAGGGAGATAAAGAGAATTGGTTTCTTACCAATGTTGTTTTTTCCCCAAGCCCCGTGGGATTTGGGGCAAGGGCTAGATTGCTTGCTGGTTTGTTGCACATGATTCCAGAGGTCCATAGGATGAGCTAAGACACAACTGTGTTATCCAAACCAAACAGTGTGCCAGATGGAAGATCCCATGAACTACAACAGAAGTGTTAACTGCCAGAATGCCTGGTTCTTCCCAAATGCTATTCTGTACTACTCCTGAGCTGGGTGGACTGCAGCCTAATTGTCCAGACCTGAAAGCTCCTGCTTTGCAATGAAGCAGGTGAATTCCTGCTGCTCAGAGAGTGGAAATCGAGGCTGCATGCTTCCCACAATCAAAAAATTCTAGAGAATAACATGAATTAAGATGCCAATGCTACATTAAGCAATTGGTCTCCTTGAACATGGGATTCCAGGAGGAAACTGATGACTTGTTGGTCAAGCACATGACACCTACCAAAGGCAAAACATCTAAGTAGATACAAGGTTACTTGGGAATAGCCTTATACAGTAAATGGAATGGAATTTAAATAAAGTTGAATTCAGAAAAGAATATTAAATTAATTTGTATGAAAAGAGAGGGGAATGTAGGATATTTAACTATAAAGACATTACTCTCCACAGAAGAGAGAAAGAAATATGAATTGATATAAATGTTTTCAAGGCTACATAGAAAATAAATAAATAAATAAATAAATAAATAAATAAATAAATAAATAAATAAATCCAATCTGTTGATCTCAACACTTGGGAGACCAGAGCCAGAACAGATAGGTTCCTTGTGAGTTCAAAGTTAACTTAATCTACAAGACAAATTCGAGTCAGCCCAGGCTACACAGAGAAACCTTGTCTCAATAAATAATAATAATTGTTTTAAATTATTTTAAATTATTAAAATGAAATTTGTTATAAGCTTAATGGTAATAATGGTATGGTACACTCTCTTAAAAGAGGTCAAAATAGAGCAAATCTAAATAGCAAAGGGCCTGCTAAATTGAATCAGCTATACTTTTAGTGACTTCAAACTGCTCGACCAAGGACATGCTACACTGGGAGAAAGACTGTAAGTTTGTATTAACAGGAACGAAAAATGGTTTTGGACTCCTTCAAAATTAATAAGGGTCAGATTTGATAGAGGAAGTACCCATGAAGATCTAAGCATTATTGAAACAATTCCAAAACTGACTGGGACATATATGTCTCCAGTCAGAACTTCAGCTTACATGGTCAATAAATCATAGGCTACAGAATTCTTATGACTTACTATTATATACCATCCTTTCTTGTGGCATAAATGGAGATTTATATTGCAGTTTGATTATATAATCAAACTAACTTCTAAAGAAAGGACAGTTGTCTTTCACTCTACTCAAAGAGCAGGAAATCATCTTTCATTGATCTATGCACCCTGCAAATACCTTTACAGGGCTTTGCATTGCTTGTCAGGTTTGTACATTGGACTACAAGGCAGCAGCCTTGGCGTAATCCATCTCTGAAGATGCTGAGATGCCTAATAGAGCCTCAGACTATTCTGTCCTCTGGAGGCTTGATTCCAGAACAGCTTCAGGAAGGGCTGCTGATCCCAGGTGATCTTAGTTCATCCAGTCTTTTAGATTGTTCCAATCAGGACTGCAGTTAAGCCCTAAACTTTCTCAGCACTAAGAGACTAGACAACAAATGACTACAGCTAGCTTAAGACTAACAATTTTTCTAATTTTCTTGCCCCCCTAAAAGAAATTATTTGCCCCAATTAAGTAGGAAGCAATTATCAGGAGACCATTGTCCCAGTCCCTTCAATTGAGGCAATAGTTTTGATTGTTTTATGAGTAATAGATATGTTCTCATTTGGGGGGGTGATTAAAAATAATTAGGGTTTTGGACATGGAGAAAACAAAACAGAAAGCTTAGACTCAGGGATTTTCATCTTTCTTTCCTCTTCTCTATACTTCCTTCTTTCTTAAAGGGTAGGGGGCTGAAAAGAAAAAGGGAATACATAAATATAAGAAATATTAGGGTAAAAGTAGGGATAGATTATCAACTCTACTCTTAACTCTTCCTAAAAAAGAGGAAGACAGGCTTGTTCTTAAAAGTACACCCATTCCTCTTCAAAGTAGATGGTGAACATCAATAACTTCCATATGGAGTTACTTCAATTATGGTCAGTTAGCCACTGAGCAAAGAAAGCCCCATGCTTCAGCTACAAACAGATCTGTCCACAAAGGATAAATGGACACAGGGAACTTGATTGCCAAGTTCTGCCAATACAAGGTAACCAAGTCCTTCATTATTTCTGCTTCACCAAAAGAAAAAACAATCAAATAAACTAGGCCAGAAAACTAAAATTGGATGCTCTAACATTACAGAGACAATATTGGAGACTGTCTAGGCAGTCAACTGTCTCTGTCCTTTCTATAATTTTGGAAGCTGTGTCCCTGTGTTTCCTGCATACTCGTGTAGTATTTTTTTTCCTTCTCAGATCCCTGATTGAGTTAAAGACTAAGTAGTCTTAGTCTTACTAAAAGCTTAAGTTATTTAGGATTTAAGAACAGGTTCTAGTTCTAAAAAGATATTTTTAGGATGGTAATATAAGATAGCATAGAAATTTATTTAAATAAAGAACTCTGAACTCACCACAATAGGCAAAGAATAGAATATTTTCTCATAAATCGCCAAATACAAACTGGACCAATGTAACTCATACCAAATAATTTTCATAATTGTTTCATAATTATTCCTACTACAACTTGGCTATTATTGTAAGAGGAAGAGCTGCTTTATTTAGACAGAAAAGGAATCGTTGAACTTTGATATTTTTCTATGTATTGCAGTATTAAATACTGGCCTCCCAGGCCTGGTTGTGTTCAGAGATGAGAGAATATGCACAAACATAAAGTATTTCTATATGATCGTAATTTAAAACTATTGGTTGAATAAAATGCTGAGAGCTGATAGCTGAGCAGAAGAGAGGTAAATGGAGTTTTGGTTCCTGATCTTGGGGTTTAAAGCAAAGACCACAAGAGGAAAGAGACTATGGAGAGAGAAGAAGATGTCATGGGGTAGGCAAACCGTGAATACATGACCATGAGGGCTGTCCACTTGGAGTTCAGAGCTGTCCAGATGGAACATGGCGGGTTATTGATGGGGAAGCAGATCCGAATACCATAGAGGGTGATATCTACCCAAACTTAATGCTAACTAAGACTCATTATACATACACTATATCTGGGAACTGAATGATCAAAGGTAGGGTAGAAACTCCAGATTGAGATAAGAAATATTACAACCCTAACCCCCTAATGTTTGAATCTTAGCTTGTCCAAGTTTATTATCTAGATATTTGTAGACCACTAGAATAACATAGTAAGACTAAAGGTGTCAATAGAAGGTAAGGTAGAGCATCAGAATATACTTGAAACACAAAAATAAATGAAATGAAGAGGAGCAGGGGATGAGGACTGATGAAATACTGAGTCCAGTATAGTAAACTCATGTGTGAATTTTAAAAAGTATACAGTTAGCGACATGTCTGAAAATGGAAGAAGTGCTATAGATAGTAGTTTGGAATAATTTCAGTATGTGGAGCCGAGAAAGGCAAAGTGAGAAAAGCCCTCAGGATAATTTCAGTAAGTAAACGGAATATCCAAGTATAATTGTGGTCCTCAAAATAAGAAATGAATAAAATGTTAAAAGTTGAAATAAGAAAAATATGTCAAATTAGGAAGTCTACCAAACAATTACAATATTCCAAAAACTAATTCTAAAGACACAAATGGATTCCAGCACTGAGCATAGAAGTGTTCTTGTAAAGTTAAATTCTGAGCATCAAGAAATGGCATGGCATTATTTATGTTATATAATTGTATCCGAGCATGCAAAATATAAAATGCTCATGGGACAGGAAATTAATCAAACATCAGAATTTTGTGCATGAAAACACTCAGTGACAGCAGATAACAGTGTTCTCTGAAAGAAGTTTTCAAGACAAAATTCATAAACTTCAAGTATTGTTCTAGCCAGAAGCATTCATAAGCTTCAAATGTTTTATGAAAAATACTTATAAATCCTTGAAAAATTACTTCACTTGAAACTTTCCAAAAGTTCAGAAATTAACTAGAATATTTAAGAACTTTTCACAATTTGGAACAGTTAGAAAGACAGCTGTGAGTGAAAACTGTGGGGAACTGAGTTCAGTTATATGTAACAAGTATTAACAAGAGGTTAACTTGAACATACAATGAATATTTTATGTGAAAATATTTCTTCTTTCATCTGTCTACTTATAGGATTCTCATGAAAGTTTCATATATATACATATATATGTTTCATATATACACATGTATACACTATATATACATACACTATATATGTGTATATGTATATATATAACACTAATGAAAAGCTGTCATGTGCCAAGATCATGAGGTGATGGACCTAAAGAAAAGAGATTTAGATGCATAGGAAAGTACAAGAATAGTCAAAGTAGGAATGAAAGAGTGAACATACTTTTTAAATATACAAAATCGTGGGATAAGACTAACATAAATGAGTTCACAAATGTTGATATATATATGAGTCTAGATAAATCAATAAGAATAGCAATAAGTTTAGCTGAATCCATCCAAGTAGTTTCATAGTTCATGTGAGCAAAATTTGGCTGAGAGGACCTGAACACAGTTAGATTGGCTCCTGAGGTAGTCATATGCAGACAGTGAGCCCGTGTCTCAGATGGCAGGGGTTTTGATATCAGATGCTACATCTTTGACCTTGTTAGTGTGGTTGTTTGTAATAGAATCCTGTTAAGATGCTCATTATGGAGACCAGGGTAGTCTCAAACTTACAGCAGTTTGGGTGTTTATATCTCCCCAGTGCTAGAATTATAGGTGAGCACTACCATTACTGGCTGTCATTGACCTTTGACCAAAGCCAATATTTATATAATTCATTCCTGCATATTTTTATTCAGTATGTTTTTTGAGTACATGAAACCTCATAGACCATAGATGAATAATTATTTACTCTCAACTTACTATAAGAGATACGTCTATTGTAGAAATAAAGAATCAAGTGCATTATCTGTTGTCTTCACTATTGTGACCAAATGTATGACAAGAAATAACTTAAGGAAGGAAGAATTTATTTTGGTTTATGATTGAAATAAAACAATGTACTAAAGTTAAGGGACCATGAGTTCATGGTGTCTCACCTCACTCACATACTACCAGGTTGAGAAGCAAAGAACTTGGACTTGGAGCTAGGTAACAAGACATAAGGCCTGGTCTCAGCTACTGACTTTCTCTAGGAAGTCCGTAACACATAAGGATTGAACCAGCTTTCAAAACAAATAAGCATTCAAATACACGAACTTCTGGCATCATTGTCATTTCACACTTGAGTCCTAATACCAAGCACTAGGGGATAAATTCAAACAAACACATCGAGGTGCAAGTTATAAAACTAGGTCTCAAACTCAGAAAGTTTAACAGATGCACCGCAAGTCTGATGATGCTTTCATATGTGACTCATCCTTTGTTCTATTTAAAAGTAAAGAAAGGTGTTTTCATAGGAGTATCAAGCATTGTCATTCATGCATGTGTTCATTCATTCACTTGTCCACTAACCATTCATTCACTAACTGTGATTGACTGCCCACACGCTGTCTTGTAGTCTGGGAGTGCAGTAATGTGGGCACCAGCCAAGCTGCATACAAGCAATATTTCTTTTTCCCTTTCTTTTCTGATTCATGAGTTTTCCTAGTAACATCTGGTAAGGCATGTTTCTCTGTCTTCCTCTGTCTTTGTAAAATAATTCTCTTTTAGGGCATTTATTCATTGTGACTAATTTTGAAATAATTTTGACACATGCTCTAAAATTCTTTTTTATTTTATTAAAAAGTGATTACATTTCCTCCTTCCTAATTTCCTTGTATTTCCTCTGCTTCCTCCCAAATTTATAGAGTCTCATGTTTAACCATGGCTGTTTCCTTTAAATATGTATACATATACATAAACATATTCATATACATATACATATATCGAACAAGTTGAACCTGCTAATTGTTGCCTGTATGTATATCTTTTTAGGGCTGACCACTTGGTATTATATATTCAATCAGGTGCTTTTCTCTGGAGATGATTAATTCACCCATTCTCCCTGTTAGTTGCTTATATCTTTTCATCAGGGATGGAGTTCTCTGAGATCTTTCCCATCTAGGTGAGGGTGCCAATTGTTTGAGTTATTCAAATCTTCTTTAAGCAGACATTGTATTTAAATGTCATAGATGTAGCTTCACTGTCACTGCTAGAAGACACAAATTAAATGTATGTTACAGATCCAGGATTCAACTTCATGTCATCCAGTCCAACTCCAGTGCCATTTCAACTGTGCTGCACATTGTACGTATAAAACTATGGAGTGAGCTGCACAATGTATGGTGCCATCTAAGCGATAACGGTCCTGGGCCTTTCTGAAGATACATGTCTTTTTTTTACTTTTCCTAGACCTTAAAATGTTCTTGCTCCATACCCTTATTCCCTCCAATAGTGAACAGCTGAATTTTCAAAAGAAATTTTTATTAAGGCTAACATGCTACATGGAAAAATATGAGATATTATTCCCCAAAGTGGGTCATTTCTTTCAGAACTCTAAGAATCTTATCCTCACTCATGTAACTGCTCATGCACCAAAGGGTTTTTCAGAAACATACTAATATAGTTATCATCTGAAGCCAGTTTTTATACAAAAGTGTTTGAACAATGTTGGAGTGATTGTTATGGGACTCACCTCACTGCAAAGTTCTTAGAGAATTCAGAAATCCATAGATGTCTGTTGGAATTCTCATATCAGGAACTAAAACTTTTAAAAGTTCAAAGTTACTTTGCTTTGAGGTTTTTTAATCTCCTTTAGATCATTTTAGGACCTTGAAGATACTTCTGAAAGGGGTCATGAGTTACTGATACAGATAGTAATTAGTTAGCTAAGATTGTAGAAATGAAAGACCCATGGGCTGAGGCATGGAGTCAAAACCTGTGCACAAGAGGGATGATGAAAGATGTAGAGACACTCTTATGCCAAAGTGGCTCACTTTACTCTGTACCCTGGGCAAAATTTTGCAAGTCAGTGAATGTAATATAAGATTACTAATTTTGCATCGTGCTTAAGTGCTTTGACAGCTTGCTTTTCTCTAGCAACATTTGGAGACCAGGACGTATTCACCTCTCCATATCATGGCCAGGAACATTATAGTTTTGCATTGAAAAGGCTGTTTCCGGTGTCAGTCAGGTGAAGCAATTAGAACTGATTGGAAGACATTTTTAAATTAATGCAACAGATCCATGACTTGATTTACACAGAGTTAAACACAGTCAAGAAACAAGTGTGATGAAGGATTTGTTACTTGAGGCAGGTAAACACAATCTAGGTATTACTTAAGGTGCAATTTCACAAGCAAGGGAAGAATAGATTATGATCAGAAACTCTACACATATTCTTGAACAAAAGTGTCTTGAAGGCAGGCACATTCCTCAGCGTGCTCAGTTTAAGGCCAAATTTAAGGAGAAAAACATATTTGTCATGTTTTAGGGTATTATTAGGTCAAGTTATTAAAATGTGTGTTTCAAAGGTTAAAATGGCTGACAGGAACGCTTTTGGGAATGCTTAGCTTGTGAAATAAATATAGAAGATATCCATGCCTTAAGGTATGCTGAGCTGTAGGTTAGGAAAAGGAAAGAACCCTTTGAAAGTGAATGAACATAGGAGTTTTACTCAAAAGTGTATCCCCTGAGATACTCTCTTACATTTGACTTCAAAATTTAACTCCATACTTTAACTTTTTCCTGATCTTTTGTCTACTTGACTTATTGGGTTTTTTCTGCTATATATTTCCAAGTATTCTAAAAATTGTATGATTTATAAAAAAAAATGTTTTTTCTTGACTATGTCCCATATAATACCAGGTAAGATATTTGTGAGGTTTTTCATGGAATGGACCAAAATTCTGATACCAGCCTAGTGTCCTACAAGTTGTCTCATTCTGACAATATCTACCTGATGATAGTTTCATGGCAACAGATTGAGGGCCCAGTCCCAAAGGACTGTCTCAACTTCAGAAACCAATGAAAATTTCAGATTATCCCCTTTTCTTCTAGTCTCATGTACCTAATTCAGAAGTTGGTCATTTTCTAGAATAAGATCATAGCATTCACCAAGTTCGCTGTTGATCTTACTGTTTTATTAGTTTTTATCTAAGAATTAATGGTGATCTGGAACAGTCAGATGCAAGAAATATACAGAGTACAGTGTGGTGGCCTATGTTAAGACTTCCAGGTTCTCCAAGGCACGCCATGCTCCCCAAACCTCTGTTTGTCAACCCACTGTCAAAGCCCTATTCTCTTGGATTTTGTGGGAACTTGGCTAATAGCCATGCTGATAAAAATTATTGGCAATTAGCCATTCTCTCTGCTCTGAAGATAGAACAGAGTAAAAATGAGATAAAGAAATACAGGCTCTAATCTTCCAGTCACAGTGTTGAATCTCCTGGCATATAGCCCGCTTCTTGAGACAAAACAAGAAATCTCTTCACTAATAGTCATCTTTAGTATATAGAAAGACTCAATTTTAGAGATTCCAAGTATTTACCAGCCTTGTCCATACTTATTAGTGGATAAGGAAAAAATAAAATTTTCTCTTTTTTAGAAGAGGCATATTCTTTAATTAACTTTATAAGTTACATAGATTCCAGACTGGCAGAACGATGAAATTGTCTGACTTTTCATGGTCTGCTCATTTGTTAATTAAGTTTCTTTTATCACATAGTCTATTTTTATGAAATTGTAGCATATACAATTTTGAATATTATATATTATAGTTTGAAAAATGAATGTATTCATATTACTTAACCAAGTATTTAAAATTAAATGTCTTATATAATATTATACTTAATATGTGAAAATTGTACCATAAAACATCAGTTAGGCAATATCTATACATTTTGGAGGGGAGCATCCTGATAAAGACAGTGGGAAGGGGAGGGGATAGGGAGATTTAAAGATGGGAAACTGGAAATGGGGATAACATTTGAAATGTAAATAAATAGAATAACCAATAAGAAATGAAAAAAATTTCTTACTATAAATCATAATGTCACAGACATCAACAAATAAAAAAGATTGTCAGATATTCCAAGCAACTTGTGACTAATGTCTCAAATATAGAGAAAGCAACACCTACACAGAAAAACCACAGGATTTCCAAGATTCTGTATGGGAGTGCATTGGAAAGTCTGCGTCATGAGAGAAGAACAAGATGCTGGTATTTTTAAAGATAATTTAATAGTTTATCTAACTTTAAATGTGCATTAGCTAGCTATGCAACCACTTCTACCTTGATGGGAAATGAATATGAGTCTTTTTCAGTCAACGGATCCTCTCCTGGAAATTATTTTCCTAGGGGGTAACATTTAAATGTTGCACAGGTGGAAAGAGAAACTAAAGAGCAAAGAGAGATCACATTGGAATCAAAACTGGCATCATATCCCACAACCTTATGCACCAGTCATTTCTTATCCATGTGTAACTGTCCAGGCAGATTAATATACATGTAATCAAGTACAAGTATAACACACTGATTTTAGTGGTCATAAAGTTTAATGGGAAGATAGACACTTGTCTGTGCATTAACTATGGCTACCACTGTCCTTCGAAGAATTGCATGGCTGCAGCATGGGTTATGGCAACTCTAAAGCCTAAATTTTGGGTCACTGGCCCTTTATAGAAAAATTTTGCTGAACCCAAGGTTCCCCATTGCCTGTCTGTTCAGGAAAAGGTAAAGAGTTGGGTCCCCTCGCCCCCAACTGTTATTGGTAAGGAAAAGTCTGAGCTGGGAAAGGGCTTGTTCTAAAATAGCATGTTTTAAGTGACATCAAATAACACATTGCATTAAGCACATCTTTTGATCAGTTTTGCTCCCAAAATGTAACTGTTATTGTTGAAATTTCTATTATTTTGTTGTGCTTATTTGAAGAAGAGTAAAATTGTGACCTCTTCTAAGATAGTCAAATGATGTGGACACAAATTACTTGATAGATCTGAAGTGAGATTAGATTGACTCCAAAACCCCATTCAGAATTTTCTGGCCAGCAAGTCTTTGCAACTGACGCTGTGATCCCTAGATACATGATTCAGGGAAATGATTCCATCAGAAGTACGAAATAAGAGAAATGCTAAGTTCTTCCAGGATGTAGGTGTACCAAGCAGTAGGCACTTTCTTTTATTCTCTGGCTGAATACCTTGGTTGGCATTTTCTAAAACTCTCAGGATAAAAGCTCTATAAATAAAGGCTCCCACGTGGGTTGTGTTCACATGTTTCCCCACATTTGCAGTCTCCCCCTCCCCTTAGGAAGTTGCTCCCAGTGTGACACTGGAGGGCAGTCAAGGGCTCTGGAGATAGGGGAGATAGCAGAAGCTTCAGAGGAAATTATAATTCTGTGCAAATAAAAAACTAAGTGGTCGGAGCTTATTGACATTATGAATTGATTTTTTAATTACCAAATAGATAAAGCTCTTGAGAAGAATGTATTTTTAGTTTCAGCTATTGTAAGAGCCAAGACAAGCTAAAATATGCCAAAGCATGGGCAAGTGTGCCAGGTAACTTTACAAGGCTATAAAAAGAAGAAATCTCCGTATTTTTGCCTTTCCCTTATTTCTACAAGCATACCATACCAGCAGTATAAGATGTGGTAATGGGATGTTGTAGCTTGACGAACCTTCTAGAAGTCTGAATTTATTTTTCATGGGTGCCACTTTTCCTGATCCATAAAATTGTTTTTCCATTTTCCACTTAATTTTTGGTAAGGCCTTTTGTTGTTATGTGACAGCATTTTCCATGGATTCTTTTAGATCAAAGAAGCAGATTACTCAAACAAAGAGTGAAGCTAAACAAATTCCATGGCAGCACTGCCAGGATACTCTTTTGAGGGAAAAAAAAACATAAATTATGTTCCACTTTACAACCAACTGTTCAATTTATTCATGTACAGTAAACAACATAAAGTCATTTTCATTCTTTTCAACTGAGAATACCAACCCCTGAATTAATGGAGACTCAGCGCATGAAAACAGATACGGATGATTTAACACTTCCTGCTGAAAGTGTGCTCATTATGTTCTTGCCGATCTGTTTCAAGGCTGTTGCTATGCATGAAACCATCCACTACATAAAGCAACAAGGAGGGAGGAATTGCCGGCTGGGCTGCTAGCAGACATGGTCTCCAAATTGTTTTCAGTTACAACATCGTTATTGATTTATAGCTTTGCTGATTGAAATGTCACACTGGGTCATTCATAATAATAGTAACTCATACTTGTGCTGATGCCTTCTAGTTCCCAGTCTACTTCTACTTAATTCTATGGCACTGTTTTCTTTTTATAGTAGAAAATTCAGTCTCTTGGAGAAGCAGGTTTTTGATAAGTGGAAGGTAATTGAGCAAGGATGAGCAATTCAGAACACTTTTCTACTGTGTCTGCTAACTTAGGAAAACAGGAAATTATGACACTTCAGGATGAGGAGCACAATAAGTTTGCAAGAATAAGTAGCAGAGTGAGACAGCTACAAATAGTACAACTTGTTTCCTCAATGCTTGCATTTTAAAATCGAATGCAGCTACAGTGATACAGTGGCTTCTCACATAAAGGGAGACTATAAAAACCAGAGCTAATGTGGTTACAGTTAGTATGACATGGGGAAGACTGAACCATGAAGAGTTTTATTTCTTCAAATCAGTGTTCCAAGCAGAATACGCATATATAGGCCATAAATTCGAGAAGAACAAAAAGGTTTACCATGAAAAGTTCTCTTCCTCTGTCTTTCAACCTTCTGATTCCTTCTTCACACATCACTATCATCCTTTCATAAGGTAGCCTTGTTGCCACAATATCTGGTTTTACATAGCATGTTCTTTTTGAAACAGTGTACGTTATAAATGATTGGTGTTCTTTAGATTTGCCTTAGTCATGGTGTCTTTCACAACAGAAAAACAGAAGTCTGTACCAGGGACCGGGGTACTGCTCTGATAGGCCTGACCATATTATTTGGAGGAATGTGGAGTTTGGAACTTTGGAAAGCAGTGGAATGCCTTAAGTTGTGCTTAATGGATCATCCTAGTAGGAATATGGAAAATGGTGGTGCTAAGGATGACTTGAACTGTGTAAGCTTGCTAGCTTAAGAGGTTTCAGAGGAGAAGAATTTAGTAGTGGCCTAGAGACTCTTCTTATAATATATTGGTGAAGAATGTGGATGCTTTTTGCCCTTGTCTAAAGAATGCCTCTGAGACTATGGTTATAAGATTTCAATTAATTGGATTGACAAAAGAAGTTTCAGAAAAGCCCAGCATACACTTTGTACTCTGTTTTACTCTGATAAAAAGGATTTTGACAATTTAGCAAGTTTAGAAAAAAAATTCAAAATGTATGGTTCCAAGAATAAAGGGAAATGAGGATGTAGAATGCATCTGAATCCTATGTTATAGGAGATAAACAGATTAAAGGAGTGGTGACCTTGAAACAAGGTCCCACCCTGCTAAGATTATTGTTTATGCTTTTGCAATTGAACAAGGGACTGGGTTATTATTTTCATTCGAACTTTTAATTTGAAAGGGATTACAATCCAGGAATGGAGAGAAAAATTGTGATCCAGATCTTGAGGCTGGAAGACATAGACTTTTGATCAGATCTTGAGAAATAGTGGCCAAGAAAATCTTAGACCCAGGCATAATGGTGTACACCTTTAATCCAAGGAGAAGCAAGGCCAGCCTGATTTAGAGCAAGTTCCAAGTAGAGAAAAGCTTAGGTCCAGGCACAGTGGTACATGCCTGTAATCCCAGAGTGCAGGAGACAGAGACATGCAAAACGTCAGTTTACAGAGCATGTTCCAGGACAGCCAAGCTAGACAGTGTGAAGGAGTTATAAAACAGAAATCTAGTGATAATTAGGGCCAAATTTCAGCTCCTGTAAACAGCAGAACTTAGTAGATTCAGCCATGTGGCTCTGTCTTTAGAGTCAAGAATGGAAAGGACTACTGCGACAATTGATGCTGGCTAGCTTGAGCTAAGAAATTAAGAGTGATTAAAAAGAAGCCAGTACCACTGAGGTGAAATCTAGGAAGTGTTTTCTAAGATCACAGAGGAGCTGTGTTCCAGAGATAACCAAGGATGTACCTTGTGCTTCACCTGTGTAAGAATCACCTAAGTGGTACTGGTTTTGAAGACATGAAAGGTGTGGAGAGCAGCTGAGGCTGGACACTGTGAAGGCCATAGGTGAAAGTGCAGCTTCAGTTGCAGTTGACAGACAAGGACTGAAGGGGTCATGCAACAAAGTTGAGGCTTGGGACAATAAAGGGGGTCTATAAAAGCTATTGGTAAACCCTAGTTGCAGTGAAAAACCCCAACATGTTAGAGATGCAAGTACCATGAGATGACCACCAGAAACAGCAGTAGCAGTAGAGTAGATTCAACCAGAACCTGGAGAGTTGCAGAGGACAGAGCTAGAGATGTGACCCAAGCCCTCTAGAGGAGCCCAGAATACCGTGTTTGGATTCCAGACATTGGAACAAGAAGCTGTAATGTTGGGGTTGGGGATTTAGCTCAGTGGTAGAGCGCTTGCCTAGCAAGCACAAGGCCCTGGGTTCGGTCCCCAGCTCCGAAGAAAAAGAAAAAAAAAAGAAGCTGTAATGTTGAAGTTGCCTTGGAGACCCCCAAGATATTCATGATCCCAGAACCATGGAATACCTACTGACGGTTCCTATCAGGGAATGAAACAGTCAAAGAGAATTGTGGTGCAGTTAACAAAGAAGAAAGGACTTAAACATCAGACATGGAGATTCTGAGTTTGGAGTTCGCCTAACTAGTATTTGGCCTTGCTTGCATCCAGTATTTCCTTACTATGCCATTTGGAATGGTAATGCATACAGTGTGATGTTGGAGGTATATTATTTACCTTTTTGATTTTCATTTTATAGGTGATTACAGTTAAGTGGTTGAATGAATCTCAGAATAGACTTTGAATTTGGACTTTTAACATTGTTGAGACTGTTATAGACTATAGGACTTTTGAAGTTGGTCTAAATTATTTTACATTATGCTATAACTAGATCTGGTCCCCATAGACTCATGTGATTGAACAAGCCTATTGCGGCCAGGGAGTGGAATATGGTGGTTTGGATATGTTTGGCTCTAAAAGTGGCACTACATGGGGATATTACCTTGTTAGAATCAGTGTGGCATTGTTAGAGAAAGTTTGTCATTGTGGGGATAGGCTTTGAGACCCTCCTTCTATCTGCCTGGAAGCCAGTCCTCTCTTAGTAGCCTTCAAATCAAGCTTCTATCTTGTTTTACCACTATTATTTCAAAAATATTTTTCTCATACCTGAAATTATGTCTAAATAATCCAAGTGTATGCACCTGCTACAACAAAGACACAAACAGCTTCTGTCTTCCTGCCCCCTCCCTTTACTGAATAGTTCTTAAACTTATGGCTACCTCATTATTGCAAAACAACTACTGAACATGTAACTTTCATTTTGGGGTTTAAAAAGAAGAAGAAAATAGAGAAGCTTGTGATTCCTGAATCAGAAAAAAAAAAGAACTTTCTAGAATTCAAAAGAGGTATCTTATTGTCTTGGCCACATTTTGATATGTAATTTTAATCTCTGGACATCCCAACATTCCACATAGGGTCAGTATCATGTAATAAGAGATAAAAAAGGAAATGGGAAAAAGCTACTAGCATGGCAGCAGCGGTACTGGAAAAGAATATCTTTTAAATAGCTCAAAAACCTAAAAATGGATCCCATCAAACCTCCTAAGTAGAAATAAACGAATAGCATCTCTTTGTAAATATTTATTACGTTCAGTAAGGGGGGGTGTGAATTCTTCAATAGTCTCATAGACCATTGTTAAAAGTGGAGTCATATCAAGAGAGAGGTTGATGGTGACAGTTTGTGGGAAATAAATGATAGGCACAAAGTTAAAATTACTAAAACCATTAAAGCAGTTAAAGCAACAGCAAAGTTTGGGAGCTGGTGAGAGGTGATTAAGTCATGGGAATGCTGGACTGGGGAGGCATTACTGCACTTCTTTCAGAAATCTGCTTTGCTCTTGCTAGAGTAGGTGAGTTGTTAAAGAACAAGACTGGGCTCTGAATGCCTTTAATGTCCTGTACACTCATGCCATTCTTTTGCCATGAAGTCACCTTACATGGTACTTCTCTGCTATCTTGTGAGCAGCTTATGAAACTCTTCACAATGACCAAACACCTCGGATCACTCAATAATTGACTTGGAGTCTCCAAACTATGAGACACATATTTTTTTAAATTATAATGTATTCAGCTATGGGGTATAGACACAGGCTCACACTAGACATTCAGGAGCAGTAGGGAAGGAGAGAAGGTTCTAAATCATGAGAAAATTAGCTAACACTGGGTATCAGGGAACCAAAAATAAACACTGGCATTATCTATTTTACAGCTGCTTTCTGAAGAATGACACTTTTGCGTGATTCTGTCTAAATATGGTCTTGAGGTTAGATGTCAGACTTTCACCTATACCATTTCTGCCCGCCTGGGTATATCTCTGCATATATCTGGTGTGTATATTCAGTACCTGCAGTTTGTATTCTGGTTTGAATGTGTATTTATATGTCTGTATGTGTGTGACCCAGAACATGTCAAAGAGTTCCTACTGGTGGCTTTTTGATTAATTGCCTTCACCCTGAATCTTATCTTTATTTGTCTGTTCAAAGACTCTTCAATTTCCTGGCCCCTTTCTTTCCTGGAATAGAAATTTGGACCTTACATATCGTATTACAGCAATAGAAAACATGCTAAACACAAGACTGAGGACCAAATGAGAATATAGATTTAAAAAACAAAACAAAACAAAACAAAACAAAAGGAAGAAAGAAGATTTGAGTAGGAGATCCAAATTCAAAATACCGGCTTTTTTCCTCTTTTTTCTTTTCTTTTACTTTTTATTTTTTTCCATTTTTTTAAATTGGGTATTTCTTATTTACATTTCAAATGTTATTCCCTTTCCCAGTTTCCTGTCCATCAGCCTACTAATCCCTCCAACTCCTTTTCTATAAGGGTGTTCCCCTCCCCATCCACCATCCCTTACTCTCCTCCGCCAACAATCCCCTAAATTGGGGATCCAATCTTGGTAGGACCAAGGGCTTCTCCTTCCATTGGTGCCCAGCAAGGCCATTCACTGCTACATATGCGGTTGGAGCCATGGGTCAGTCCATGTATAGACTTTGGGTGGTGGTTTAGTCCGTGGAAGCTGTGCTTGGTTGGCATTGTTGTTCTTATGGGTTTGCAAGCCCGTTCAGCTCTTTCAGTCCTTTCTCTAATTCTCCAACAGGGGTCCTTTTCTCAGTTCAGTGGTTTGCTGCTAGCATTCGCATCTGTATTTGACATGTTCTGGCTGTGTCTCTCAGGAGAGATCTGTATACTGTTCCTGTCAGCATGTACTGCTTAGCTTCATCCATCTTATTTAGTTTTGGTGACTGTATATATGTGGGACATGTGGAGCAGGCTCTGAATGATCGTTATTTCAGTCTCTGCTCTAAACTTTGCCTCCCTATCCCCTCCTGCAGATATTTTTGTTCCCTTTTTAAAGAAGGAATGAAGCTTCCACATTTTGGTCATCCTACTTGCGTTTCATGTAATCTGTGCATTGCATCATGAGTAATTTGAGCTTTTGGGCTAATATCCACTTATCAGTGAGTGCATACCATGTGTGTTTTTCTGTGATTGGGTTACCTCACTCAGGATGATATTTTAGAGTCCCATCCATTTGTCTATGAATTTCATGATGTCATTATTTTTGATAGCTGAATAGTATTCCATTATGTAGATGTACCACATTTTCTTTATCCATTCCTCTGTTGAAGGGCATCTGGGTTCTTTCCAGCTTCTGGCTATTATGAATAAGGCTGCTATCAACATAGTGGAGCACGTGCCTTTGTTATATGTTGGGGCATCTTTTGGGTATATGGCCAAGAGAGGTATAGCTGGGTCCTCAGGTAGTGCAATGTCCAATTTTCTGAGGGACCTCCAGACTGATTTCAATAGGTTGTACCAGTCTGCAATCCCACCAACAATGGAGGAGTGTTCCTCTTTCTCCACATCCTCACCAGCATCTGCTGTCACCTGGTGGAACTTTTGGGGTCAAATAAGTATACTAGTTTATCATCTGCAAATAGTGATATTTTGACTTCTTCCTTTCCAATTTGTATCCCTTTGACTTCCTTTTGTTGTCTGATTGCTCTGGCTAGGTATTTGAGTACTATACTGAACAAGTCGGGATAGAGGGGGCAGCCTTATCTAGTTCCCGATTTTAGTGGGATTGCTTCAAGTTCCTCTCCATTTAGTTTGATGATGATGTTAGCTACTGGGTTGCTGTATATGGCTTTTACTATGGTTAGGTATGGGCCTTGAATTCTCATCTTTCCAGGACTTTTATCATGAAAAGTTGTTGAATTTTGTCAAATGCCTTCTCAGCATCTAATTAGGTGTTCATGTGGTTTTTTTTTCCTTTTTGTTTGTTTATATAATGGATTACGTTGATGGATTTCCATATATTGAATGATCCCTGCCTCCCTGGGATGAAGCTTAGTTGATCATGATGGATGACTGTTTTGATATGTTCTTGGATTTGATTTGAAAGAATTTTATGAGTATTTTTGTGTCGATATTCATAAGGGAAATTGGTCTAAAGTTCTTTTTCTTCCTTGGGTCTTTGTGGGTCTATGAAGCATAATTGTGGCTTCATAGAAGGAATTGGGTAGTGCTCCTCCTGTTTCTATTTCATGGAATAGTTTGGACAGTATTGGTATGACGTGTTCTATGAAGGTCTGATAGAATTCCGCAAATAAATAATTCCATCTGGTCCTTTTTTTTTTTTTTTTTTTTTTTTTTTTTTGCTGGGAGACTTTTAATAACTGCTTTTATTTCTTTAGGAGTTATGGGTTGTTTAGATGGTTTATCTGTTCCTGATTTAACTTTGGTACCTGTTACCTGTCTAGAATATTGTCCATTCCATCTAGTTTTTCCAGTTTTTGTATTACAATCTGATGATTTTTTAATTTCCTCAGATTCTGGTGTTATGTCTCATTTTCATTTCTGATTTTTGTCAATTTGGATATACCCTCTGTGCCCTCTGGTGAGTCTGGCTAAGGGTTTATCTATCTTGATGATTTTTTTCAAAGAACCAGCTCCTGGATTGTTGATTTTGTATAGTTCTCTGTTTCTACTTGGTTGATTTCAGCTCTATGTTTATTTCCTTCCATCCACTCTTCTTGGGTGTATTGCTTCTTTTTGTTCTATAGCTTTAAGTGTGCTGTCAAGCTGCTACTGTATGCTCTCTCTCGTTTAATTTTAGAGGAACTCAGAGCTATGAGTTCTCCCCTTAGCTCTGCTTTCACTGTGTCCCATAAGTTTGCTTCATTTTCATTAAATTCTAAGAAGTCTTTGTTTCTTCCTTGACTGAGTTATCATTGAGTAGAGTGTTGTTCAGCTTCCGTGTGTATGTGGGCTCTCTCTGTTACTTTTGTTATTATTGAAGACCAGCCTTAGTCCGTGCTGATCTGAAAGGATTCATGGGATTATTTCAGTCTTCTTGTATCTGTTGAGGTCTGCTTTGTGATCAATTAAGTGGTCAAATTTGGAGACGGTACGCTGAGGTACTGAGAAGGTATATTCTTTTGTTTTAGGATGAAATGCTTTATAAATATCTGTTAAATCCATTTGGTTCATAACTTCTTTTAGTTTCTCTATGTCTCTGTTTAGTTTCTGTTTCTATGCTCTGTCCATTGCTGAGAGTGGGGTGTTGAAATCTCCTACTATTATCGTGTGAGGTGCCATGTGTGCATTGAACCTTAGTAAGGTTTCTTTTATGTATGTAGGTGCCCTTGCATTTGGAGCATAGAGATTCAGGATTGAAAGTTCATCTTGGTGGATTTTTCCTTTGATAAATATGAAGTTTTCTTGCTTCTCTTTTTTTGATAACTTTTGGTTGAAAGTCAATTGTATTAGATATTAGAATTGCTAGTCCAGCTTGTTTCTTGGGACCATTTTCTTGAAAAATTGTTTTCTAGTATTTTACTCTGCCGTTGTTATTTTTGTCCTTCTTAAAGTCCTCTATAATCATCATGAGATTGATTTTAAATCCAAGTCTTTCTTTTCCAGTGTGTTTGGATATCCAGTATCTCTGGTGGGAGAACTGGGCTCGGATGAGGCCAAGTAGTCTTGGTTTCTGCTGCTTAGTTTCCTGTGCTTCGCTTTAGCCATCACGTTGTCTCTGGTGTTAGTTTGTCTTCCTGTCTCTGACAGTGACTTGATCCTCCTGTAAATCTTTGTGTCAGCACTCCTGTAGACCTGTTTTCTTTCAGCAGGATCTGGGTACAGAGAGCTGTGAGACCAGTTCAGCTCAGGGTTCAGGCAGAAACTGGAAGGATCCTATTCCAGACTGTGCCTTGTTTCCTATGTCCTGAGGGCTCCAGGCTGATTGCTTGGAGCCGAAGAGTTGGCCTTACCTCTTCTCTCAAGTGTGTCAGTGCTCCTTGCAACTGGCTTTCAGCTCTGGGAGCAGGCAGAAACCAGAAGCGTGCTGTCCCTGACTGCTCCTAGGTTCCTGTGCCCAGAAGGCACAGAGGGCACTAGACTGATTCTTCTTGGGCCTGGAATGTAGCAGAAGTAGTTGTCTCCTCTGTGCTCTCAGGATTGTCTGCACTTCTGAGAGTCCAGCTCTCTCCCCGGATGCTATTTGTTTACAGAGAGCTGTGGGACCAGTTTAGCTCTGGGTACAGGCAGAAACTGGAAGGCTGAATTAAGTTCTTGAATTAAAGGAAAACATTCTTAAATAAAATATATTTTAAACAATCTTTTTTCAATTTCTTTGCATTGATCTCTTGAAGTTGTACTGACCTATTAATGCAGAAATTTAAATTATGTCTAGCTAACACAGGCTACCTCTGCCCTTTCTGTGGTCAAGGACAGCATGAATTCCTGTGTCTTTTTCAATACTCAGATAAAGTCTCAAGTCAAAATACTTCTTATATAAAAAGAAATTTTGCAAAAGTCTTAAGATTTAGCTTCCACACACTTAATGTCACCCACAAATTATACTTAGCTTTTTAGTTCATCAACCAAATCCAAAGGACAAATGTTCAATATGTTACTTTACCTATGGAACCACAATTCTGCCTAATTGACTTGGTGTGCAAGTCATCGAGAAATCATGTTAAACTAGTTAAGAAAAAAACTGGACTTGATCCATAGGCAATAAAGTACCACACACAACATACCAAACTCATTAAAAACAATAGTTCCTCATCGGGACGATGAGATGTTCAATTCTGAAACTAAGAAAAAAGTAAAATGAATTGACCAGCTATTTAATCAGGAGTTATACAGCAAGTGTCATGACCTGAGTCTGCCATACTCTAAAATTCCTATCTGTGCCTTTTGAAGCAGATACTTCAAAGGACATAAGAAAAATGATAAGGTGCCTTTATAAATTACTGATGGTCCTATTTTACTTTAAAAATACATTTTAAAAATAAAGAACTGAAATTCTAGAGAGAAGCCATTAGTAGTGAAGAAACTACATTGACATCCTGGTTTATAATGAATGTAAACCAAGGTGGGTTTAGTGTTTTTGTTTAGTAAACTCAAAGTTGTAGTCACACAGCCAGATAGAGATAGAGTCATATACCTGAATAACAGACTTGTGTATATAATAACAAAAATCCAGTGAAATTTTTGCAAGGCTTTGAATGCCAAGGTAATTTGATTGGTCCCACTTAAAATAACAAAAATATGTATGGATCCTACGTCAATGAAACTGGACTTCTGGTAGAGCCCTGAAAGTTATTTGGTTCATACAGCTGCTGCTGTTTTCCTAAGCTGAAGCTGTGTGTGTGTGTGTGTGTGTGTGTGTGTGTGTGTGTGTGTGTTGTCTGATACCAAAGAATAAAAGATAAATAATATCAGAGTTACCTCAGAGTGACATATAGATCAAACAAATCTATCACAAATATTATCACACCTAAAAACAAATGTATCAGATAATAGGTTATATAAAACATTAAGTTCAATAATCACACAATATTCCATTTTAAGATAACTTAAAATTTATGTTAAGTAAAATACAGCAATGAAAGGCTACATATAATGTAAAGTAGGATTTAAAATATAAACTACTCAAAAACAGTGAAAATTACTTTTTGTTAGAGGTCTGAAGTAGTGTCATGCTGTGAGAGCTAAGTATGGGGAAGGCAAACACAGTGGCACAGCACAGAGTGCTAGGATCATACACCAGGCACTGGTGGAGGTTAGAGTATGGTAACTGTGATGCTTTGTATAAGTTTGGCCCAAGGAGTGGCAATATTAGAAGGTGTGACCTTCTTGGAGTGGGTGTGTCACTGTGGGCATGGGCTTTAAGACCCTCATCCTAGCTGTCTGGAAGTCAGTCTTCCACTAGTGGATGAAGATGGAGGACTCTCAGCTCAACCAGCACGATGCCTGCTTGGATACTGCCATGTTCCTGCCTTGATGATGATGAGCTGAACCTCTGATACCTGTAAGCCAGCCCAATTAAATGTCGAAGTTTATAAGACTTACCTTAGTCATGGTGTCTGTTCACAGCTGTAAAACCCTAACTAAAAAAATATCATTGCCTGTGGAACCAAATTACCTAATAAGAACAACTCAGGGATGATGAAATAGAGTAGTCCACATCATTGTTGACCAGGAAATAGGAAAGAGAGGTCAATCAGGATTAAGTAACTTTCTTTCACAATTTTTATTCATTCTTGGTCCTATTCCATAGTACTGTGCTGCCCAGTTCAAAGTGGATCCTTCTTCTTCAGTTAAACTTCTCTGGATTCATCTAGGACAATGCCTCAACAATCTCCTAGGTGATTCTAAACATAAGATGACAGTGAAATTTAACCATTATTAGGCAGGTCTTGTGTACCTACCCTCTTTAAACTGAAGTTACTGATTTAATAAATTAATTAATTAAAATTTTTACATCCCAATTTCAGTTTCCTCTCCTTCCTCTCCTCCCATTCAACCCTTCTCTACTTCTCTTCAGAAAATGGCCAGCTTCAGGGATATCAGCCAGCCATGGTATATCAGGTAATAAGATTGGGTACCTCCTCTTTTAGGGCTAGACAAGGCACCCCATTAGGAAGAAAGAGTTCAAAAGGCATGCAAGAGAGTCAGATACAGCTCATGCTCCCACTGTTAGGAACCCACAAGAAGACCAAGTTACATAACTGTAACATATGTGAAGGGTTCTATGTCAGTTGCATGCAGGGTCCTGATTTGAGGTTGAGCCTGTGTGAGCCCCTGTGAGCTCAGGTTGGTTGATTCTCCACCTAATATTTGGCTGTGCTTCTCTGCATCTATTTCCAATAGTTGTTGGGTGAAGCTTCTCTGATGATCACTGGGCTAGAAGCCTTTTGTGAATTTGGTTTAAAGCCTGCATCATGTTATCTGGGTTATTTGTACAAGAATCTGTATGTAAGACAATGAGGGTCTCTGCCCCTAGGTGGTTCTAATTGGTCAATAAAATTGCCAGTGTCTAATGGCTGGAAAAGGATACAGAGGCAGGGCTTTAGGATTTGTGGGCAAGGGGACCTAGAAAAAAAGGAGGATCACCATGCCAGGAAAGGAATAAGATCCAGGCTTGAGAGCTACAGAAGAGAGAGCATACCTATCATGTAAGAGCCAGGGAAGAGCAGCCCCAGCCCCTACCCCATCCCCACCCACCACTGAGCCTAGGGCAGCCCAGATGGAATATAGATTTTAGTAACTAATAGCTCCGGAGTAACAGAGGGGAGGTATTAGCCACATGGATGTTTGGGAGTAACACAGCCTTTGAGCTCATTAAAGCATATTAAATATAAGGCTGTGTGTGTGTGTGTGTGTGTGTGTGTGTGTGTGTGTGTGTGTATTTCATTTGGGAATGCAGATCGATCATTGGGGTAGATAAGAGAGGAACTCAAAGCACAGCCTCTGGCACTGCTGGTGATATGAGTAACACTAATGGCCAATCTTGTAGTATAGCAGAATATCATTAGGAATTATTTCATTGACTTTGTGTTGCTCTATCCCTGGGGCATCCAGATTCTGACACTTTAGGCAGTGCTAGGGTTAGGTTCCATATCATGGCATAGGTCTCAATCTGGACTAATCATTGGTTGGTTACTCCCACAATTTCTGTGTCACCTTTATCAGCACCTTTGATAGGCAGGATACATTTTGAGTCAATAGTTCTGTAGCTGAGTTGGTACCCCTACCCCTCTACTGGAAGTCTTGCTGGTTATAAGAGGTAGTCAGCTCTATATCCCCCATTGCTAGGAGTCTTAGCTGGGTTGGCTAAAAAAATTTAATATTATCAAAATCAAAATGTGTTCAATAGCAGGACGCTCAATAACAAGCCAAAGTTAGGTCTTCAGGTTAGCCTGAAGGAAAAAGAAAGATACTTAGCAGTTGTTTCAAATAATTTATTGGAGCAATAAGTTCCAATAGACTTCAATAGGTAAGAAAATAGGTTTAGAAGAAATCATATTATCTGGGAAGAAAATAGAATTAGTTCTATATATTAACAAAGAAAAAACCCAAACTTTATTCTGTCAAGAGATTAAGTTATAGAGAAACTTAGAAGGAGGTGATATATAAAGATATATAAAAACAACTCATAAGTAAATATCTGTTGTGATTTGAATAAGAGTGGATCCCAAAGTTTTATATATTTAAGTGCTTGGTTCCTAGTTGGTGACACTGTTTTGGAAAGATTGGTCTTTTTGGAGGAGGTATAGAACTAAGGGTGGGATTTAAAGTTGCAAAAGCTCATATCAGGGCCAGTCTCTTTCTCTTTCCCCACAATTCATGCATAGTATATTAGCTCTCAAATACTAGTACAATATTAGTACTAGTACTAGACTGCTTGCTACCTTGATTCTTGTCATGATCATCAAGGATATTCATCTAAAACAGAAAGCAAGCCTGCAGTCAAATACTGTGTTCTATAAATTGTCCTGGTTATGGTGTCTGTGGCACTCGAAAAGCAAATTGATATCATACATGCACACATAAATGTATATATGCATAGTTATAATAGTCACAATATCCCACAAGTAGAACCAACCTGAACCTCTTTTGAAGATGAATATGTAAATAAAGTATAATCTAGCTAGATAATGAATCTAGAGTTGTACAAAAGGAAAAAGCTAATTCTATTTTCTTCCCAGATAATATGATTCCTTCTAAACCTATTTTCTTACCTATTGAAATCTATTGGAACTTATTGCTGCAATAAATTATTTGAAACAACTGTTAAATATCTTTCTTTTCCTTTGCTAGTGAGCATCCTGCTATTGAACACATTTTGATTTTGGTATTATTACATGAGACCATGAGATATATGATATATATGATATATATATGAGTATCTATATGAGATCATGTGTAGTATTTCTCAACAAAATTAATAAATAAATTTAAAATTATATTTAAAACACATGTGCATGTACACGCACGCACATGCACAGGCACGTGCACATGCACACATGCACACACTGGCCTGTGTACCTAGCACTATCGTGAAGGGCTCTAGTCCAGCTAGAGCAGCCAGAGTTGTGAATCTCTGAGGGGAGGAGAACCTGGAGCAAGGCAAGCTGCTGCCTTCTGGAGTTGGTTGGCTCATGGTGGGACAAATCTGGGGGCTAGGAGCCAAGGTCAGGAAGTGACTGCAGTAGACTTGAATAGCTTCCAGCAATGAAAGCTTTGGGAGAAAATTCTCCAAGGTGTTACAGATCTATAAGATAGATATTCTCGGACAGTCTTTGATGAAACAACTTATGGATTTTATTCCTTTTGAATAGGGATATATATATATATATTTGAATAAACTTACCTTTACATACACACATATATAATGTATATCATATATCATATCATACATTATGTCATATATATTATATATAATAAAAATGGATAAATAGCTAAAGTTTCTGAGCTGTGAACCATGTTTTATTAAGGCTACCAATAAAAACAGAAATGAATGGTGGCTGGGTCCATCATCAATATGAGAGGGAACTGGAAAGGTATAAAAAAAATCAAGGTATATAATGAAATCTGCATGAGATGACCATGAACTAGACGAATTAAATCAGTAAATAAAGTTATTTATTTACTTTGCATCCTTATGGAAGCTTCCTCTCCCTCTTCACTTCTCAGTCCCTCCCTCTCACCTCACCTCACCTCCCATCCACCCCTTTTCCCTTTCTCCTCAGAAAAGAGAGGGCTAGACTTGACAACCCAGTCAGGGGAGAGGGATACAAAGGTAGGCAACAGAGTCTGAGACAGCCCCTGCTCCTGCTGTTAGTAGTCTAACATGAAGACCAAACTGCAAAATTATTACATATATACAGAGAACCTAGGTCAGTTCCATGCATGGTCTCTGGTGGGCAGTTTAGTCTCTGTGAGCCCCTAGGACCTCAACTTAGTTGATCCTGTGGGTTTTCTTGTAATCTTCTTGACTCTGGCTCCTTCAATCCTTCCTCCTACTCTTCTGCAAGATTCCTCAATTTCCCACTAATGTTTAGCTCCAGGTCTCTACATCTGTTTTTATCAGTAGCTTTGTGAAGCCTCTCTGATGACAGATAGTTAGAGTAGGCTCCTGTTTGCAAGTATAGGAGAATATCCTTAACAGTGTAGGGTGGGGGATTCTCCCTCTCACAGCATGGCTCTCAATCTTGATCAGTCATTGGTTGGCCATTTCCTCAATTTCTGCTTCGTCTTTACTCCTGCACATCTTATAGGGAGAACTATTTGTGGGTTGAATGTTTTGCGGCAGGGATGGTGTCCCAATTCCTTCATTAGAAGGAAATCTTACGTGGTTATGGGAGATGGCCAAATCAGGTTCCATATGCCACACTGGTAGAAGTCTTAGCTAGGGACAAACTCATAGTTTTCTGGAAATTTCCTTGTCTTAGCCTTCTACCTCATCGCAGAAATGCACCTGTCCGCCCAATCCCAATTCTCAATTCTAATTCTCTCTCCCAGATTTCTCCCACCCCCAACCTACCCCCATGTCTGAAGCCTCCAGCTCTATCTCTATGCCCTCCCCTACCACAGTTCCTCCCCATCAACCGATGCCCGATGTCTACTCAATTTTCCCTTATCAGTGAGATTAGAATGCTCCCCCTTTGGGACCTCCTTGCTACTTGGCCTCCTTGGATCTGCAAATCATAGCAAGTTTGCCTTTCACTTTATGGGCGAATATCCACTTAAAAGTGAATACACACCATATTTTTCTTTCTTGGTCTAGGTAACCTCACTCAGGCTGGTCTTTTCTACCTCCATCCATTTGCTTACAAATTTCATGATGTCATTTTTCTTAATAGTGGAGTAATACTTCATTATCTAAGTGTATCACATTTTTTAACCATTCTTAGGTTGAGGGACATCTAGGTTGTTTGCAGTTTCTAGCTATTATGAATAAAGCTGATAAGAACTATGAAAGTGGCCTTCTGGAGAATCTTTGCCCAGGGGTGGTATAGCTGGGTCTTAAGATACATTTATTCCTAATTTTTTGAGAAACCACCAAATTGATTTCCAAGGGCTGTAAAAGTTTGCAGTTCCACCAGCAATGGAGGAGTATTTCCCTTGTTGCACATCCCTGCCAGCATGAATTGTTGCGTGAGTTTTTGATCTTATTTTGACAGGTGTAAAATGGACTCTCAGAGTTACTTTGATATGCATTTTCTTGATGACGAAGGATGTTGAACATTTCTCTAAGTGTTTCTTGGTCATTAGCAATTCCTTTATCTGGAACTCTGTTTATATCTGTACCCCATTTTTTGATTGTGTTATTGGTTTGCTGTCTAATTTCCTGAGTTCCCTGTGTAATTAGGGTATCAGCTGTCTATCAGATATAGGGCTGAGGAAAATCTTTTCCCATTCTGTAAGCTGCTGGTTTTGTCCTTTTATAATAACTTTGGGCTCTTTTCTTTGTTTGGGAGACTTTTTAAATTACTTTTATTTATTTATTTATTTTACAGTATAGTCATTGCCCCTATAATAATCTGCCCTCCCACAGTTCCTTATCACATTTTTCCTCCCCCTCCCCTGTCTCCAAGAGAATGCCCCACCCTCCAATCCCTCCTCCCCTGCCACAATTCTTCACTCCTTGGGATTTCAAGTCTCTCAAAGGTTAGGCACATGCCCCACTGAGGCCAGACCAGGCAGTGTTCTGCTGTATGTGTGTCAGGGAACCTCAGACAGTGTGTGCTGCCTGGTTGGTGGCGCAGTGTCTGAGAGATCTCTGGGCTCCAGGTTAGTTGAGACTCTGGTTGTTCTATGTGGTCACCCAGCCTTTCCTTTATTGAATCATAGGGGTTCCTGACTTCAATACAATGGCTGGGTATAAGTATCTGTTTCTCAGGAGTGTCCGCACTTCTGAGGGTTCAACTTTCTGCCCCACAGGATGTAGAGAAAGAGGGACACTATTGTTGGTGGGATTGCAAACAACCACTCTGGAAATCAGTCTGGAAGTTCTTCAGAAAATTGGACATTGCACTACCTGAGGACCCAGCTATATCTCTCCTGGGCATATACCCAAAAGATGCTCCAACATACAATAAAGACACATGCGTCCCTATGTTCATAGCAGCCTTATTTATAATAGCCAGAAGCTGGAAAGAACCCAGATGCCCTTGAAAAGAGGAATGGATACAAAAAAAATGTGGTACATCTACACTATGGAGTACTATTCAGCTATCAAAAAATAATGACTTCATGAAATTCATAGGCAAATACCTTGAACTAGAAAATATCATCCTAAGTGAGGTAACCCAAACACAAAAATACACACATGGTATGCACTCACTGATAAGTAGATATTAGCCCAAAAGCTCGAATTATACAAGATACAATCCACAGACCACATGAAGCTCAAGAAGAACAATGACCAAAGTGCGGGTACTTCACTCCTTCTTAAAAGGGGGAGCAAAATATTCATAGCAGGGGATATAGAGGCAAAGTTTGGAACAGAGACTGAAGGAACAGCCATTCATATATATATATATATATATATATATATATATATATATATATGGCCACCAAAACTAGGTAAGATTGATGAAGCTAAGAAGTACATCCTGACAAGAGCTGGATCTAGCTGTCTCTGGAGAGACACAGCCAGAGCATGATAAATACAGAGGTAAATGATAGCAGCAAACCATTGAACTGAGAATGGGATCCCTGATGGAGGAGTTAGAGAAAGTATTGAAAGAGCTAAAGTGGCTTATAACTCCATAAGAACAACAATGTCAACCAACCAGAGCTCCCAGGGACTAAACCACCACCCAAAGTCTATACGTGGACTGACCCATGGCTCCAGCTGTATATATAGCAGAGGGTGGCCTTGTTGGGCACCAATGGAAGGAGAAGCCCTTGGTCCTGCCAATGTTGGACCCCCCAGTTTAGGTGAATGTCAGAGGGTAGAAGGGGAACACCCTTATAGAAGAAGTGGGGATGGGATAGGAGGCTTATGTCGGGGAAACCAGGAAAGGCAATAACATTTGAAATGTAAATAAAAGAAATTCAGTTAAAGAAAAAAAAGTGTCTGCTTCTCAGCTGATTGTTGGGCCTCTCAGAGGATAGCCATGCTAGGTTCTGGTGTGTCAGCACACCATATACCATTAGCAATAATGTCAGGCCTTGGAGCCTCCCCTTAAGATGTATCCCAAGTTGGGCTGGTCACTAGACTGCCTTTCCCTCAGTTTCTTCTCCATTTTTATCCCAGAAGTTCTTTTAGACAGGAACAATTCTGGCTCAGAGGTTTTGACTGTGGAATGGCAATTCCATTCCGCCACTTGATGCCCTATCTTTTCTTTTACTGGAGGTGGACCCTAGGAGTTTTCTTTCCCCACTATTGGGCCCTCTAAGGTCCGTCCCTTTGAGTTCTGAGAGTCTCTTACCTTCCAGGTTTCTGGTACTTTCTAGAGGGTTCCTCATCGCCCCCCCAACATGTTGCATATTTTCATTACATCTGCTGGCTTGCAGAGCTTTTCTTCTGTCTTCCCCTCCTCCCAAACCTGAAGATGCTTTCCCTTTCCCCTTCCATTCAAGTCTCCCATGGAGATCCCTCCCTCCCTCTGCCTCCTGTGAGTACCCGTTTTTTGAAATAAGATCTAATGATTTTTTGATTTCTTTGAGTGTCTATTATTACCTTCCTCTTTTCATTTATGATTTTGCTAATCTGGATGTTCTTTCTCTGCATTTAGCTAATTTGGCTAAGGTTTTATTTATTTATTTATTTATTTATTTATTTATTTATTTATTTATTTTTTGATTTTCTAAAAAAAAAAAAAAAAAAAAACCAACCCTTTGTTTCATTGATTCTTTATATTGTTCTGTTTTGCTTTTATTTTATTGATTCCCCTGAGTTTGATTACTTTCTGCCATCTACTCTTCTTGGGTGTGTTCTATTCTTTTTCTACAGCTTTCAGGTGTGCTGTTAAGTTGCTAGTATAAGACTTCTCTGATTTTTTTTTATAAACACACTTAGTATTATGATCTTCCTTTTATTGCTGGTTTTATTATATCTCATAAATGTGAATATGTTGTGCATTCATTCTCACTGAATTCTAGAAAGATTTTAATTCCTTTTGTTATTTCTTGACTCACGGGTCATTGAATAGGAGCTATTTGTTTCCATGAGTTTGTAGGCTTTCTATTGTTTTTATTATTTAAATTTAGCTTTAATCTATGGTGACCTTATAAGATACAAGGAGTTATTTCAGTTTTCTTGTATCTGTTGAGACTTTCTTTGTGTCCAAGTGTATGGTAAATTTTGGAGAATGTTCTATGAGTTTTTCTCAGAAGAAGATATATTCTTTCTTTCTTTGTTTGGGTGAAATGTTCTGTAGATATATTGACCATTTGAGTCATAACTTCTGTTGGTTTTATTATTTCTGTTGAGCTTCTCTTTGGATGACATGTCCATTTGATCTCCCACTATAACGATAGGGTTCAGTGTGTCATTTAAGGTATAGTAATGCTTCTTTTACTATTAAAAGTGACTTTTATAAAAGTGACTGTCCATTTGGGGCATAGATATTAAGAACTGAGATGTCATCTTGGTGGATTTTTCATTTGATGAGTATTAAGGGTCCTTCCCCATCTCTTTTGTTTAAGTTTGGCTAAAAGTCTATTTTATTAGAAAAGATATTAGAATGGCTATTTCAGCTTGCTTCTTGGGTCCATTTTCTTAGAATATCTTTTTCCAGCCCTCTACTCTGAGGTGACGCCTATCTTTGATGTTGAGGTGTGTTTCTTGTTGGCAGCAGAATGATGGATCCTGTTTCACATCCACTGTGATAACCTGTGTCTTTTTTATTGAAGAATTGAGTCCAATTGAGTCCATGATGTTCAGAGATAGTAATGACCATTGGGACTAATAATTGCTAATTCATGTTATTTCAATGTTGGTCATATTTGTGTGTGTGTGTGTGTGTGTGTGTTGCTTTTGCTGGTATGAAAATAATTCTTGTGTTTTCTTGGGTGTAATTGACCTCCTTAGGTTGAAGTTTTCCTTCTAGTATCTTTTGTAGGGCAAGATTTGTGGATAAATATTGTTTAAATTTGTTTTTGTTTTTGTTTTTGTTCATGGAATCCCTTGTTTTCTCAATCTATGGTGATTGAGAATTTTTCTAGACATAGTGTGCTCAGCTGGGATCTGTGGTCTCTTAGAGATAAACATTTGCATAAGCCCTTATGACTTTTAGCGTCTCACTGAGAAGCCAAGAGTGATTCTGATAGGTCTGCCTTCATATTTGCCTGGCTGTTTTTCCTTGGAGCTTTTAATACTCTTTCTTTACTTGGCATACTTAGCATTTTGATTATTTTGTAGTAGAAAGATTTTTTTCCTGGTCCAATCTATTTGGTATTCTGTAAGTTTATTGTACACGTGTACGCATCACTTTCTTTAGGTTAAGACATTTTTCATCTCTGATTTTCATCGAAAATATTTTTCGGAACTTTGAGCTTGGAATTTTCTCTTTGCTCTATTCCTATTATTCTTAGGATTGGGCTTCTGATAGTCTCCCAGATTGTTTTGTGTCAGGAACCTTTAGATTTAACATTTTTTCTTGAACATTGTATTAATTTCTTCTCTTATATTTTCTATGTCTGAGATTTTCTTTTACATCTCTTGTATTCTTTAGTGATGCTTGCATCTATAGTTCCTGGTCACTTACCTAGGGTTTTTCCATCTTCAGGATTCCTTCAGTTTGTGTATTTTGTTTTGTATTGCTTCTATTTCCATTTTTTAGTTCTTTTATCAGGTTTATTTATTTCATTCACCTGTTTGGTTGTATTTTCCTGTATTTTTAAAGGGATAGAAGTCTTTCTAACGACTTCTATCATCTTTATAAGATTAGATTTAAGGTCATTTTCTTGTGCTTCAACTGTGTTGGAATATCCAGGGCTTGCTGCAGTAAGAGAGCTGGGATCTTTTGGTCCCATATTGCCATAAATGATGTGCACATTATTCTTATACTAGCCTCTAGTATACCTAGGTTTGTGGTTATTATATGTTTAGGTCCTGATTTCTGAATTAATTTTTGTTCGATGTGTTTTTTGGATGTTTTCCCCCTTGGTTTCTGTTTCTCCATAGTTTCTTGCCTGAGTGGCCTCTGATTCTGGTGACCAGTGAGTCTTGAGCCAAGTAGCATGTCTCTGCTGAGGTTTTTATGACCTGCATGTTATCTGGAGTTTGAGGTGCTAATGTTTCCTCTGGGGTCTCTAGTACCAGTGTAGCCTGGAGTCCTTGGTACTTGTGTGGCCTCTGGGAAAACAAGGGAGTTGTGGAATATAAAATGGAGTCCAGGGAATGAGGTGCAGTTCATGGTTGTTAGATGTGCTTTAAGGGAAGCTGGTGGGCATAGGGCATTCAAACCAGGTCTTTCCTGTTATCCCCGGTGCCAGCAGGTCTCTACAAAAGCAGGCAGAATTGTAGAGTGGAAAATGGAGCTCAGGCTATGGGCTCTAGTTCTGTTCTTAAAGAGCTACTTTTCTTTAATGTAAAATATGTATGAGAATTCACAACCTGAATTAAAGTAATAAGCAGTAATAGACAAATCTGGAAGATACTTTCTAATGTCTTGCGACATTTAATTTTACAGTCAATGAATGTACAGATTTAAAGGGCATAGCTTGTTCAATGTAACAAATTAGTTCATATAGGCAAACTGTATCCTTGTATGGATGTGCAATGTTTTGATCATGACAGAAATCCTCTCCTAATCTCTGGAGTAAGTTTCCCTCATTCCCTTGATTCACCAACATTTGATACCTATTACATAAATAATTTTTGATTATTTCAAATTTCTTATAAGCATTACAATCAATTAATAATATACTGTTTTTGGTTTCTTTGAACTTGTAATACTCTGAGACTTATTATGTTGGGGAGCCTGTGTGTATGTGTATTTCTTTTCTCCTTATTTTTACTTCATTACTAGATAGTATCATTTGTCTTTAACAATTGATGTTCTTAGTGCTTTTCATTTTGCTACAACTATGACTAAAGTAGTTCTACACAAAAAGCAAGGATTCTGTAGGTGGTTGTTTACAGTCCTTTTGCTGTGGGTTAGAGAAGGCATGCACAATTTACTCTTGAAAATCATCAAACAAGTTTGAAAATTTTATATTTTCACAAGTCATGTTTGGAAACTCCCAGAGCACAAACTCTGCTTGATATTATCTTTTCAAAGTGACTTTTATGTTGCATTTCCCTGAGGATTAATAATGTTATGTGGGTTTTTTAATATTTGTTTCAGTTATATTTACATGTATTGCCATGTGGTTGGAGTGTTCTCAGGGGTCTGAAAATAGTGTTGAATCTCCTGGAACTAGAATTACAGGCTGATCTGAGTTCTCCATAAGGGTTCAGGGAACAACACTCAGGTCTTTTGGAAGAGCAGCAAATGTTCTTTCTCTTTATCTCCAACCTCAGTGCTGAGTTTTTAGTGGACTTATGAGACTATTGTTTTTAACTTGAGAAGTGGTCACATAAATATTTTCTTTACTTTATGTGGTAAGTTGAACTATTATTGAGTTGTGGAAATAATTTATATTTTGTAGATAAAAGACTTTTCCAAGATTGATTTGTCATTTATAGTTTCCTCAGCTTATTTCTTACCTACTTCTTTTCTTAATGGTATCTTCTGATGAGAAGTTATTTTATTTTAATAAAGTCGAATTTTTATTACACCATTTTCAAACTTCAGCCTATTTCATGTTCATGAAAATATTTAACTATGTTTTATCTTAAAAGGTTTACAACTTCATACTGTATTATTTTTATAGGTTTGATCATTTGAGAATGTAAAACAGGTTGAAATGTTTTTTTTAAAATGAATAGATCCAGGTTTTCCTTGCACAGTTAGCAAAATGCCTTTTATGCCATTGAATCACTTTGAAGCTTTGTTGAAAATAAGTTCAGCTCATATATGTTAGTCTGTTTCTAGACATTCTATGTCAATTTTTATCTCTTAGTTTACCAAAACTGTCCTGAATTGGATATTATAGAAGATATGCACATTGTATATACACACTCACCAGCATGCACTCTCATGCACATCATACCTGCATACATGTACACTCATGAATACACATTTAGGTAAAACACATATATATGTGTGCAAATACTAATGCACACATGCGTACAATATGAACTTGCTTAAACATACATGTTTATAAAACCACACACCCTCATAAATAAACACATATATGATATATTGATACATGCACAATCTACATTCTACATGCACACACTCACATATACCATATACTTGAACGGGCACACACTCTTTCTCATATTCATATACATAGACATGCTCTCACACCCATACACTTTGCAATCACTCTTCATATTTGCTCATACACTTAGACATATAAACACTCACATTTTTATATAACATAACATGCATTCACACAGTAAAATACTCATTTTCATATTCACACACACAAAGACATGCAATAACATACACAATCATGCAGAAATCTTTTCCTCTCACATTTTTTCATACTTAAAAATATATATGCACTCATACTTACGTAACACACACATATACATGATCATAGACACATTCAAACGTATACACATAATAACACACATGCATACACTCACATATGTTTTCTCATGCACACTTGATACAATCATACATGCAGGTATATTTTTGAACACTACTACACACATTTATAAACATGTTTGCACACATATATGGAGCCATATACACACATTTACACATGTATATACACATTCATACATGTCCCATGCACACATGTTCTTATTCAACTTCACATTCAAACATGCAGTTACACATGAATAAATACACATGAATCTAACCTCAAATGCAGAGAGACACACAAACCTACAGTAACACACATTCACAGATAAATGTACACATCCAGCCCCACATTACACATGTGAACATATAAATATGTCCACACAAAGACATTCAAACACACATGTATATGTACTAGTTCCTGCACATGCTCCTATTCATGCAATGGCAGAAATACACACAGTGTCACTCACATGTGCATTCACACAAAAGACCCATAATATATATACACATAAATTTGGGAGGGAAATTGACAATACTGAATCTTCATATGCTCTTGTAACACTTAAGTTTTAAATTTTCCCTCTTCTCTTTTAAGGCAAGTTTTCTGTGAGTTGATAGTATGTCTCTTTTGTTAAGTTAATCTCATAATATATTTTGATTTCAAAGATCTATCACATACTCATTTTAAAATTTCCAACTGTTTGTTATCTAAGATTATTTGTAGGGAGAGTTGTAGTTTATAGCAAAAGACAGGTATTGGATTAAAGGCAATTTGGTAAACAGGATCAAATACAAAATTGAAAATGGTGCATCTGGTATCAGGAAAATCTACTGTTCCTTTCTAAATTGGAGAAGTTGGTATAGTGAGAAAATTTTAGCCCTCACCCCCAAATATATCTCCCTTCATTTTAAAAATTCTGACATGTATTTTCAGGAATGACTGCACTGTGGATCTTTTAAAAATTAAAACATCAAGTCCTCTTATAGGAGATGATTATTTCAAATAAATTCTCCTAAAACTTAAGTTCAAAGTAAACAACACACTAAACTATGATATGACTTGGAACACCTTGTCAACCAGAACATAGTGTGGAAACATGTCTTAGGAAGATTGGTATTAAGGAGGGTTACCAGCCAGAAATATAGTTATTTGCAAGCTGGTTGTCCTAGTTAGGCATTTTTATCCTAACAGGTTGTCTATCTCCTAGCACTCGTAGTGATTTAGCATGTCTTGCTGAGGAGGACTTTATCTGAGGACTCAGCACCGTCCTTGTTCTAAACAACTGAAGCTGCATTAAATGCTTTGGCAGGCAGAACTATGAGAGAGTATTTATGTTCCCTAGTGTGATGAGTAATTTTTACTAAATATAAATTGCTGTGTTAAATCAATATCCTGAGATTCCAACTATTGAGAATATGTATCCTATTAATGGATCATAAGATTATACACTTTCCCAGAAAATTCTGATCATCTGTTTTGAGAAATCTCCTTCTACAATTTTAATGACCCCTCCCTGCATGCATTTTCTCTGGACAATGAAATAAGGCACCAATTAGTTCAACTCATCGACTCTCAGGATAAAAGCAGGGAGCACAGAGTGGACAATAAGATTTATTTTTGAGGCAGGGGAACTGTGAAAAGAGAAACAAAGGCAAAAATATAAGGTAGGATGCTTTCAAGATGAAGATAAGCTTCTGTGTTGTAGAATATTACCAATATTAAGATCAAAATGCCAGACATAGACATGCTGGCTGAGCAAAGACCTTTATAGTGGGACAATTAAGTTGTCATCCATACTCTTCTTCCATATAAGATTATGTCTAACTCTGGTTGAACAAGTGAATTACAGGGAACCTTTTTAAAAGTTAATGTTTCTAAACTCATCATATAGTTGTAGTAGGAGAGTTGTGTCTGGTAAACTCTATACTTTCAAGAGACTCAAAATTAAATAAATTGATTTACAATTGTTTATGAATGTAGTTACAAAAATTAAATCCTTAATATTGCTGAAGTGATGGAAAATAAGTGTTTTTAATGCTATAAGTGTGTGTGATATAACCTTTGATTTTCTACCTTGATACCTAAGTTTAATTTTTATTTTCTTACTAGGGACATTTTGGGTAATTTTTTTAACTCAGTAAAATTAAAGTTAAACATTCTAGTAAACCCACTACTTAGGAGGGTGATTCAGAGGGATTGTGAGTTTGAGACCAGCTTGAGCTACATAAAGAAACCCTAACCCGCAGAAATAAATAAATAAACAAATAAAATTAATCTTCAAGTGATTCTTAAGATGTTTAAGGAAAAACTTCTCTAGAATACAGTTCATAGGTGAATAGGTCAGCATAAAAATGCTCCTCATAACCAACTAGACAGTAATTTGTACTTAAGTATTTTCCTACCAGGTTGAGGAAATGGCTCAGTGGGTAAAGTGCTTGCCATACAAGCTTGAGGACCTGAGTTCAATCCCCATGTCCCATTAAAAAAAAGTCCCCCTCCCCCTCTTCCCTCCTCCCTCTCAGTGGGATGAATGTATCATTCATCTCTGGAGAGGCTGAGGCAGGGGAACTCCTGGTGAATGCTCAATCAATCAACAGTTCTAGGTTCAGTAAAAGATTCAACACATCTCAATAAACAAAGTAGAGAGTGATGGAGGAAGACATTGGATGTTTGTTGTCTGATCTACGCAGAAAATAAAGGGGGCAGAGGACCCTAACCAGAAGAACCCTAACTAATGAAATTTTCTCAAAAAATAAACAAAAATAATGATGATGAGGAAGAAAAAACCCTAGCAGAATCCTATTCACAAAAGCATTTTTCTGAAGATAAAACATCCTCTCTGTTAGCTTCTCAGGCTCTCAGAATCTATCCTTTCCAAAAGCTGAACAATTCACACCTTAGCAGGTTCGACAGGAATCTCCAGCACCCTTTCCCAGCCTCTGAAGGACCTGCTTAGATGCTCAAAAATATCTGAAGAGCTTTATTTCAGCCAAGTCAGCCATATTTTCTCTGAAATACCAGTATCCAGGGTATCCCAGCCAATGTTGCAGTGGCACAAGCCATCATCTTCACTAAACAAGACTGATTCTTTTTCTTTATGGAGGACTGGGCTCAGAATCCATGTAACAAACTGATACCAATTAAATACTCAAGGCTGTGCCAATGCGAGCATCAGCAGCCTTCTGCAGTGTTCAGAAAGAGCAACTGCCAGAATTGGAGACTATCCCACAAGGACTTAGACATATGTTCAGGCCCCAGGCCAGCTCAATCCCATCCCCATCGATAATGACTCCCAGCCTTAATTTTTATAGATTTTTATTTGACCTTGTAGGTTTAAGTTAGAGAGAGGCAAACTGGTTCCCGTCAACTTTGAAGTGTATTAATTTACAGTTTCAAGGAAATTCCTATAAAGTTTTAATTTGGGCAGTTGAAGATAAGGTGAAGAACAAAATTGTTTTTCAAAGATGGGTCAGGATCTTGGGAAAAATTATTATTCTGTAAAACTCGCTGTTTTTCAGTCTGGCACTGGGGACATTGGGATGTATGAAGTAGCTGGGGACAGCTCTACCTCAGTCTCTTAGCCCAGTCGTGGTCATTACCACACCTCTGTTATTGTGAATTATGTTTAGATGCTGACTCAACCCACCCTTGAGCTGCTTCTGAGCTGAGGAGAGGAGTTCCATCTCCTCATCTGTTACATCCAGAGTATTGTCTGGCACCTAGTTCTTTAGAGATTCTGGAACTGTAGAGAACGGTACTGAGTGGTGAGAAAAGGGGGAAGGGATGGAAGGAATGAGAATGAAGCAAATGAATCAAATTTAGGAAATTTAATTCTTCTTCCTTTCCCAAAAAGAATTATAATATTACGAGTACTAATGGGTTTATTGTATGTTAAAAATTCTTTGAGTCTTTTAGATAAGATATTGGTAGGAAGAATAGCCTCCCTTAAGGGTATCTATCCTTTAAAGTTTTTAAATTGCATGACAAAGGGATTTTGTCAATTGTACTTAATTTTATGACATAACTGGACTATCTACTTTGACCCAATTTAAGCACACAGATCTAAACAGCAAAGATTTTTTTCTTTGGCCAAAGTCGGAAAGATCCAAAGTATGGGAGAGATTTATCTCGGTGTTGTCAGAAGGCCCCAACGGAAAGTAATACCAGAAAATGTACATCAACCATGGAAGCAAATGTGAGCTTTGATTGAAAAGCTTCGAGGAGACAAGGAACTTCAGCCCCACAAACACACGGAACCGAATTGAGCCACTTTCTACATGAGGCTGAGAATGTTTTCCTCCATGGAGCCATCAAAAAGGACAGCCCAGCTAACCACTTAGTCTTAGCCCAAGCGAGACTTCTGACTCCAAAAAGAGCCTCAGTAAAAGTTGATATGTCTTGTTTTAAACTGTTAAGTAAAATATTGCAGTAAGTTCACAATTCTCATGACTAAATATGGTACTTTAAGTTTTAATTGTCTTTAATATATTTAGTGAAAAGAGGTGGTTTGTTAGCTTTTGTGTTTAGAAATTCATGTGATTTATGAATGTATTCACATATTAAGCACTGCCTCATAGACTATAAAAGAATAACCTGTGAGTTATGACGTCAATGCAGGTTATGCCAACAAGCTCAGACAAAGAATAAAAATGGATTCGATTACTTAATAATCAGCTAGATTTTCTGTCAGAAAATGAAGTGTTATCTATACTAACCATACTTAGGAGCTAGGACTCACATCTACTGATAGAATTTATGCTGTCTTAAAGTGAAAGGGTGGCATTTATCAGTTTCACAGTGCTCTGTGATTACTGGCACAAGTACGTTGCTAAGTGTTGGATTAGTGCTGGAGAGGGTGTGACAAAGGACCCATGGCCAGAAAAAGGCTTTTGTAGAAGATATTTCACCTGTCTGTCCACATTCCTCCTGCTAAACCATCTTTCTAGGGTTACCAGAAACAAGTTATTCATGCTAACATATAAAGTCTTCTAAGTGCTTAATTAATCCATGCAGCCTGACACGCCTACAGGGAAAGGCCCTAGCAAGTTTCTCCCTCCTCTCGCATATTGTACATATTTTGTCATTCTATTTCCCTTGGTTATCATAAGCAAGAAAACACATGGTTTACTGTATCTTAAAAGAAAATGGACCTTTACTCCTCTCTCCCTTTTACCATTGCCTTGATCTCATTTGTATTCCTTCGAAAGCATCTTTTCTCTTTGTGGTTCCTTCCTTTCTCTTTCTCTTCCAAATTTCCTTCCTCCTGCTTTTTAAGCGACATATCTCCTAACTCTTCTAAGATTGTGCTTGCCTGACTCCATGGTGCTCACACGGGTGTTTATTTTTTAGCTCTCACCCTACTTGAACTATCAGGCACATCAGAAAGTTTCCACAGCTCCAGCGGTGTCACTTCATTTGTCTGACACACTGCAGCCCTCTCCTGATTTGCCCCATCTCCTTACTTTTCTTTACTGGTTTCTCCACTTTATTTCTTCTTTAAGATGATTCTTTGATAAACTTCAATTTCTCTGGAAACAGTCTTGGTGATTGAAATATCAACATCTTCACTGCTTCTAAATCTGTAAGGCCCAGACGTTTCCCCCTGAATTTCATAATCACATAATAAATATCATTTCCAGTGTCTTCACCCTTATGATAATGAAAGACCAGAAGCCCAAAACTTCATTTCTGATCTGTTCTTACTCCACACACAACCTTCCCTATATCAGAACTAGCAGTTCTCCTTTTAATTATTTTATTGCTGTTGAGAATTTCATACATGCATATAATCTGTTTTGCTATAATTCATGCCCCGTCCCCCCACTTCAATTTCTCCCATATCCCTTCACATTTTTCTCTCCCAAATTCATGTGCTTTCTCTCTCTTTTTTTTTACCCCAGAGTCCTAGCAGTGTTGCCTATACATGCATGGATGTAGGATCATTTGATGGAGCATGGATTGCCTCTCAGAAGACTGGTTCTTTTCCCCACAGCAGCCACCAATTGTCAATAGCTTCTCAGTTAGGGTGTGCAACCTCAGGAGCCCCTCCATCATTTAAGCTTGGGTTTGAACTGGTTCATAGGGAGCAGAGGAAGCCCTGAGCAAGCGCTATTGGCATGAGGTTGGCTCTGTCAATGACCATACCTAGACTCGTAGAAATAGAACCGTCCCCATACTAGGCTCAGAGAAATAGCAAAGCCTTCCTGAAGAAGGGGAGAAGGGGTCCTGCATAAGGGGAGAAGGGATCCTGCATGTGAGTGTTTATAATTTATATAGAAAGTCCACTATAACTTTTTCCATCTCTAAATACTGTGGTGTAAAGACTGATGCCCTGCAGAGACTCCTCCCACCAAGTTTACTCAAACCTACCTCTTTGTCCCAGTTGTATATCATAAACCCTTTCTCTTTCTTTAGTTGCATGCAATAACCCCAGCTCTCTGTTCAACTCTTTATAATAAATAAGCTGAGTGAGAAATTAGCCAGACTCCATTTTGTTCCTGGGAGTCATTTTGTTGCTACATTGAGTTTATTGTCGAACATGTATTTCTGTTACCTGCAGTCTGACATAGGTTAGTGGAAACTTACCCTTCTACCATCTGTCCCCAGCCCATGATACTAGCTCCATTTTCCAGAAAATGTTCTATACACATGATTCATGAGCATGGGAGTTCTTTACATCTTCTGCAGTTCCTTTATTCAGTATCTTAATGTTTTTATCACATGAGTCTTTCATTTCATTTGTGAGATTTATTGCAAAATTATTTTGAAGCTACTAGAAATGATATTGTCTCCCTCATCTCTTTCTTGGTATGTGTTTCCTTTAAAAAAGCTATTGATTGTGTATAAGCGTGTGTGTGTGTGTGTGTGTGTGTGTGTGTGTGTGTGTGTGTGTGTTGATTGTGTATGCTACTACCTTCCTTAATGTGTTTATCAGCTTTAGAAGTTTCCTGGTAGAATCTTTAGGGTCTTGTATGTACAAAATCATATCACCTACAAATGAGGATATTTTGGCTTCTCTCTTTCCGTGTTGTATCCCCTACATCAAATGTATCAAGCATTATATTGAACAGAAGTAGAGTGGATAAATACCTCTGGCTTATTTATAATTTGAGTAAAAATGTTTCAAGGTTTTCCGTTTTAGTATGACACTGGTTGTGGGTTTGCTGTATGCTTCCTTTTAAATGTTAAGATATGGGCTCTTTATACCTAGATTCTCTAAGACTTTGTCTTTTCACAGCCTTTGTGTATCTAATGAGATGTTCATATGGCATTGACCTTGAGTATGCAAAGCATCCGCAAATAAAGAAACTGACTCTTGATGCTGTTTACCCACAAGTAGACCTGATTTTTTTTGAAGAGTTTTGATATGTTTTCTTGAACAAAGGCCATCCTTTCTACTTATTGAACCTCAGAGCAAATACAACTTAGGAATAGAATGAGAAACTTTTGTCTCTTTTGTCTTAATTTATAGATGACTCACATAGAGGAAATTGGTTTTCTGGTCCCATTGACTCAAAAAAGCACACACTAAGCCACAAACAGATAATGCCACTTTAAGTCTGCATACTGCTTTCAACTTGAGGGGGGGCAGTGCATAGCTTTCAGTGTTTTGGACTTTTCTGTTTACAGTGAATATTCTCAATCTAGTCACCACAACTTACACACATGCACATACACAAACACATACACATTCACAGAAACAGAAAGAGAAGGAGAGGGAGAGGGAGAGGGAGAGGAAGAGGGAGACGGAGAGAGATATCAGAGTTGGACATGAAAGGATCACAAAGGAGAAACAGGAAACACATCGTGGTGCCATTTACTGTGCCTGAAATGCTATTCTACCCGTCAATGATCTATCTTCCCATCCTTTGAGTACATCTCCAATCTCATCTTCTAAGTTTCTCTCTGACAGCTTATGCAACTGTGGACTAGGCCTGTTCCTAACTTGCAAAAGCCCTCCTACCCAGTCTTACACTTTTGTAGGTCTTGTGATTTACTGTTTCCTGAAATCATTTAGAAATTTCTTATTTTGTGTTTACTTTTATTCCTTATGTCAATGCTCCAGTCTATTGAGCTCTATATGGACCAGGTCTTTTTGTCTGTTCTGGCACTAATATTCCTATAAAACAAAGATTGGAACATGGTTGAAACTTAATATGTATTAAATTCATATTAATGTTTAATGATGACAAGCAGTGGCTTGGATGTGAGGGAATGAGAACAATTACGTACAGCAAGTGGGAATGCAAACTGGTTCCACGGCTATGGAAATCAGTGTGGAAATTCCTCAAAAAGCTACTAGTAGATCCTCTGCCACATGATACAGCTAAGCCACTTTCAGGGCATGTAGCCACAGATTTTAATATCCTACTATAAAAAATATCAGCTCGTCCAGGTTCAGTGATGCTGTATTCACAGTAGCCAAGAAATAGAAATAGCCTAGACAGCCATCAGCTGAAGAATGGCTAAAGAAAATGGGTACATAGCAGAATATCATCATCTGTTAAAAACAAAATTATGAAATTCATTGGTAAATGGATGGAGGGGGTAATAGTCCTTCTGAGTGATGGAACTCAGACCCAGAAAGATAATCAGAATGTACTTTCTCTCATTGGTTAGTCAGCTTTCAATTTTCACATGTGTGTATTTCACTCAGTACCCATAGAAATCACTAAACTCATCAGGGACTGTGGAATTTCTAAGCGAGGAAAGATAAAAATTAAGAAGTTTTTACCAATGAATTTTTGAATAATTTTACTACATTGGTAAGATATGAAAAATCCCCAATAAAATATATTAGATAATACTTTCCACATTAATTTGATCATGAAAGGTATTTGTGACATCATATTGATTACTATATCTTAAAAGCTGCATTTCACTTCTTATAAAGTACAGTTTTAAATTCTCTTTAACATTCTCTTCATCTACAAAGTGTGTAATCTCATAAAGAAATGTTTTGCATTGATTTATTTATTATTATGTATTATCTGGATTTTTCTGCCTTGAGAGAGGTGGTAACCCTCCCAAAGGGCTTCTAGGAAGAATTGAAACTAACTGAAACCTCAGCTCAGATTAGCTCTGATTTTAAGTGCTTTTTATTTCTGAAACTAGCCAAGTTCTAACTAGTTACAAAGTTTGTAGACCTGGTAAAACCTTGCAGGTTATCTATACTCTTATTATTTAAAAAGTAAATCTTGCTGCCATGCTGTTCAGCAATGGGCAGGGAAAAATGCCCAGAAGCCAGACTTCCTCCATACTTCAAAGCAGTGTGGGTGATGTGAGGACACCCTGCTGTCAGCCGGTGATCATGTGGCATAGGCAGGCTTTAGATACACAGAGGCCCTCCTGCAGCCGTGCAGCATGGGTAGGCAGAAGACACCAAGAGACCAACCAGCTGCATAGCCCACCTGCAACAGGAACCAGCACAATGTGCAAGCATTTGGTGGATAGATGGGAGAGAAAGGGAGGTAGAAAAGTTTGAACATTATGAAGAGAGGTGGAATGAAGACAGGAGGGTGGAAAGGAATAGCTTGATGTTTGTAGCCTGCCCTGAAACCTGAGGCCATGGTGAAGTCCCAGGCCATTCTGTCATTGAGGGCCATGTCTGGGTCCATGGCCATGCAGCAGGAGGACTGTGTGTTGATGTCCATCACTCATGTTATCACCAAAGACCATATGGATGTCCCTGGTCTGGCCTGCTGCCTGGGAGCACACAGTTGTCTAAGTGCTGGGCAGAGCTATCCTTGCCTCTCCCTTCTGAGGCATTCTGGAAAGCAGGCACCTTGCCTGGGCAGCACAGTAGAGCTAGCCCTACTGGCAGGTACACATGTGAGCCTACCTCAAAGGTATGAATGTGGGAGAACTAACCCCACCACTCATCTGTGGTGAGGTGTTTGGGTACAGGAGTAATGCTTTCTCCTCTACTCACTCACCTCTCACCATCTGTGGCAGGCAGGGGACCTAGAACCCAAAGTCATGAGAGTGGGAGTGCTGGCCTAGCCCCTTGCCAGCTGCAGCATTGGGTAAGCAGGCCACGGCAGTGCTTCAGAGATTGTCCTGGTAGTGGCAGTGCAGTAGAGCTGACAGGCTGACCAACTCAGATACCACTCGAGCTTTGAGTTGACCCATCCCAAAATCTACCTCATATATGGATGACAGGACCTTGTGAAAGGACCTGTCCTGCAGATACGAATCTTCAGGATCTCCATGATACAGAGCCACACAGGATAATCCTGGTGCAGTTCCAGCATTGATGATATAGCAGAAGACTCAAACCAGACCAATGACTCATTGCAATGAACACTTGCATGTAAAGGTATGTTGATAAACTGTTCACTGTGGGGCACACTGGGACATACCTCAACTTCCAAGTCAAGAGGTTTTCTCTGCTTTGCTTTATTTATGTATTTATTTATTTGTTTGTGTGTTTGTTTATTGCTCTTAGGAGGAGGGATTGTTGCAAGGGTAGACACAAAAGGATGGGGAGATGAGTGAGTGGGACTGGCATGCATGATATGAAACACATAAAGAATCAATTAAATGGTAAGGTTAAAAACGAAATAAAAATAAAAAGTAAATCTAGGCAGCAAAGGAGTTCTACCCAGGAACTCATCGTTGGAGGTCCATTAACACTATTAAGATGGCCCAATTTATGCACTAGATATAGATACTGCAATATCGCCCATACTATACTTCCTAATAACCACGTGCATTTTTTAAGTTTGCTAAATTTTCATATGATATACCCAAATCTTTCTCTTATCCCTTCGTCCTTAACTACCCAACAATATCACCTTACTTATATCACTAATTAAATAGTGGCATCTACCACTAAGTATTTCATCTACTACTATCAAATGTTTGCTTTAAGTAATTATATAATACAATAGATGTCAAAAGATAAATCTAATTTCCAAATAATGCTTGTCAGATTTATTAATATATTCTTTCTACTATATAAATGCTTAAAGATACCCTTACATCCATAGATAAGTGTAGATCTCAAAGAAGTTGAATCAAGAAGTTTCTTTTTGCCATAAATGGAGATTACAGATTTCAGAAAGAACAACTTTTCAAAATCTAGAGATTAATTGACTTTAGGATGCCCAACTCCAATTAATACACTTGCAATACAATCTGTATACCTAAGGTTCACGAAAGGGGGGATGAAAAGATTTTAAGGACCAGGACAACTGTTATGAGATAGTATCTTCTAAAAAAGAAGAGGGCACAAAGTAAAAGGATGACTATTAGAAGTGTTGGAGACAGGAGTTTGAGGTGAATATGATGAAAATAAATGAAGTTCTCAAAGAATTAACAAATTATTCTGTTTATTTTAGTTATTTAATAAAATTTACAAAATAAAAGCAAGCAGGTCATGATCACAAAATCTTGTAATTTCAAATCACCCTTGAAACAAAATAGGAGGGCTGTCCGAGCTCTATAGAAATACCTTTATAAATATATAAACAAACAAACAAGTCTTTCTTTTGGCTCTATTTCTTTCTTACCACCTCTTTGATCTCCAGAAAGACTCATTGAGAAAGATGATATTCTCCACGTCCATTTGATTCTAGTAAATCTGCAACACTTACCTTTGACTATCAAAGGGAAAGGATGCTCAACATTCATTTGTCAAGATGCAGGCTCTACTGACTGATTATCTTAGCATATGTTCAAGTAACTTGCCTGATGACAGTCTTAATCTCAGCTTGCTCAAGAAATATTTTGAAGGAATATCAAAGGAAAAGCCTAAGATATGTTATCTCTTGGTACACAGATTGATTCTTTGATCAATGGGTGCTCAAGCTCTCATTTGTCTTCAGGAACCCTGGGAGGCATAGATACTTAGGTCATCTGTTCTTACACAGTGCACCACATAGTATTAGAGGGCGCTTGGTGCTAAGCACTGTAACCGACACAGCAGCAACTGTGATGTAAGGTCTGAGGAGCTTTCTAGATGAGTTCATCCCCAAAGGCTAAGAAATAGTCCTGAATATCAAACAATGAGAAGAAATGAGTCTCTTGGAGAAGTGCAGGAAGAATGATCTAAGAGAGAAACCTCTTCAACAACTGGAAGTCAGAACGAGAGAAGAAAAGATAGGCTGACTTCTAAATGGAAGAGACTGGTGGAAATTAGCATTATTGGGCCTGGGGATGCAATTAAAGAAAGAATCTAGTTTATTCTTACTGAATCCAGAAGTCATCAGAGAGAATTAATAATAGGTGAATGACATGGTCTGTGACTTTATCATATGTATGTGAACTTCTTCATATATATATATACATATACATAAATCCATTTACATATACATATGCACACACACATATACATACATATATTTGCCTTGGTTCTTCCCTGACTTCTATGTAGAGATGAATAATACGTAGACATTTAAACCACTGTAGTGGTTTGCTCCTTATGAGTGTACCACAACCTTTGTAAAAGAAGAGGGAGGGTGGACGGGATAGGGGGTTTATGGATAGCAAACCGGGAAAGGGGATAACATTTGAAATGTAATTTTAAAAAAATCCAATAAAAAATAATTTAAAAGGCAAAAACATCACAAGTGTACCACAAATGTACATTTTCTATGTATATTTGTGCTTTTCTTTATATGCCTGTACTTGACAGCTTTTCATCTCTATAAGAAAATATTGTCAACAAGCTACATAAGAAGAAAAAGTGGCATATTTAGATAACTGATTCAAAGATGATTACCCAAAAGGCTAAGCATGGGCTATGGCTAGGGCCCTATGTGACAGAAGACAGGATGAAAAGGTGAATCTTTATACAGGAAGTCAGGAAGACAGAGTGGAGTCAGGGTCACGCTTTCGTAGTAATCCCTTAGAAATGACTCATTAGGCTCCCATGCCTTTTGAGGGCATACACCAGCTCAAAGACTTACTATTAGGCCCCACCTCTTAAAGGCCATCATATCTCCCCATACTGCCACTCTGTGAACTGAGTTCCTAACATATGAACTTTTTGTGAGAATAAACATCAAATCCACAGACAATCTCTCTCCTTCTCTCTCTCTCTCTCTCTCTCTCTCTCTCTCTCTCTCTCTCTCCCCCCCCCCCATTGCAGCTGCTGCTGGAGAATCAAGATATAATGCACTGCTACTTGTTCAACACCACGCCTGCCTGCCAGTACCATGTTCCCCTGAACCAAGTATCCAATTAAATATTCTGTTGCATAAGTTGCCCTGGTCATAATGTCTTTTCATAGCAATAGACTAAGCTAGTCTATGTAAAAATAAGTAAGTTAAACATGTCCTTTATTTTTCTAAAAATTTATACACAGATTTTAATGAACTTTCATATAATGACCAAAAAATAAGTAACATTATTTCTGGAAAGAGAGGAAATGATATATCAATATCTTAATTTTGTTAATAGGGTACATTTGAATCAATATCATTACTGTTAGTGTCATCATCTCACAAAGTGTAATCATGATACAAAGCAACGTGATGCCCTTGCCAACAAAAATTGGATTTCACTCATAACAGTTATGAACACTCAAATGGGTTCTTTTTCCAGAGAAAGTGAAGTTAGGCAGTGTTCACACACAAAGTCTAGACTCTATTAATAACTAGAACAGACTGTGTCTGCTGAGTTACCTAAAAGGAAGTAACAATGGCATAAATGGGAAGTAGACAGAATGGTTGAGTTTTCCAACAGAAGAGAAGAGAATATTCCAAATCTCCCTAAAGCCTACAGGAAGGTATGACAGAATGGTGAGAAGAGAATATCCAGTGAAGAGTCTCCAAAAAAATTCACTTTCAACACTAATGTTGTATTAGGGAAGGGGCGAGCACTTCTGAGAAGCTCAAACTCTGAACCATAACTCATTGTGCTAATGAGAATTTATCAAGTTTATCAAAAGCTTGGTAAGGTAAGATCACAGTGAAACATGGAATCTTGTCCTTCACTTACAACTCAAATACAATCGCTTTGTAAAATCAAATTCAGTAATTTTTTCAGTCTCCATTTTTGAGACTACATTAGCCTTTTTCTTGACAATGTAATGAATAAATTCCATATCATTGTCCTTTTATATCCCTCCCCATTACCTATGAATCTTAGATCTTAGATTTGATGTTGAGTGTTTCATCTTTCTTGTTGCATATTTTCAATAAGCTGAAAATGAAATTAGGGTTGCTCTGATTCATCTGGAGCTCTGATGTTAATTGTAACTCTCTTCTGCTTGGATTTGCTTCTGTGAAAGACATTTATAGTTTTTTGCTTCAGCAGTCTTTGTCGCAGGAAGAATTAATTTCTCTGAAAGGTTATGGTTTGTAAGATTCAAAGTGATTGCTGCCTTGCCTATTTTAGGGTAATCAAATTCATATTCATATATATGATATATAAATATCATAAGCTATGGGCTTCACAAATTTGGTCCGTCACTGAAGGTTACTGCGGTATGTGAAATTATTTTAATTTTCCAATATTGCCAAGGACATTAAGAACATTTTGTGAAATAATTCAAATTATTGTTAACCCAGACGGAACCTAAATTAATCTTCTGTTTCACAATTTAATGAATGCATGCCTAATGTCACATAGCAATGAATCTGTGCAATTTAAACCACCCCTTAATCAGTTTTGCTAAAAACAGAATCCAGGAGAAAAACACCATATATTTCATCTGCTTCTTGGATTCTTACTCTCTCATAGCTCCCTCTAGGGGTTAAATTAACTTACTGCACCAAGATCCCACAGCTCTCATCACAATGTATCAGTTCTCTGTCCTATGACCCTCACTGTACTTTCACCTTTGTTATCTTAGACTTACCACTGTGAGGTAGGCAGATCTAATTTTATTCCAAAATTTAGATCAAAATATCTATAAGCACAGATAGCCTGATGTCATCATGTGAAAACATAGTAACAAGAGAACTTATGTGGTGGGGTCCTCCACAATTCAAGTGCCATAACACAGCCTACACATGGTCGTGGCCCTGGCACTAGTTTGAAGGTGCGTGATTCACATGCAGATAAGACAAGAACATAATCCTCAGGAATAAACAAGGCATAGTTAGTGCATGGAAAAATACAACCCAATGGAAGCAAATGTTTGGGGGAGTGATATAAACCACCACCACCACCACAACCACCACATCATCGTCGTCGTCGTCGTCGTCGTCGTCGTCGTCGTCATTGCATCGTCATCATCATCATCCATTTTATGTGCCAGGTGCCTCTAGATGTTTAGTTTGTTATAGCTTACTCTTCAAATAATCTGCAAAGTAGGCATCATACTCTATTATTGAAATAGTAATTTGATAACAGATGTGGACAAAATTGGTCAACGTCAGATGGCAAAATTACTGAAAATCTTGAGATTAAGTCTCAAATCTCAGTGGCCCCAATGGGGTTTTGGTGGCAAAATATTAAAGTTTGTCTCATTGGTTAATATTTTCCACTCGTGTCTTTAAGTCGTTCACCATGGTAAACTATTTTAGAGCATGATAGTTACTCACATAATACAAAAATCTAAGTATATCATGTTAGTTCACTCATGGTAGGTGGAGAGACACATTTCCCCACGAATTCAGCATCCCAACTACAAGCACCTGTAGACGTTATAGCTTGAAATGGAGAAAGTATTTTACATACATGATTGGGCCATAGATCCTGAAACAAGGAGATTGAAAAGTATCCATATGGACCCAATACACAAAGGTATATTGTAATGCTGTGAGGTTTGAATATGCTTGGCCCATAGGATATGGCACTATTAGGAGGTGTGGGCTGGTTTTAATAGGTGTGGCCTTGTTGGAGGAAGTGTGTCACTGTGTAGTGAGGCTTTGAGATCCTCTGCTCAAGCTTGGCAAACTTGGATGGAGCATTCTTCTAGCTGCCTGAAGAAAAACAGACTCCTGCTGTTGCCTGTGGATTAAGATGTAGAACTTCTCCTGTACCATGTCTGCCTGCATGGTACCAGTCTTCCCGTCTTGATAACACTGGACTGAACCTCTCAAACTGTAAGCCAGCTCCAATCAAATGTTTGTCTTATAAAAGGTGCTTTTGTCATGGTGTCTCTTCAAAGCAATAGAAATCCAAAGTAAGACAAATGCCAAAATAATGCTAGGCCTGAATGTCTAAATTAATCTTGAGCCTGAATGTAGCTTATGAGAATATAAAATATCTGAAATTATGCATGCTAGAAAACATTTTTGATGCTGAGTTAAGGCAGAATATTTCTTAAGATTCACTACCCAATTCATGCTGTATAAAACTACAAATTGTTATAAGCTGACTTTGAATAATATCAAAATAATTTCACTGAGGAAATAGCATAAAAACTTAACATGCTTTAGTTTTTATACATTTCTAGGAAATTAATGTAGGTAACCACAGATTCTGATTGCTTGAAAGAAAGCATGAAAAGGAAGGGAGGATTGATTATAAAGGAACTCTGATTCCCTTTAGTATATAAATACACCAAAATAAAGTGATGGATTAGATAAATCTGTCTTCATAGAAAGTCTGCGTTTTCATAGATATTATATTCTCTTGGGAGAAAGTCATAAATATACATAAAATCAATATTATTGGTAAGAGGTGGTAATAAAATTAAAAAGTTTGGTTTTATCGAGAATGTGGGAGAAGATAAACTTGACAAAATCCTTAAGAGATTAGATCCTACAACAAAGTGTTCCTGACATTCAGACATTCAGAAAGGCAAAGTTATAATCCCAAGAATGGGGAGTGTTTAGGGACAGACTGCTGGAACAAAGAAAGTGAGGAAGAGAAGGCAAGTGTGTTCTTTTCTAATTTTAGATATAGTTCTGTTTTAAAACATCTTTAATTCATTCTTTGACAATTTTATATAATGGGTTTTAGTTATTTTGCCCAATCCCCTATCCAATACCTCCTGGGCATTGCCAACCCCTCCTCTCCTTCCTTCCCTTCACATACTTCCCCTTTTGTATAACCTGTTCAGTCCAATTAGTGCTACCTGCTCGGTTGTTGACTCATCTTGACCTTGTGCAAGTAGCCAGAGATGCAATAAATTCATGAGTGCAATGGCCATGCCTTATTCAAAAGACAGCATTCACAGCACTGTCCCTCATCCATACCCCTTTTCCTGGATGATCACAGATTCTTGGACATGTGTGGGCATGGAGCTGATAATGATGTTCCATTTAGAACTGAGAACTTAACAGCCATTAGTTTGGCTCACTTGGCCAATTGAGTTTGTGAAAAATTTGACATGATTCTATAATCCATCTGGGCTTTGAATCTATGAGAGCAATGTATGTGTGTGTGTGTGTGTGTGTGTGTGTGTGTGTGTATGTGTTATATTTGTATGTATCTATTTGTGTATGTACATGTATGTGTAAGTATATATGTATGTATATGCAAATGGAGACCAGATGATGACCTTGTCGTATTTCTCAGTTGCTCTTCACCTTACTTCTTGATATAGGGTCATCAATTTGCTTGTAGTAAGTCCCAGGAATACTCATCTTTCCAACTTCCAGCACCAGAATTACAGATACACATTCCTTCACAAAGCGCAAATCTGAACTGAGGTCTAATTGCCTTTATAATAAGCACTTTACCAATTGATCCATATCTCTGGCTTTAAACTTTTTCTTGAGGGAGAATGAAATGAATTTGAGTAACTCACTTGCTGCAGCAGCAGCAGCAGCAGCAGCAGCAGCAGCAGCTGAGATTGCAATGCTGTTTTATTCACCTCCATAGCTCCAGAGTTCCCTCATAGTTGACTTCCAATTAGAGAACACATTGAGTAACTCAGTGGACTTAAAAATCATCTCTAAAGTGAATGCTTTAATCTTCTGTCTTCATTTGATGGCTCTCTTCAGGAGCCATGTGTTGGGTTTATTCTTTATGACAAAACGTACGCTGGACACAAAAGGGAGGAAAGTGGGATCATACACTGATTGCAAAGCTCTTAAGGTTTGCCTAATTTGGAAGGACTTATCTTATGTACCTGTCACTTTAAAGCATTTCTAACATTCAAATGATAGCAAAAGATACAAAATTGTTTGTTTGTAAATTATGAACAGATATAACAACATGAGAAAGGCATTCAAACCGCCGGAACCTGAAAGAAACAGACCGGATAAACAGTTCTCTGCACCCAAATCCCGTGGGAGGGAGAGCTAAACCTTCAGAGAGGCAGACAAGCCTGGGAAACCAGAAGAGACTGCTCCCTGCACACACATCTCGGACGCCAGAGGAAAAAGCCAAAGACCATCTGGAACCCTGGTGCACTGAAGCTCCCGGAAGGGGCGGCACAGGTCTCCCTGGTTGCTGCCGCTGCAGAGAGCCCCTGGGCAGCACCCCACGAGCGAACCTGAGCCTCGGGACCACAGGTAAGACCAAATTTTCTGCTGCAAGAAAGCTGCCTGGTGAGCTTGGGACACGGAAGCAGAATTTCTCTAGGAGGCACGGTCTGTGTTTACCGGAAGTCCCACACCCGCGGATCCCGGCCCGCAGCAGCTCTCTGCTCCCAGACCCGGTGAGAGAGAGACCCAACCGCCTGGTCAGGTGGGCACTCCTGAGGCTGCAGAGCGGAAGAGACCACCAACACTGCTCACCCCTGCCCACATCCCTGGCCCAAGAGGAAACTGTATAAGGCCTCTGGGCTCCCGTGGGGGAGGGCCCAGGAGCGGCAGGACTTCTGCGCCTGAGACACCGCCGGAACCTGAAAGAAACAGACCGGATAAACAGTTCTCTGCACCCAAATCCCGTGGGAGGGAGAGCTAAACCTTCAGAGAGGCAGACAAGCCTGGGAAACCAGAAGAGACTGCTCCCTGCACACACATCTCGGACGCCAGAGGAAAAAGCCAAAGACCATCTGGAACCCTGGTGCACTGAAGCTCCCGGAAGGGGCGGCACAGGTCTTCCTGGTTGCTGCCGCTGCAGAGAGCCCCTGGGCAGCACCCCACGAGCGAACCTGAGCCTCGGGACCACAGGTAAGACCAAATTTTCTGCTGCAAGAAAGCTGCCTGGTGAACTCAAGACACAGGCCCACAGGAACAGCTGAAGACCTGTAGAGAGGAAAAACTACACGCCGGAAAGCAGAACACACTGTCCCCATAACTGACTGAAAGAGAGGAAAACAGGTCTACAGCACTCCTGACACACAGGCTTATAGGTCAGTCTAGCCACTGTCAGAAATAGCAGAACAAAGTAACACTAGAGATAATCTGATGGCGAGAGGCAAGCGCAGGAACCCAAGCAACAGAAACCAAGACTGCATGCCATCATCGGAGCCCAATTCTCCCGCCAAAACAAACATGGAATATCCAAACACACCAGAAAAGCAAGATCTAGTTTCAAAATCATATTTGATCATGATGCTGGAGGACTTCAAGAAAGACATGAACACACTTAGGGAAACACAGGAAATCATTAATAAACAAGTAGAGGCCTACAGAGAGGAATGGCAAAAATCCCTGAAAGAATTCCAGGAAAACACAATCAAACAGATGAAGGAATTAAAAATGGAAATAGAAGCAATCAAGAAAGAACACATGGAAACAACCCTGGATATAGAAAACCAAAAGAAGAGACAAGGAGCTGTAGATACAAGCTTCACCAACAGAATACAAGAGATGGAAGAGAGAATCTCAGGAGCAGAAGATTCCATAGAAATCATTGACTCAACTGTCAAAGATAATGTAAAGCGGAAAAAGCTACTGGTCCAAAACATACAGGAAATCCAGGACTCAATGAGAAGATCAAACCTAAGGATAATAGGTATAGAAGAGAGTGAAGACTCCCAGCTCAAAGGACCAGTAAATATCTTCAACAAAATCATAGAAGAAAACTTCCCTAACCTAAAAAAAGAGATACCCATAGGCATACAAGAAGCCTACAGAACTCCAAATAGATTGGACCAGAAAAGAAACACCTCCCGTCACATAATTGTCAAAACACCAAACGCACAAAATAAAGAAAGAATATTAAAAGCAGTAAGGGAAAAAGGTCAAGTAACATATAAAGGGAGACCTATCAGAATCACACCAGACTTCTCGCCAGAAACTATGAAGGCCAGAAGATCCTGGACTGATGTCATACAGACCCTAAGAGAACACAAATGCCAGCCCAGGTTACTGTATCCAGCAAAACTCTCAATTAACATTGATGGAGAAACCAAGATATTCCATGACAAAACCAAATTTACACAATATCTTTCTACAAATCCAGCACTACAAAGGATAATAAATGGTAAAGCCCAACATAAGGAGGCAAGCTATACCCTAGAAGAAGCAAGAAACTAATCGTCTTGGCAACAAAACAAAGAGAATGAAAGCACACAAACATAACCTCACATCCAAATATGAATATAAAGGGAAACAATAATCACTATTCCTTAATATCTCTCAATATCAATGGCCTCAACTCCCCAATAAAAAGACATAGATTAACAAACTGGATACGCAACGAGGACCCTGCATTCTGCTGCCTACAGGAAACACACCACAGAGACAAAGACAGACACTACCTCAGAGTGAAAGGCTGGAAAACAACTTTCCAAGCAAATGGTCAGAAGAAGCAAGCTGGAGTAGCCATTCTAATATCAAATAAAATCAATTTCCAACTAAAAGTCATCAAAAAAGATAAGGAAGGACACTTCATATTCATCAAAGGAAAAATCCACCAAGATGAACTCTCAATCCTAAATATCTATGCCCCAAATACAAGGGCACCTACATACGTAAAAGAAACCTTACTAAAGCTCAAAACACACATTGCACCTCACACAATAATAGTGGGAGATTTCAACACCCCACTCTCATCAATGGACAGATCATGGAAACAGAAATTAAACAGTGATGTCGACAGACTAAGAGAAGTCATGAGCCAAATGGACTTAACGGATATTTATAGAACATTCTATCCTAAAGCAAAAGGATATACCTTCTTCTCAGCTCCTCATGGTACTTTCTCCAAAATTGACCATATAATTGGTCAAAAAACGGGCCTCAACAGGTACAGAAAGATAGAAATAATCCCATGCGTGCTATCGGACCACCACGGCCTAAAACTGGTCTTCAATAACAATAAGGGAAGAACGCCCACATATACGTGGAAATTGAACAATGCTCTACTCAATGATAACCTGGTCAAGGAAGAAATAAAGAAAGAAATTAAAAACTTTTTAGAATTTAATGAAAATGAAGATACAACATACTCAAACTTATGGGACACAATGAAAGCTGTGCTAAGAGGAAAACTCATAGCGCTGAGTGCCTGCAGAAAGAAACAGGAAAGAGCATATGTCAGCAGCTTGACAGCACACCTAAAAGCTCTAGAACAAAAAGAAGCAAATACACCCAGGAGGAGTAGAAGGCAGGAAATAATCAAACTCAGAGCTGAAATCAACCAAGTAGAAACAAAAAGGACCATAGAAAGAATCAACAGGACCAAAAGTTGGTTCTTTGAGAAAATCAACAAGATAGATAAACCCTTAGCCAGACTAACGAGAGGACACAGAGAGTGCGTCCAAATTAACAAAATCAGAAATGAAAAGGGAGACATAACTACAGATTCAGAGGAAATTCAAAAAATCATCAGATCTTACTATAAAAACCTATATTCAACAAAATTTGAAAATCTTCAGGAAATGGACAATTTCCTAGACAGATACCAGGTATCAAAGTTAAATCAGGAACAGATAAACCAGTTAAACAACCCCATAACTCCTAAGGAAATAGAAGCAGTCATTAAAGGTCTCCCAACCAAAAAGAGCCCAGGTCCAGATGGGTTTAGTGCAGAATTCTATCAAACCTTCATAGAAGACCTCATACCAATATTATCCAAACTATTCCACAAAATTGAAACAGATGGAGCCCTACCGAATTCCTTCTACGAATCTACAATTACTCTTATACCTAAACCACACAAAGACACAACAAAGAAAGAGAACTTCAGACCAATTTCCCTTATGAATATCGACGCAAAAATACTCAATAAAATTCTGGCAAACCGAATTCAAGAGCACATCAAAACAATCATCCACCATGATCAAGTAGGCTTCATCCCAGGCATGCAGGGATGGTTTAATATACGGAAAACCATCAACGTGATCCATTATATAAACAAACTGAAAGAACAGAACCACATGATCATTTCATTAGATGCTGAGAAAGCATTTGACAAAATTCAACACCCCTTCATGATAAAAGTCCTGGAAAGAATAGGAATTCAAGGCCCATACCTAAACATAGTAAAAGCCATATACAGCAAACCAGTTGCTAACATTAAACTAAATGGAGAGAAACTTGAAGCAATCCCACTAAAATCAGGGACTAGACAAGGCTGCCCACTCTCTCCCTACTTATTCAATATAGTTCTTGAAGTTCTAGCCAGAGCAATCAGACAACAAAAGGAGATCAAAGGGATACAGATCGGAAAAGAAGAGGTCAAAATATCACTATTTGCAGATGATATGATAGTATATTTAAGTGATCCCAAAAGTTCCACCAGAGAACTACTAAAGCTGATAAACAACTTCAGCAAAGTGGCTGGGTATAAAATTAACTCAAATAAATCAGTTGCCTTCCTCTATACAAAAGAGAAACAAGCCGAGAAAGAAATTAGGGAAACGACACCCTTCATAATAGACCCAAATAATATAAAGTACCTCGGTGTGACTTTAACCAAGCAAGTAAAAGATCTGTACAATAAGAACTTCAAGACACTGAAGAAAGAAATTGAAGAAGACCTCAGAAGATGGAAAGATCTCCCATGCTCATGGATTGGCAGGATTAATATAGTAAAAATGGCCATTTTACCAAAAGCAATCTACAGATTCAATGCAATCCCCATCAAAATACCAATCCAATTCTTCAAAGAGTTAGACAGAACAATTTGCAAATTCATCTGGAATAACAAAAAACCCAGGATAGCTAAAGCTATCCTCAACAATAAAAGGACTTCAGGGGGAATCACTATCCCTGAACTCAAGCAGTATTACAGAGCAATAGTGATAAAAACTGCATGGTATTGGTACAGAGACAGACAGATAGACCAATGGAATAGAATTGAAGACCCAGAAATGAACCCACACACCTATGGTCACTTGATTTTTGACAAAGGAGCCAAAACCATCCAATGGAAAAAAGATAGCATTTTCAGCAAATGGTGCTGGTTCAACTGGAGGGCAACATGTAGAAGAATGCAGATCGATCCAGGCTTATCACCCTGTACAAAGCTTAAGTCGAAGTGGATCAAGGACCTCCACATCAAACCAGACACACTCAAACTAATAGAAGAAAAACTAGGGAAGCATCTGGAACACATGGGCACTGGAAAAAATTTCCTGAACAAAACACCAATGGCTTATGCTCTAAGATCAAGAATTGACAAATGGGATCTCATAAAACTGCAAAGCTTCTGTAAGGCAAAGGACACTGTGGTTAGGACAAAACGGCAACCAACAGATTGGGAAAAGATCTTTACCAACCCTACAACAGATAGAGGCCTTATATCCAAAATATACAAAGAACTCAAGAAGTTAGACCGCAGGGAAACAAATAACCCTATTAAAAAATGGGGTTCAGAGCTAAACAAAGAATTCACAGCTGAGGAATGCCGAATGGCTGAGAAACACCTAAAGAAATGTTCAACATCTTTAGTCATAAGGGAAATGCAAATCAAAACAACCCTGAGATTTCACCTCACACCAGTGAGAATGGCTAAGATCAAAAACTCAGGTGACAGCAGATGCTGGCGAGGTTGTGGAGAAAGAGGAACACTCCTCCATTGTTGGTGGGATTGCAGACTGGTAAAACCATTCTGGAAATCAGTCTGGAGGTTCCTCAGAAAATTGGACATTGAACTGCCTGAGGATCCAGCTATACCTCTCTTGGGCATATACCCAAAAGATGCCTCAACATATAAAAGAGACACGTGCTCCACTATGTTCATCGCAGCCTTATTTATAATAGCCAGAAAATGGAAAGAACCCAGATGCCCTTCAACAGAGGAATGGATACAGAAAATGTGGTACATCTACACAATGGAATACTACTCAGCTATCAAAAACAACGAGTTTATGAAATTCGTAGGCAAATGGTTGGAACTGGAAAATATCATCCTGAGTGAACTAACCCAATCACAGAAAGACATACATGGTATGCACTCATTGATAAGTGGCTATTAGCCCAAATGCTTGAATTACCCTAGATCCCTAGAACAAACGAAACTCAAGACGGATGATCAAAATGTGAATGCTTAACTCCTTCTTTAAATGAGGAAAAAGAATACCCTTGGCAGGGAAGGGAGAGGCAAAGATCAAAACAGAGACTGAAGGAACACCCATTCAGAGCCTGTCCCACATTTGGCCCATACATATACAGCCACCCAATTGGACTAGATGGATGAAGCAAAGAAGTGCAGACCGACAGGAGCCGGATGTAGATCGCTCCTGAGAGACACAGCCAGAATACAGCAAATACAGAGGCGAATGCCAGCAGCAAACCACTGAACTGAGAATAGGTCCCCTATTGAAGGAATCAGAGAAAGAACTGGAAGAGCTTGAAGGGGCTCGAGACCCCAAAAGTACAACAATGCCAAGCAACCAGAGCTTCCAGGGACTAAGCCACTACCTAAAGACTATACATGGACTGACCCTGGACTCTGACCCCATAGGTAGCAATGAATATCCTAGTAAGAGCACCAATGGAAGGGGAAGCCCTGGGTCCTGCTAAGACTGAACCCCCAGTGAACTAGTCTATGGGGGGAGGGCGGCAATGGTGGGAGGGTTGGGAGGGGAACACCCATAAGGAAGGGGAGGGGGGAGGGGGATGTTTGCCCGGAAACCGGGAAAGGGAATAACACTCGAAATGTATATAAGAAATACTCAAGTTAATAAAAAAAAATAAAAAAGAAAAAAAAAAAAAAAAAAAAAAAAAAAAGAGAAAGGCATTCAAATGACCTTCAAAATGAAGGTGTAAAGACAGCTTCTGTTGAAGGTCATACTGGTCAGTTTAAGGTTACGCAGCACAGTGCTAATGTGAATATTACTCTTGACATAAAGTGGCTGACCGTGGGCATCTAGAGGCCTAAGAATGAGGGAAAAAAATGGCTGGCACCAGGTATCTAGTGAACTCAAAAGTATATAATAGTGTGATGGTTGTATATGCTTGGCCCAGGGAGTGGCACTGTTGGGAGGTGTGGCCCTGTTAGAGTAGTGTGTCACTGTGGGTATGGGCTATAAGACCCTCATCCTAGCTGCCTGCAAGCCAGTATTCTGCTAGCAGCCTTCAGATGAAGATGTAGAACTCTCAGGTCCTCCTGCACCATGCCTGCCTAGATGCTGCCATGCCTTGAGGATAGTGACCTGAACCTCTGAACCTGTAAGTCAGTCTAACTAAACATTACCTTTTATAAGACTTGTCTTGGTCACCAGAAAAAGCTGGACTCCCAGGTGCTCTAACATGCCCAGGATTACAAGATCATAGAGTAAGCTGTACTCCCAAGAGATAGGATATAACCAGTATCTCAGGATCACAGGATCCCAGAATCATAGGATCACAGAGACAGGTGGACTCTAAATTCTGAGAAAACCAGGATCAAAAGAGGAGCAGACTACAGTCAGACACAGCAAGGGCAGGTAACACTAGAGATAACCAGATGGCAAGAGGCAAGCACAAGAACATAAGCAACGGAAACCACAGCTATTTGGCATCATCCGAACCCAGTCCCCCACTATAGCAAGTACTGGATACCCCAACATACCGGAAAAGCAAAATTTGGATTTAAAAATCTCGTCTCATGATGACGATAGAGGACTTTAGGAAGAACATAAATAACTCTCTTATAGGAGTATAGAACACAGGTAAACAGGTAGAAGCCCTTAAAGAGGAAACACAAAAATCCCTTAAAGAATTACAGGAAAACACAACCAAACAGGTGAAGAAACTGAACAAAAGCATCCAGAACCCAAAAATGGAAATAGAAACAATAAAGAAATCACAAAAGGAAACAAACTTGGAGATCGAAAACCTAGGAAAAAGATCAAGAGTCATTGATGACTCTTGTCACCACCAACAGAATACAAGAGATAGAAGAGAGAATCTCCGGGGCAGAAGATATTATAGAAAACATCGACACAACTGTCAAAGATAATATAAAACACAAAAAGCTCCTCGCACAAAACATCCAGAAAATCCAGTTCACAATGAGAAGTTCAAACGTAAGGATAATAAGTATATAAGTGAAGACTCCCAACTTAAAGGGCCAGTAAATATCTTCAAAAAATTATAGAAGAAAACTTCCCCAACCTAAAGAAAGATGTTGCAGTAAATATTAAAAATATCCACAAACCCTTGCTAACCAGCATTGTCTAGCCATAACGGCATTAGCCAGGTATAGTCATCTCAACAGCTGCTGTTCTAGGGCACCACGCCTTGCTACCCTCAGCTATTCTCTGTCTTCAGGGGTCTCTCCACTCCTATTGTTAGTAGCACACAGTGGCTGCCCTCTCCCTGCTGGCTCTCTGCCTTGAACTCTGCTCACGTTCCCAGCATCCACCCCGTATGGTTATAGTATCCACTCCCAGCAACTAGTTAAAATCATAGACTCAATAAACTTTTAATTTAACAATCAGGTTTATCTCAGTAATTTATTTCAGTAAATTTTCACTCCACAAAATTTCCACATAATAAACTCACAACCAATTAATAATAACATAAACCATGCACCTAGATAAGATAAATTGACCTATAAAAATCCACCCCTTAAGAAATATTTATAACTACCTGTGGCTGTTTAAAGCCACACAGATCTATGTCATACTTCCCTGCCTCCATCTTGGTTCTTCTCCTTCTTTTTCTTCTCTTCTGCTTTACAAAAATAATTGTTCCCATCTTATTTTTTCACTGCCCAATCATAGACCTTGTCTTAAATTGTGTCAGCCCTTACCTGCATACAGACAACAATCTATAGGAAGAGAAGCCCATGAACATACAAGAAGCCTACAGAACTCCAAATAGACTGGACCAAAAAGGAAACTCTTTCTGTCACATAATAATAAAAACATCAAATGCACAAAACAAAGAAAGAATATTAAAAGCAATAAGGAAAAAAGGTCAAGTAACATATAAAGGCAGACCTATCAGAATTAAACCAGGCTTCTCAACAGAGACTATGAAAGTCAGAAGATCCTGGGCAGATGTCATACAGACCCTAAAAGAACAAAAATGCCAGCCAAGGCTGCTATATCCAGCAAAACTCCCAACTAATATAGATGGAGAAAACAAAATACTCCATTATAAAACCGAATTATACATATCTTTGCACAAATACAGCCTTACAAAGGATAATAGATGGAAAATTCCAGTACAAGGAAGGAAACTACACCCTAGAAAATGCAAGAAAGTAATCTTTCAACAAGCCCAAAAGAAGATAGCCAAACGAACATAATTCCATCTCTGATAACAAATATAACAGAAAGCAACAATCACTTTCCCCTGATATCTTTTAATATCAATTCCCCAATAAAACGACATATAACCACTGACTGGATACGTAAAGTGGACCCAGCATTTTGCTGTATACAGGAAACACATCTCAGTGACGAAGAAAGACACTACCTCAGAGTAAAAGGCTGGACAAAAAATTTCCAAGCAAATGATCCTAATAATCAAGCCAGACTAGCCATTCTAATATCAGATAGAATCAACTTTTAACGAAAAGTTATATTAAAAAAAGAAAAAGAAAAAAGAAGAAAAGACAAGGAAGGACACTTTATACTCCTCAAAGGAAGAATCTACCAAGATGAACTTTCAATTCTGAACATCTATGCTCCAAATGCAAGGGCAACCACATTCATAAAAGAAATTTTACTAAAGCTCAAAGCACACAGAGCACCTCACACAATAATAGTGGGGGACTTTAATACCCCACTCTCACCAATGGACAGATCATGGAAACAGAAACTAAACAAAGTCACAGTAAAAGTAACAGAAGTTCAGAGCCTAATGTATTTAACAGATATTTCTAGAAGATTTTATACTAAAACAAAAGAATATACCTTCTTCTCAGCACCTCATAGTACTTTCTCCAAAGTTGATCATATAATCAGTCACAAAACAGGCCTCAATAGATACAAGAAGATTGAAATAATCCCATGCATCCTATCATGTCACCATGAATTAAGGCTTCAATAACAACAGAAAGCCCACATATACATGGAAGCTGAACAATGCTCTACTCAACAATAACTTGGTCAAGGAAGAAATAAGGAAAGAAATTAAAGACTTTTTAGAATTTAATGAAAATGAAGGCAGAAAATACCAAAACTTATGGGACATAATGAAAGCAGTGCCAAGAGGAAAACTCATATCCCTGAGTACCTCCCAAAAAACAAAAACTGGAGAGAGCATTCATTAGCAGCTTGACAACATACATGAAAGCTGTAAATCAAAAAGAAGCAAATACACCCTAGAGGAGTACATAGCAGGACTGTGACCAGTCTTCAACCGCGACAACACTTCAAGAGTGACTTAAATAGTACCTGAAAAATATAGGAAGTACTAACATAGCTTGCAAAACTAAACAAATTATAGACACAGTGTCTACCTGGACAGTCCCCTATTCCTCAAAATGTTAGAACAATTGTTTTCAGTCTTCTGGCCGAAACCATCTGAAAGACCTTAAGTGAAACAAGAGATATCATGACACCCTTATTCTGTCTTAGAATGACAGCTTATTCTGTCTTAGTAAAATGTAGCTGTCAACTATCCTGCATCTTGTGTCCTTCCATTGAAAGTATTGGTGTGCAGATAAACTAGACAATTCCTGCCCAGTGACTACCTTGCCATGATAAACAACTGCACCTGGAGGGAACATTCTCAATATCTTCTTTGAATCAAGAAGGGGGCACTGTCAGGAGCAGATATGTCTCCAGATCAAATGATTAGATAACATTAAATGTCACATTCTGTGGATTTCTGATATTTTTGAAAACTATTTATGTGAAGTATGACTGAATTATTGCCCTTTAACAATTATCAGCTATTTATAATTGAAATGTGTGAAAACAGCATTTTATTATTAACTTCTAATGAGTTTGCTATTTGGCCCTAAATAAATATTCTTAATCATTGAAAAAAAGTGTATAGTCACAACTAGGTATTTTATATTATTTGTGACTATTGTGAAGGGTGTCATTTCCCTAATTTCTTTCAGCCTGATTATTCTTTGAGTAGAGGAAGGCTACGGATTTGTTTGAGCTAATTTTATACCCAGCCACCTTGCTGAAGTTGTTTATAAGGTTTAGGAATTCTCTGGTAGAATTTTTGGCATCACTTAAATATACTATCATATCATCTGCAAATAGTGATATTTTGACATCTTCCTTTCCAATTCGTATCCTTTGACCTCCTTTTGTTGTCTAATTTCTCTGGCTAGGACTTTGAATACTATATTGAATTGGTAGGGAAAGAGTGGACAGCCTTGTCTAATCCCTGGTTTTGGTGTGATGGCTTTAAGTTTCTCTTCATGTTGGCTATTGGTTTATTGTATTTTGATTTTATTATATTTAGGTATGGACCTTGAATTCCTAATCTTTCCAAGACTTTTACCATGAAGGTGAATTGAATTTTGTCAAATGCATCTCACATGAGATGATAATATGGAGTTAATTTGAGTTTGTTTATATAGTAGATTACATTGATGGATTTCTTTATATTGAACTACCCCTGCATCCCTGAGATGAAGCCTACTTGATCAATATGGATGATCCTTTCAATGTGTTCCTGGATTTTGTTTGCGAGAATTTTATTGAGTATTTTTCATCGATATTGATAAGGGAAATTAGTCTGAAGTTCTCTTTCTTTGTTGGGTCTTTGTGTAGTGTAGTTATAAATGTAACTGTAGCTTCATAAAATGAATTGGGTAGTGTTCCCTCTGTTTCTACGTCCCTGAAAAAGGAAATTGAAGATCTCAGAAGATGGAAAGACCTTCTATACCCATGGATTGGCAAGATTAATATAGTAAAAATGACCATCTTGCCAAAAGCCATCTACAGATCAATGCAATCCCCATCAAAAGTCCAAGTCAATTCTCCATAGAATTAGAAAGAGCAATTTGCAAATTCATTTGGAAAAGCAAAAAATTCAGGAGAGTGAAAACTGTCCTTAACAATAAAAGAACTTCTGGGGGAATTACCATCACTGAAATCAAGCTGTATTACAGTGCAATAGTGATAAAAACTGGTGCTATTGGTAAAGAGACAGGCAGATAGATCAATATAATAAAATTGAAGACCCAGAAATGAACCCATGCACCTATGGACACTTGATCTTTGACAAAGGAGCTAAAACAATCCAGTGAAAAAAGACGGAATTCTCAACAAACGGTGCTTGTTCAACTGGTGGTCAGCATATAAGAATGCAAACTAATCCATTCTTATCACCTTGTACAAAGGTCAAGTTCAAGTGGATCAAGGACCTCCACATAAAACCAAATACACTAAAACTAAAAGAAGAAAAAGTGGGAAAGAGCTTTGAACACAGGGTGAATTTCCTGAACACACCACCAAAAGCTTATGCTCTAAGATCAAGAATAGACAAATGGGTTCTCATAAAATTGCAAAGCTTCTGTAAGGCAATAGAAACTGTCATTAGAATAAAACAGCAACTAACAGATTGGGAAATATCTTTACTAATCTTACATCTGATAGTGGGATAATATCCAATATATACAAACAACTCAAGTTAGACTCCAGAGAATCAAATAACCTTATTAAAAATGGCATAAAGAGACATCACCCGGACCTGAAGGGACCGATCAACAGTTCTCTGCACACAAATCCCATGGGAGGGAAAGCTAAACCTTCAGAGTGGCAGACACGCCTGGGAAGCCAGAAGAGACTACACTCTGCCCACATTTCTGACACCAGAGGAAAACACCTAATGCCATCTGCGACCCCTGTGTACAGGGGCTTCAGAAAATGGTGGCGCAGGCCCTCCTGGTGCCGCCCTCATGCAGAGCTCAAAAGCAGCACCCCCACGAGCAACTTGAGCCGCGGGATCACAGGTAAGACCAACTTCTCTGCTCCAAGTGACCTGCCTGGTGTACTCAGGACACAGGCCCACAGGAACACCTGAAGACCAGTAGACAGGAATGACTACACACCTGAAAGCAGAACACTCTGTTCCCATAACTGGCTGAAAGAAAACAGGAAAACAGGTCTACAGCACTCCTGACACACAGGTCTATAGGAAGGTCTAGCCACTGTCAGAAATAGCAGAAAAAGGTAACACCAGAGACAACCTGATGACGAGAGGCAAGCACAGGAACCCAAGTAACAGAAACCAAGACTACATGACATCATCAGAGCCCAATTCTCACATCAAAGCAAACACTGAATATCCAAACACACTAAAAAAGCAAGATCTAGATTTGAAATCACATTTGATCATGATGCTGGAGGATTTCAAGAAAGACATGAAGAACTCCCTTAGAGAAACGCAGGAAAACATAAATAAACAAGTAGAAGCCTATAGAGAGGAATCACAAAAATCCCTGAAAGAATTCCAGGAAAACACAATCAAACAGTTGAAGGAATTAAAAATGGAAATAGAAGCAATAAAGAAAGGACACAGGGAAACAACCCTGGATATAGAAAACCAAAGGAAGAGACAAGGAGCCGTAGATACAAGCATCACCAACAGAATACAAGAGATGGAAGAGAGAATCACAGGAGCAGAAGATTCCATAGAAAAATCATCGACACAACTGTCAAAGATAATGTAAAAGGGAAAAGGCTATTGGTCCAAAATATACAGGAAATCCAGGACTCAATGAGAAAATCAAACCTAAGGATAATAGGTATAGAAGAGAGTGAAGATTCCCAGCTTAAAGGACTAGTAAATATCTTCAACAAAATCATAGAAGAAAACTTCCCTAACCTAAAGAAAGAGATGCCCATCAACATACAAGAAGCCTACAGAACTCCAAATAGATTGGACCAGAAAAGAAACTCCTCCTGTCACATAATAGTCAAAACGCCAAATGCACAAAACAAGGAAAGAATATTAAAAGCAGTAAGGGAAAAAGGTCAAGTAACATATAAAGGCAGACCTTTCAGAATTATACCAGACTTCTTACCAGAGACTATGAAAGTCAGAAGATCCTGGACAGATGTCATACAAAACCTAAGAGAACACAAAAGATAGAGAAAGATAGAAATAATCCCATGTGTGCTATCAGACTACCATGGGCTAAAGCTGGTCTTCTTAATAATAAGGGAAGAACGCCCACATATACATGGTAGTTGAACAATGCTCTACTCAAAATTAACCTGGTGAAGGAGGAAATAAAGAAAGAGTTAAAGACTTCTTAGAATGTAATGAAAATGAAGGTACAACATACCCAAACTCATGGGACACAATGAAAGCTGTGCTAAGAGGAAAACTCATAGCTCTGAGTGTCTGGAGAAAGAAACAGGAGAGAGCATATATCAGCAGCTTGACAGCACACCTAAAAACTCTAGAACAAAAAGAAGCAAATACACCCAGGTGGAGTAGAAGGCAGGAAATAATCAAACTCAGAGCTGAAACCAACCAAGTAGAAACAAAAAGGACCATAGAAAGAATCAACAGAACCAAAAGTTGGTTCTTTGAGAAAATCAACAAGATAGATAAACCCTTAGCCAGACTAATGAGAGGACACAGAGTCTGTCCAAATCAACAAAATCAGAAATGAAAAGGGAGACATAACTACAGATTCAGAGGAAATTCAAAAAATCATCAGATCCTACTACAAAAGCCTATATTCAACAAAACTTGAAAATCTGCAGGAAATGGACAATTTCCTAGACAGATACCAGGTACCGAAGTTAAATCAGGAACAGATAATCCATTTAAAAAAATCCCATGACTCCTAGCAAAATAGAATCAGTCATTAAAGGTCTCCCAACCAAAAAGAGCCCAGATCCAGACAGGTTTACTGCAGAATTCTATCAGACCTTCATAGAAGACCTCATACTAATACTATGCAAACATTCCACAAAATTGAAACAGATGGAGTGCTACCTAATTCCTTCTATGAAGCCACAATTACTCTTATACCTAAATCACACAAAGACCCAACAAAGAAAGAGAACTTCAGACCAATTTCCCTTATGAATATCGACGCAAAAATACTCAATAAAATTCTGGCAAACCGAATCCAAGAGCACATCAAAACAATCATCCACCATGATCAAGTAGGCTTCATCCCAGGCATGCAGGGATGGTTTAATATACGGAAAACCATCAACGTGATCCATTATATAAACAAACTGAAAGAACAAAACCACATGATCATTTCATTAGATGCTAAGAAAGCATTTGACCAAATTCAATACCCCTTCATGATAAAAGTCCTGGCAAGAATAGGAATTCAAGGCCCATACCTAAACAGAGTAAAAGCCATATACAGCAAACCAGTAGCTAACATTAAACTAAATGGAGAGAAACTTGAAGCAATCCTACTAAAATCAGGGACTAGACAAGGCTCCCCACTCTCTCCCTACTTATTCAATATAGTTCTTAAAGTTCTAGCCAGAGCAATCAGACAACAAAAGGAGATCAAGGGGATACAAATTGGAAAAGAAGAAGTCAAAATATCCCTATTTGCAGATGACATGATAGTATATTTAAGTGATCCCAAAAGTTCCACCAGAGAACTACTAAAACTGATAAACACCTTCAGCAAAGTGGCTGGAAATAAAATTAACTCAATTAAATCATTAGCCTTCCTCAACTCAAAAGAGAATAAAGCCGAGAAAGAAATTAGGGAAATGACACCCTTCTTAATAGTCCCAAATAATATAAAATACCTCCGTGTGACTTTAACCAAGCAAATAAAAGATCTGTGTGATAAGAACTTCAAGACTCTGAAGAAAGAAATTGAAGAAGACCTCAGAAGTTGGAAAGATCTCCCATGCTCCTGGATTGGCAGGATTAATAGAGTAAAAATGGCAATTTTACCAAAAGCGATCTATGGATTCAATACAATCCCCATCAAAATACCAATCCAATTCTTCAAAGAGTTAGACAGAACAATTTGCAAATTCATCTGGAATAACAAAAAACCCAGGATAGCTAAAACTATCCTCAACAATAAAAGGACTTCAGAGGGAATCACTATCCCTGAACTCAAGTAGTATTACAGAGCAATAGTGATAAAAACTGCATGATATTGGTACAGAGACAGATAGATAGACCAGTGGAATAGGATTGAAGACCCAGAAATGCACCCACACACCTATGGTCACTTGATTTTTGACAAAGGAGCCAAAACCATCCAATGTAAAAAAGATAGCATTTTCAGCAAATGGTGCTGGTTCAACTGGAGGTCAGCACATAGAAGAATGCAGATCGATCCATGCTTATCACCCTGTACAAAGCTTAAGTCCAAGTGGATCAAGGACCTCCACATCAAACCAGATACACTCAAACTAATAGAAAAAAGTGTGGAAGCATCTCAAACACATGAGCACTGGAGAAAATTTCCTGAACAAAACACCAATGGCTTATGCTCTAAGATCAAGAATCGACAAATGGGATCTCATAAAACTGCAAAGCTTCTGTAAGGCAAAGGACACTGTGGTTAGGACAAAATGGCAACCAACAGATTGGGAAAAGATCTTTACCAATCCTACAACAGATAGAGGCCTTATATCCAAAATATACAAAGAACTCAAGAAGTTAGACCGCAGGGAGACAAATAACCGTATTAAAAAATGGGGTTCAGAGCTAAACAAAGAATTCACAGCTGAGGAATGCCGAATGGCTGAGAAACACCTAAAGAAATGTTGAACATCTTTAATCATAAGGGAAATGCAAATCAAAACAACCCTGAGATTCCACCTCACACCAGTGAGAATGGCTAAGATCAAAAACTCAGGTGACAGCAAATGCTGGCGAGGATGCGGAGAAAGAGGAACACTCCTCCATTGTTGGTGGGATTGCAGACTGGTACAACCATTCTGGAAATCAGTCTGGAGGTTCCTCAGAAAATTGGATATTGAACTACCTGAGGACCCAGCTATACCTCCCTTGGGCATATACCCAAAAGATGCCCCAACATATAACAAAGACATGTGCTCCACTATGTTCATAGCAGCCTTATTTATAATAGCCAGAAAATGGAAAGAACCCAGATGCCCTTCAACAGAGGAATGGATACAGAAAATGTGGTACATCTACACAATGGAATATTACTCGGCTATCAAAAACAACGAGTTTATGAAATTCGTAGGCAAATGGATGGAACTGGAAAATATCATCCTGAGTGAGGTAACCCAATCAGAAAAGAGCACACATAGTATGCACTCAGTGATAAGAATATATTAGCCCCAAAGCTTAGAATACCCAATATACAATTCACTTACCACATGAAGCTCAAAAAGAAGGAAGACCAAAGTGTGGATGCTTCAGTCCTTCTTAGACAGCAGAACAAAATACTCACAGGAGGAAATATGGAGACAAATATGGCACAGAAACTGAAGGAAAGGCCATCCAGAGATGCACACATGGGCATCCATCCCACATACAGTCTTTAAATCCAGTCACTACTGGGAATACTGACAGAAGCTTGATATGGCTGCCTCCTGAGCGGCTCTTCCAGAGCCTGACAAATACAGGGGTGGGTGCTCACAAACAAACACTGAACTCAGAACGAGATCCCCAATGGAGGAGTTAGAGAAAGGACTGAAGGAGCTGAAGAGTTTTGCAACCCCATAGGAAGAACAATAATATCAACCAACCAGACTCCCCCAGAGCTACCATACTAAACCACCATCCAAGGAGTGTACTCATGGAGCGACCCATAGCTCCAGATGCATGTGTAGCAGAGATGGCATCATCTGTCATCAATGGGAAAAGAGGCCTTTGGTCCTGTGAAGTCTCCATGTCCCAGTGTAAGTGAATGTCAGGGCGGGGAGGCAGGAGGGAAGGTGGGTGGGTGGGAGAACTCCCTCATGGAAGCATGCGGAAGCGAGATGGGATAAGGGTTTTCCCTAGGGGAACCTGGGAAGGGGATAACATTTGAAATGTATGTGAAGAAAATATTCAGTAAAAGAAAAGAAATTTTAAAAAAGCAATCTGTAATGGCAGTTATAGAGGAACTGGGTCTAAGCTTTTGTATTCTTAACTTTTTATATCAATAGAAAAATTGCATACCAATGAAACCTTAAATCTGTATCAAAAATAAGCTTGGATCCGTGTAAGAAATTATAACTTCAACTTTGTATCAATTATAAAGATTTCTACCAATTAAGATTATGGCTATACAATCAACTGTAGCTATTTCCTCCCTGTTGAGATCATTTTCAAATTTCCTAGAATGACAACCTTTAGAATAAACACTTCCAGGCCCCTAAAAGCAGAGAATCAGGATGACAATCTTCCACAACTTCCTCTTGCTGAATACGGGTAATGAAATATCTTTAAAGGGGAGGGGAAGGGTAGGAAAAATAGATTCGGTGGGCTTTAAGAAGACCAAGTCAACAATTGCTATTCAATATCTGATGCCGAAGTTCTGACGGGATCCGTCTGAAAGATTGAATGAGGCAAGAAGCCCTGGGATTCATGACACCAGGAATTCAAGCCGGTCAGTTTAGCATGTCTGAGGATGACTTTCATCAAAGCTATTCATTCTGCAATACACAAATTTCAAAACAGAATTTAAGTGCTATCAGGATATTGGCATGGATAGTGTTAGTTTGTGTAGGGTGTACAGACTGGTTAAGAATGAATTTCTGTTTGTCAACATTTTTATGAGCCAATTTTTGTAATAACCAATCATAAGTATTCCTCTGTGCCTTGTGAAGGATAGCACAAAGAATCTTTACCTTTCTTGTTTCATTTTCTTGAAATTTTCTAGTTCTTCAGAGGGTCTCCCTCTGCCATATCTGATCCATATCACTCTGGAAGGAGTCCAGAGCCCAGCCACCTTTTCTATAAACACAAAGCCTTTCTCCAAAATTAGCATGTCCTTTAGCCAGTAACCGGAAAAACTTTTAGCTTGACCTTTCTCCCAGAGGAAAAATAAAACAATCACAAAACTCAAAATCTAATACATTTTGATAATTAAGCAACTCAAAACAAATGAAGCAATCTAAACAAGTACTATTTGGGCCCATTCTTAGGCTTTTTCTAATCTGTCAAGCCAGGATATTTAACCCAAAATTGAATTCTCCTGCAAGACCTCAAGACTTTACAAAAACATTTGTTTTCATACAATCTCCATACTATCTTTTCTTGGAGGGTGCAGGCTTTCTGCCTCCAGCCGGAGTCCCAATGTTTCTGGGCCCAAAATCTTGTATTAGTTCCGAGCTGAGAAAGAATTCACCATGAGGTTCGGGCAGAATCTATACACTCTTCTATCTTTAAAAACAATTAAACCAAACTTAGAATTCTATCTTATGATTACCTGCTTGTAGGAAGCAGGCAGCTTTTATTTGGCTCTCTGCCTGGAGCCATTATCCTGTTTTCTTTTCCACAGCAGGGGAACTCAGAGCCAGTGATCTGAGTCTAACCCTGTGTTTCTTTGTTTAAGAGAACTGTGACTCCTCTCTACTCACTGAGAAATCTCCTCTCCCCTCCTTTCAGACTTGCTTCACTGTGTCTGAATCAATTAAAGAATCCTAAATAGTGGATTCTCACCTACCACGTCGGACATCATTTGTAATGTGTAATTTTAAAAATCCATGCTCGCTCCAGCTAGGCTCTAGAATCAGTACCTCCATGGTCCTTCCTTGTCCGATGTAAAAAACGTTGGCTTTGCCTCTTCAGAGATCACTCTCCCACCAGCCCGAGCTCCACTCTAGTTACCTCTCCCCTGGAACTCCATCCTTTGCCCAATCCTCCCTTTCCAAAGCCTGGTCAAATTCTGCACAGTCTGTGTTCCTTCATCTTTGCCTACCTGAGACGCTGCAGAAAATACAAGACAGTTCTACCACTTTAAAACCAGCCGGATAGCACAACGGCTGGGCTAAGAATACCCTGCCCCATCTTCCTTGGCCTCTGAAGGGTGTGGAGGCCACAAACTATCCAGCGCCCCAAGAAATCTACATGACTGCAACTTCTCATTCACCTGCCACTTGGTCCGACTCCTAATCCTCTCCTTTTCTTGTCCTGCACGGAAATCCCGCCTCCATACCTTTTCCCAGCAATTAGCTTCTGCTGTCTTTATTAGACAATCAACAATTAGGGAAATAATTAGGGAAACAATCAGGGAAACTCCCCCTATATTACGGGGACTTTGGAAGTTGGACTAAATGAACTTCTTAAATTATGCTATAGCTAGATATGGCCCCCATAGACTCATGTGTTTGAGCAGACCTATGGGAGCCAGGGAGTAGAATGTGACGGTTTGTATATGCTTGGCCCAGGAAGTGGCACTGTTGGGAGGTGTGGCCTTGTTGGCGTAGTATCAGTGTGGGTGGGGCCAAATGACCCTCATCCTAGCTGCCTGGAAGCCAGTATTCTGCTAAAGGCCACCGGATGAAGATGTAGAACGCTCAGCTCCTCCTGCATCATGCCTGTCTGGATGCCATGATCCCACTTTGATGATAATGGACCGAATCTCTGAACCTGTAAGCCAGCCCCAATTAAATGTTGTCCTTTATAAGACTTACCTTGGTCATGGTGTCTGTTCACAGCAGTAAAACCCTAACTAAAGCATAGTGTAATGAGTTATAAACTTGTAGGGATTAAGTGAATGTTTCTTGTTTGACATGGGCATGTCAAGGATCCTAATACAAAGCCATGGGATTATCAAAGTCATCCCAAGTAAGGTTCAGAAGGATGCCAAAGTCTTTCTCTAGCGCTTATACAAATAAATGTCAACCATATACAAATGTCAACCCTAGTTTTCTGCCCCCAGATGTTTTCAGCCTGAGACTACCCCCCTACAGAGACTATTAATACTGAAATTAGCTAAACTTGCCTCCTTGTTGAGCCATTTATAGTAACACAGCCTCCTTGATTATCTGTATGAAGTAACCCCACCTCCCTGTTCAATTGCATGTAATAAAGTCTCTGAACTTCCAAGATGTGCTTTCTCCATCAGAAACCCAGTCTACCTCAGTCTTAGGCACTGCTACTTCTTCCTCTTCTTCTTCATCCTCTTCCTCCTCTCCTTCCTCTTCTTTGTGCTCCCCACCTCCCTACCCTACTCAGCCCCTAAATTTCTGTGTCTGTGTGTCCATGTACTTGTCCTTTTTTCATTCCCTCACCATCCTAGATATATAAATCCAAGAAGCCATATAGAGCAAAGCAATAAGTATTTCTAGCAAAATGCCACTTTTGTGTGATTATATATAAATATAGCCTTGAGGTTAGAGGCAAACGTTTTCTCCTTCATCTTTTTTGTAGCAAGAATCATAGTTTCTTAAAAAAAATCAAGTTATGTTATGCAAACATGTTTTCGTTTTAATCTCAGGTGTGAGATATGGGACTATTTCAGATTATCCACAGCAGCTGACTATTTGCCTCATGCTCTGGCAGGGGTGTGATTTGTGCCAACTGCAGATAGTTTAATTTTGAGGACTCTGGAGAAGGTATAAATGCCAGAGACCAGAGAGGGGCTGGAGTGGTATGGAGATATGGGAAGACAAAAAGGAAGAAGAAAGAAGTGAAGGAGGAGGAGGAGGGAAGAGGGAAGAAGAAGAAAAAAGAAGAAGAAGAAGAAGAAGAAGAAGAAGAAGAAGAAGAAGAAGAAGAAGAAGAAGAAGAAGAAGAAGAAGAAGAAGAACCTGTCTGTGTATGTGCAACCTGTGTGTACCAACATGTGCTTGGATGCCTGTAGGGCTTATTTGTCTGCTCAGCAGCCTCTGTGCCAGTGAACAAACCAGAGACTTATCTGCCTACAATTTCTCAAGTCTTGTCAAGTCTCCTAGCTTCCTGTGACCCTCATTGTTTCCTGGCTTGAGAGCTTTGACCTCATAAGCATTTCGGAAAACATATACAATGCTCCTGTGTTTTCCAATGCAGGATTAAATTTGGGCCACTATTTAATAATGCTCACAGCCTTGCCCACTCAATAGTTTCCTGCAATGCAAAGGAGTCAGTCTTCATTTCCCTCTGTAGCTGGGCTGACAGCTGTCTGAAGAGCTATGAGATCTGTTTTTTTTTCTCTTCATCAAAGTCAATGCAAAATGTGATGATGTCAGTTAAAATATATTTAGATACTTATAAACACATTCTACTAAATTTGGGTGCAGCTGGTCTGACCACCCTTGGAGAATGATTTTGAAATTCAGTTTAACTTTTGTGTATTTTTGGAAGTCTGAGAATTAAGAACAAAATTATGTGTGTTGAAAATTATCTCAGATCCTGAAAGGGTTGTTTATGTGAATAAAATCTCAGGATCATGACAGAAATATAATGAATAAGAAAAATAGAAACTTAAATAAACATCCATGCACATGTTTTTCTTTTTCACAGATAGTGTCAAACAGTTTAGTCAATGGAAGATTATACCATCCCCTAAGTCATTGATATGTTTTTATAGATATCAAGTAAAGTGATATAAATTTGTAGTGGGGAATTTTGCAATGTACATAGCATTTGCTGTGGAAATTCTCACTAGGTATATATCCTAAAAACTTCTTCAACTGAAGTTTTGATGATGGAAAGAGACATAATTTCTTATATGTCTTTACCAACTGGTATATTGGTAAACTTCCTTACTCTCAGTCTGCTGGTGCTCTGATATGCTTCAGCGACTCCAAATTTCTATTTAAAATGTACACATACTTTGCATCCTATTCCATTACTGTGCTCATTAGAACACTAGACAAGCCTGAAATCAACTATTCAGCTTCATAATGGTTGTAAACATGGACAGCAATGGATGTGGTCTTTAAAATGGAGTTAAGTCCTCAACTGCCAAAATAGAGACTTGTCCAATAAAATTATTCTCTTATGTAATTATTATGTAATTATTGCCATTCAAAATGTTTGTGAAAATTTATGTTAACATTGATAATATCAAAAATAATTATTAGTTTTTAACTTCATTATAGGAATTACCAAATCAGATAACTACTACCTAAATTTGAAATATTCAAAGTGAAATAAGCCAGGTTCATAAGACAAATGTTCACTTACATGTGCAGTATACTTATGTGTGTCATCTTATTTATATGTGTAATTTTAAAAGAGCCCAACTCATAAAAGCAGAAAGTTAGACTAGTGACCAAAAACTGAATGGTGGAGGTGAGGGTTTATAAACAATGTTTGTCGATAGTAACAAAATGTCAGGCAAGAGAAAGCTCTGGCCATCTATTCCACAACTCATGACTGCAGTTAATAATAACATCTATTTATAAACAGTTAAAAGACTGTATTCTAAATGATCTCACCACAAAGAAAAATAATGTGTAGAGATATTAGTCATTGAATTATTCCAGAATGTATGCAAGTATTAAAATATTATTTTATTTCTTAATTTAAAAGTGAAATCAGAGTGTGGTGAACACTCAGGCTTTTAATCCACTTGTGAGGTGTAGGTAAGGGGATAAGGAGTTCAAGACCAGCTTGAAATACATAAAACCTTGCCTCAAAAACAATGTGTACATGTAGTATTTTAATAAATAAAATTAATAAAGCAACCTAAGAATTAATTAATGTATATGTTTATATCATTAATATAAAATTATATTATTCCCACTAGAATATGTCTTTTGTAATTGTATTGAGAGAAGCAAAGTACTTCCAAACTAATGTCCTTTTTATGTATGGTGACAAAAAAAATGTAGACTGAGAACTTGCTCATCTTTAACCTAGTATAGTGACATAATACACCCTAATGATTTATATAATATTTATTAGTAAGTGTTGAATGTATTGATAGGACATATAGGCACAAAGGCATGTCTGTACTACATCACATTTGTATTTTGAATAATGGGAATGTTTTATTCATTATCTCATTTATAGTTTGATTTTTAAAAAAATGAATACAAACTATGAGAATATCACAAGAAAAGAAATAGGATCTTCATATTAATACCACATTTTAAATATCATACATATTAAATGCTGATCACCTTAGTGTTATTTTAAAGAGCCATTAGAACAGTGGTTCTCAACTTTCCCAATGCTGTGACCCACTAATAACCCTTTAATACAGTTCTTCATGTTGTGGTGACTTCCAACCTTAAAATTATTTCAGTTGCTATTACATAACTAATTTTTCTATTTTATGAATTGTAATGTAAATATCTGTGTCTTATTTAGCCCCTATGAAAGGGTTGAGAACTACTACATTACAGTAAAGAACATGAGGGCAGGATATATGGCTGTTAGTACTTAGCATGTACAAAGTCCTGCGTGTGGTGGCTATATATTCCATGTATATCTGCAATCCCAGTACTCAGGAACTAGAATCAAAAAGATCTGAAGCTCAAGGTTATTCACAGCTACATAGGATGCTTCAGAGCAGCCTGGACTACACGAGATCCTATGTGGTAGTTTTAATATTCTTGGCCCAGGGAGTGCCATTATTAGGAGGTGTGGCCTTGTTAGAGTAGGTGTGGACTTGTTGGAGTAAGTGTGTCACTATAAGGATAATGGTATTCTTCTTCTAACCATGTGGGAGCGAGGCTTCTCTTTGCTGCCTTCAGAACAAGCGGCTGCACTCTCAGCTGCCTCAGTGCCATTTCTGCCTGGACACTGCCATGCTTCCTGCCATGATGATAATGAACTAAAACTCTAAATCTGTAAGCCAGACCCAGTTAAATGTTGTCCTTTATTAGAGTTGCCATGGCCATAGCGTCTCTTCTCAGCAATGAAACCCTGTGTCAAATGGACCAAAAAAGAATACATACCATTAACTTAATTGGGCACAAGCTAACATTTACACTTCAGGTCTTTAGACCGACCATCTTGTATGATTCAGGATTCAGTCCCACGTGCATTTCTCCCACCTGTTAATGTAGCAGAGACGTGAGAATCTCACACCTGTTTTGCCTCTAGCAGATGGTATCACTAATGGGCACTTTCATGGAGTGCTGGGAAGTCTACTTTCTTCCAAGCAATACCACTCACCTTGTGGCTTTCCTGTTGCAGTAGAGAATGGTTTTCAGTACTGTACAATAGATCATAAATTTGAGCACACTCCAACACATGTGTTTATAATATATAATCATGTGCTGTCACAATCTGCGATAGTGATCTGTTATGCATTATTCCTGACTACTGCTCCTGTGTCCATTTACAGCACAATCTCAAGAAGTCTTTTAAAAGCAAAGTGTGATCATAACAGAAACTTGCAAGCAACCCCTATGTCACTTAGAATAAAACCATCCAAACCATCATCATTAAACATTAAGCCAAACCACAAAGACTTAAAGGAGATGAACAATTTATTCATGTGGCTATGCCCAGAAAAGCAATCCTGGAGGAAGCTCTGCAAATGCAAACATTTTATGTAGGAACACACCTCCCATGTTTGAGTTTGTGGTGTGTATTAGGGTGCACCCTGTGGCTTTTCCTAAAAGAACAAAATGTAATTGTTATACTTTAATAATTTGAATCTTTCCAAATTTGAAACATGAAACTTAAAATGTAGCTAGTGGACATATTTTGAAATAGACACATACTGAGGTAATTTTTAAAAATGAAATAGCAAATACTTGGGGAGTGAATCCATTTCAAGGAAGGAGAGAGCCCTGGCTTAGCTTGTGTTTCTGCTGTGCTTGCTAGAACAGCCGTGCCTCTCTTCATCTGCTGCCACCCCTGGCAGCAGGATCACAGCTCACAGCCACCTGTGAGGTTAGGCAACAGGGCTTTCAAGCCTCTGAACAGGCTGTGAGTTTGCTATTTGTAAATCTGGTAAATTAAGAAAAAGCTTCCAAGAAATCAGTGTTGGCATGCTTCGTAGAACATGAACATCCTCAGGCCGTTCTGAGTAGTGCTTATAACAGGTGTCCAATTAACAACTGCACGTTTGCTCTGAGGAGTGTCTCTTAGGAGAGGCTCTGTGATTATTGTTTTAATACTCTCTGAGCTTTCTGAACCACCCGTTTCCAAACACTGAGCATTGGATTTCATATAAGTCATGAATGTGTGTGCATATATATGTACTAGTTTCTATGCAGTCCCTTCATCTACATAGTGACATATACAGAACTGTCATGAGCTCCATTTTACCATTAAATTATCTGGACTGGGTGTCTGTGTATATTTGGCATGTGGCAGATAAATCACTGCATAAAGAGACCAGACTAAGGTGCAAAAAAAAAAAGCTGAGATATAAATTTCATTCAACACACCAAGCTGAGTCCCTTGGGGCTCTATCTGCCCAGAGTGATACCAGAGAAGACACATTTCTCTATGAGCTAGAGGTAGCCCTGTGTCTGAGACTGAGTATTTAAAGACATATCTGAGGTCTGAATCTATACAGGAGTAATCTGTATTTGTCTCTCTCCCTCTCTCTCCCTTTCTTCCTCCTTGATTTCTTGATGGAATCTGTGGCCCAGTTTAAACTGAAGCTCACTATAAAGTCACATGAAATTGGTTGTCCACCATTTCTGTCTAGCTCTCTTACATATTGTGCGTGCAGGTGTGCGTGCGAGTGCATGCCTTCTTGGATTGCTGTCTACTTTATTCTTTGAGTCAGACTCTCTAAATTGAACCCAGAAGTAACTGATTGGGCTAGATTGGCTAGACAACCAGCTTACTCCAAGGATCCCTTTACCTCTGCTGTCAGAGTCCAGAAGTTACAGATAGACCACATGACTCATCTAGCATTTTCACAAGAACTGAGATTATGAACTTGAGTACTCACACTTCTAGAGCAATCACTTTGCCTGCCGAGACTGCTCCTGTACAGTTCATTTTATCTCTTATTCTATAAATTTTAACATTCATTATACACTAACATGGGCATATATTTATTATCAATACAAACAAATCAATCTAGACTCTTCATTTACCAAACATGTTCCATGGATGAAATTCAATTTCTATCCAACTGTTAAATCTTTCTCTGGTGTCATTTTCATGTTTCTATATCAGACATCTTGGATTTGTTAATCACAAGTTAACTTGAACCCTTCATAAAGAAAAGTAAAATACAAACTGTGGAACTGACTTAAGATTTAAGCCATGGAAATATATGAATATCAGTTTCAAAAGTAAGTGGCAAAAGACTTAGGTACTATCACAGTATCATTAAGAGTGATGTTTCTAGATGGCCTATTTGACCTGTTAGAATTGCTCTCACCTGTCATATCACATGCTTATATCCCTGGGGTGTAGTGATCATCATAAACATTTTCACTTTGAACTGTGAAAATATGTGTGCCATTTCTCATTGGTAGAATAGCCAAATAGGAGTGTTATGAAGTTCTGATTAGAATTTAGCATTGTGCTCCTTTTATTCTATAAGGAATCTTCAAAACCTGGACAGTAAGGCACCAGTTCCTCTAGGTGGATGAGTCCTTCTAGACAATGAAGGTCCCTTCTGGAGTCTGTCACCAAAGTGCTGTCTCTAATCATTGGCTTGCATTTTTATCTTCTGAATGGATTCAGAAGAGGTCCCTCTTCATGGTTATTGTATTCATGGCATCTTAGCACATAGTAGATAATCAATGAATGTTTGCTAAATGGTTGTCCTTAAAGGAATAGAATATTAAATATGTTCTTATAGACCAAAAGTTTTAGGCTGTGTTGTCTTAAACTCTTTAGCCTAGAAATCAACAGACTATGATCTGACATATATATATATATGTAATAATTGTAATCCTGTCTCTGGTCTAGTGAATTTGGAAAATGTATCATAGAGCCCTGTCATTCCTTCTACCCTTCCTTGTTGCTGTTATCTTCAGTTCTCAGATATAGACAGGCAAGTGGAGGTTTTCAAGTATAGAACTCTTTGCTGCTTAAATAATAAAGTTTAACCTTCGTCCCCAACTTTACGAACATAAGAACTTTCAATGTCTTTGGTATTTTTGCCAATGATCCAGAAGGGGGCAGCATTTATTCACAGTAAGGAAACTTAGCAACCCTTTCAGTCTTCAAAGCTAGATAAAATGGACAGTTAAACAGTTCATGTATTTGTATATGTCAACAGTAGGGGAAAGTGTGGAAATCCTGACATCCACTTTGCTGTGTAGGCATCTCATGAAGAACTAGCATATTTTTCCACAAAAAATTAATTCCTTCTATTTACTCATAACTGAATCCTTGATGGTGGGTATAGATTTTAGTACATATTGTCAGTCAAAATGTTGATTATTAATAAATACTACAGATATAGTGCATTAACAAAATCATCCCAAGACATACGTGTAAACGAGAAAAACCTATGTGTGGGTCTCTCTTTACTCAGTCCTGTATATATGCAGCTCCAACACACAGATTTACTTGACAAATATGCTGAACACCTGACATATAGGTTTGTTAATATAATCTACTATTCTAGACAAAATATACACCACCAAGTGGATCCTGGAAAAAGGGTCAAATTGGGACTGAGCTGTACTTTCATGTGTACCATGAGATAGACTTCATTGCAGAAATGAGACTAATTAATACTAGACACATCAAGTCGTATAAATGACGATTTGGGATCTACTTGCTCAGCCACTCTTAATGTCACTACCTATGTCACCTTGCTTCCAGTAAACATTGATTATTTTAATACTTAACCAAACAAATAGGAAATAATAGGATGTTCTGTAATTGCTTACCCCACCCATCTTCTTGGGTAGAGATAAGGGTGAGAGGGCTTGCTACCTTTCCAGTGCTGCACAGCTGACCAGTCACAGATACTTCTGTCCAGTCTTTTCCCTAGGGCTCTGCTGCACTGTGTGTAGTATCAATCCTCCCAGTCACTGTCTATAACACTTTTCACTGACTCAATCTTTAGAACTATTTTAGGCTCAGGGCAAAACTAGACTTATCTATTAGTTCATTCATGAATCACATATTTGACATTATGTCCACACTTATTATCACACCTCTATAGGACAAAATAGATACTCTCTCATTTATACTATAGAACTTTAACAATCTTGTTCTTTATATTTAGTTCTAAATTTATACTCTATACAAAAGATTCAAGATCTCTACCTGGTATTCTCTCTCTCTCATTCCTCTGTCTATCTGTCTGCCTGTCTGTCTTTCTCCCTCCTTCCCTTTCCCTCTCCCCTCCTTCCTCTATGCTTGCCTCCTCTATTTTTCTTTTTCCCTTCCTCTTTCTTTTTCTTAAACTATCAAGCAGTTGTTCCAACAGTTGTCAAAAAATATTAACTTTTCTCAATTTCGTTGGCTTTCCTCCATTATCAAAGATTAGTCATTATATTTTCATAGTGACTTATTGATGTATTTATTTATATTTTTGGCCAATAACACTATCTTATAATTAGAGCTTTAGTTTAAGTCTTCAAGTTATATGATATCAATGGGTCAGCTATATATTCCTGCTTCCATCTTGTATTTGGTATTCTTGATTTGTGCCCCACACAGAACTATAGAATCATTATTCTTTAGTATTGCATAGAATAACTTCTGGCATTTTAACTGGATTTTCATAGAGTGGTTGCATTGGGAAATCTTGCCAACTTTAAGCACAGAATATCTTCTATTTTTCCCTCTTTGATTTGTCGCGTCATAGTTTTGTAGGTTACCTTGAATAGATATCATATAATTTTGTTATATTTGTACCTATCTAATTTTGATAGGGGAATACAAATAGACAATATTGTGTTTTGTATTTTAAATTTTAGTTCTTCACTGCTGATGTTTAGAAAATTATTTGCTTTTATATCCTGCTCTTATATCCTGGCACTCTTCTATGGTTGTTTACTAGTTCCAGTGGGTTTATTTTCCCATTTCTTTCAGATTTCCTAAATAGGTAATCATGTCATCTGTAAACAAGGGAAATTTTATTTCTTTTTTCTCAATCTGCTCTTCTTAGCTCCCTTATATGCCCTGCTTCCTTCCTTAGGATTTCTAGTGCAATGCAGAAAGGAATGGCAAACAGAAAACTGTGTTCCTGATCCTAGCAAGTAATCTTCTACGTTTCTTTAGACTATAATGTTAGTTGTAAGGTTGTCATTGTAGGTGTTCTTTATCAAATTTAGCAAGTTTTCTGGGAGTTTTTAACCATGAATGGATATGGGATTTTGTCATCTATTCGTTCTGTTTCTAGTATTATTATGTGATTTCTTCGATAGCTTGTTGTTATAAAGGAGTGTGTTGTTGTATTGATTTTTCACACGTTGAATCGGAGCTGGTAAAATGGCTCAACTGGTAAAGCAGTTCTCACCATGTCCAGCAACCTAAGTTCAACTCTCAGGATCGACATGGTGTAAAGAGAGGCCTGACACTCACAACTTGCCCTCTGATTTCCACATATAAACTAAGAAATGAAACACACATGCTGGAGTGATAGCTTGGTAGTTAAGAGCTGCTTTTCCAGAGTACCAGGGTTCAATTCCCTGCATCCTCATAGCAGCTCACAACTGTCTGTAACTTTAGTTCAAGGGGATTCTACAACCTTAGACAGACACCAATTAGACACCAATTCACTAAAAATAAATAAATAAATTTTAAAAAAAGGTCGACTCAGTTGAAATCGATTCCATTTTAAAGGTATGGTTGGGGGAGAGGAAGAGGGAGGGGAGAAAGAGGAGGAGCTGGTTGGGGAGAAAATAGTAGTGGAGGGGAGAGGAGAGTTGAGAGATAAGTGGTGATTCTGAGAACATAGGCAGTGGCTGGCTAGAGATTTATGGGAAGAAGTCAGATCTTGCCCAGCTTGTCCGGGAATTTTTTCTGTTTGTGGGTGATTTGTTAAGGTCAGCCTTTCCAGAGAGTCAATTTTGTATTAATCCTCAGATTTACAGTCACAAAGCCAAGCCAATATTGTTTTTCAGGACTAAGATTTTATAGGAAGAGTCTACTTTATATGTTGTGTAGAAATTGGTGACTGTTCTACCTCATATATAAGAACATACTCACTTTGTGCAAAAGTAGTAATATTGCAATAACTTGCAAAAACTGAGTTGCTAAACCAGATACACTTCTCATTCTATGTTGAGAGGAATTGTATAGGTGAACCTCCATTGAAATTCTACATTAATAGACTCCTTATACAATAACCAGGAACAATTAGAAATCCATAAATCTAATGTGTGATGCTGGAAAACAAGGAAAAAGACAATCTTTCATAAGATCAGTATGGCCTAGATTCTACCTTCCATCCTTCATATTGTCTGAGAAATTTAACTTCCCAGTCCAGCTGAGCTTCATGGCTTTTCTAGCAGAGAAACATAAATATCAAAGAAGAAATGTAAAATTAAGAATGGGAGGAAAGAAGCAACAACACAAGTAGCAAAGGAGAAATCTAAAATAGTCTACACGGGGATCTGCTATAGTTGCAGTAACAATCTCCAGGCGCACTTTGCAAGCATCGTCTACCTTTTTCTCCTGTATATGTAGTTATGAAAAGAGAAGATGATTGACTAGCCTTGCTAGTTTGTTTTCATGTTCATAAATTGTGCTAATTTTCAATCAATCAGTGTTGCATTTATAAGATTATACTTAATTGCTGTCTATGAAAACAAAATCAGCAATTTCAATGTCCTTGTGGGAAGGATTACCATACGCCCAGTATTCTCAGAGATGCTTTTCAAATACCCCGTTTTCATCTGACACACATTAGTATACTTTTAAGAAAATGGATTTGAAACCAGCTATTAGAACACACAATTACGATTGTAATTATATTCCTCATTTATCCTATCTTACATTGTTTTAATTCAGTGTAATTATTTGAACACCTAATAGTCACTCTGTTCATACTTGTTCAATAATCAGAAATATTTCTAATGAGGTTTAAATGATATAGTAATTAAAATCAAGTACTTCACAATTAAATAGATCTGATTAGTTCACTGCCTATGCCTTTGAGCAAATTTTTAAAACCTCATTTGCATTAATCAAAATACATAATTACCTCTTCCATTCAGTGGTCATTAATATGCATTAAATAATTCATGTGTAGCTCTTAGCAAAAAATGCACATAGTTCTAAGTAATGCTAGCTGTTATCGCTTTGATGCCTCATTATAGGCGAATAATATATATGACTATTGAAGCTGCTTCTTTGGCTGGATAAATTATATAGAAAGTGTTTTGTGATAATATTAAACATTTTTCCATTGCAAAATGGTACATGTTGGCATTTATTTCTAAGATTCAGCAACAGACATGTAAATTAAATTTTTCTAAGACTTTGCTTGTCTGTTGCTTCAGGGTAGATTATAAGTAGCAGATAATGAATATACATTACTAAGACACTTCATCCAATTCCTGGAAAAGTACAAGATGCAGAGCTTCATTTTTCTTGATAGCCACATAGAAGAGGAAACATATATTCTGCCTCCTTTCTGAAAAAGGAAAAGTTAGAAAGAGAAGGCGAAAGCTTCCTTCTATGCAAAATAGAGCAGGTGAGAGTCACGGTACAGCTTCAGTGCTATGGAGTGGAGAGAGCATGCACATTGTAGTGAAATAGAACTAAATTTGGTTTTAGCAACATAGTACCTCAGCTACCTTTCTCCTGTATGCTACATTTTTCATAACGACAAAGTACATTTTAAACTCTATTGTAGAGTTTTTGTGAGGACATAACAACAACAACAGCAACAACAACAACAACAACAACAACAACAACAACAAAACCATCTTAACTGTCTTGGAAATATTCTCCATCTATCTTCTGATCTATGTAAGTTATTTACAAAATACTTTTTGCACACTGTGTAGGCAGGGGAAGTGTTAAAACGCTTGCCAACACCTGATCTCATACTTGCTTACTCACTGCTTCTATAAGCATCTTCTGGAGTTTAAAAATGATTTGTTTCTCATTATTTTGGCTAAGCTGGAAAACTAATTTTGCAGATGTATGCATCCCTTAGCCAATCAGTTCAAAACCAGGTTATCTTCTACTGGAGCAGAGGTTGACACAGCTCAGAGCTTTGGTGCTCTGGTAGCCTATATCGACAGATGCTGAACTTCTCATGTCCTATCTGTGGACTGTCAGCTTTGAGACCTCCACATCCTCCAGCTGCTACATCTCCTGCACTGGGTTCTTCACCTCTTGGTTCAGGTAACAGTGAGTTCTGTGACAGAGGGTATAAGCTCTTCCTGGAAGGAAAACAAAAGCCTTCATTATTAAACACAGGAATTTAAAGGAGATAAGGAAGCCACATGGGTTCCAACTCATTTTGTAGGGCTCTAGCTCAGATCTACAGATTGATGCTTGTTCTTGTATCCCTTTCCCCAAATCATCCTGTCTTTCTAGCCATGCCTGTAGGCATCAGATTCCAACAGCTATTCTAGAAACTCAACTTTACACCATCTGTTTCTCATGCTTCCATATTGTGTAGGTTCAAAACCTTATAATAATTCCCCCAAAGCAAAATGTATGTGTGTCTATGTGCTTCTATACATCTGTACTTACATTGGTATTTATACATAGCATATAACATTTCAAATAAATCAAAATACAGAATATGTGAAATTTTATGTCTTTTTTTTTTAAACTTAGCATGTTTTTGGTATTCATTCACTTGGCAATATGCAGCAGTACTCTTTCCTTTCTGTGGGTGCATATATTTGATTTTACGGTTACATCACCTTTTGGTCATTCATTCATTGACAGAATTTGAACTGTTTCTACTTTTTGGCACAGTGCTGAGGTGAAAGATGAATAACATTATGTGTGAACTAAATAGACCTGCCTGTAGGCTTTAAGATAGGTGATTTTGTGTTGCATAAACTTATCTTTGATTTAAAAAGTAAGGTTGTGAAGTTATAAAGTTGTGGGTTTTTTTTATAAATCCATGTATGTCTAATTGTTGAGAACGGAACTGAAACAACATCACCAAAATTCATAAATGGCAAACTGTACTAAAGAACAGCTGTGTGGTCATTAAACTGGACATTCCCCATGATAAGATCAGAGCTTTCATATTTGACTAGAATCTGCTTCGTATATTATTCTTTGCTCTGCTATGTTGCTACAAGTCTGCCATTGATTGACTTCTTGACATGCTCATAAAATCAATTTACATCCAAGCTCTGAGAATAATTCTCTTAATAGGTTGCTGCTTTCACCATTTAGCCAACCGAGACACATTTCTTTCCACACCACTCCATACTTATTTAGAAAGGCATTTGGTAACACTTATCAGCCTGCACATGCCAGCAATTAGATGTCGATAGAATTTCTATGCTCAATCTTTTGTATACGAGGACCATATTAGCCAAATAATTTTCTAAACTCATCACCTTCTTTGACCAGGGAGTGACTTTAGACACATCAGATAACGGTCCACCACATCTCACCATCTCTCCTTAAAAGGGTATCGATGGAGGTAGAATATCCTCAGTCAGCTTTCCTTTCCAATATTTATTTAGCTTTTCTTATAAGTCTGGCTTTTATTCCAGCTGCTAACTTGGCTTTCTTCTTTGGTGTTTCATGTCTTTCTTAGTTCAAAGACCTGCAGGGACTGTCCTTATCTTAAAACAATCCTTTCCTTCATGGACAGCCACATCCTCTTGTACTGCACTTCCCCCAGCTGAACTGGTTTATATTTAGTTATTAGAATATATACAAATCATCTCCATATTGGCTGTTCCTTCCATTTTTTATATTCTTTTTCAACACATCCATGCAGTTTCTTCCATTTCATTATTCAAATTATTTGCTATATCCTCATAGCAGGTATCCCTTATTAAAGCAGCTTCCAAAATAATAACCAGTTGCATTTACTATATTTCTCAGCACATCACTATATTTCATTCCTTGACAATAGGAATTTTACTTAACTAGTTTGCAGGTACTTCTCACTGTGTAATGAATCTCAAACAATGGGAAAACCTATACTATGTATATGTACTTTTTACTGTATGGTTAATCATGCAAATAAATGCAAATTGCAAATATAAACCATGGTGATATTGTTTCTTGTGATACAGGATACTATTAAAGAATGGTTATTTATTTTGGCTCATTAGACTTATTTGTGTTGTTAGTGATGAAGTATAATCAATCACTTCCCCTTTAAATTTGAATTTTGAAATGTTATTGTAAATCCTATTGGTATCCTTTGGACATGACATTGGCCATTTTATTATGGTAGACTTAAAACTTAGAGATCTGGTCTGGCAATATAATCACACTATCCCTGCTTCTCAGTAATAAGATAATTTGGAAGTAGTAGGAAGAACTAGAAGGCAGGAGTAGAGGCAAGAATGACTCTCGTTGAGTAGGAAAAGAACAGGTGGGTAGGTGTGGGATAAGGATAACTCAAGGAAGGTTCTGTATCATAAGTGACAGTTGCTGAACCTGAAGCTAAATGGGGATGGAAAACTTTCTATTAAATTCATTCATCTGAATATAGCATTAATACTGAAGATATGATGAGAGGAAAAGATTGAGCATGAACATGATAACATATAACAACATGAAACTCTCTTAAATACATAGCTGTACAAAACCAATTATCTCTTTTTGTTTCCTTGTACAAAGGATATACACTTCTATGACCATTGGTTTTAAAATCTGTAACTCGAGCAGCTCATATTATCTTCAATGTTTAAGACTGAAATGATACAACATGGAAAATACCTAGGCCACAATGCATATTCCATTAATGTAGAATTCACTTTTCTCATCTGCACTTTCTTAAAAATCAGTCTGTTACTAATAGCTAGCCAGTGCCTTCTTTCCTAGATGAAAAATTCAAACGTAGGTTGATAAAGAAAAATTCTAGTGTTAGCAATCCTGGACCAGTGACGTTTCCAAGGAGTAGAGGCTACCATAACAGTTACAGAATCTTATAACCGTGAAAGAATCTAAGAGGTCGATTGTTTCAGGCCTCCGAATGGAGACACATGTGGCTCTCAGTAGTCAGGCTGAAGGCAAATGCTTTAATCCACAACAGCCCAGTGCTGGGCAGACATGATATCCCTTAGCTTTCAGCAGCATTAAGAGGCAGCATTAGGCAGAGCCTCCTAGTGTTAAAGTGCCTTGGGGAGAGAACAGCAGCTCAGAAGTAGTACCCTCAGTTTCAATGATGGCTTGTTTTATCTTGGGATCATGATGTCAAAACCCTTGGCCCTTAACAGTTGACCACTTTCTCCTGGCCCTTTTAGCAATGAGAGCTCACAGTTTCTCCTGTCTGTTAATGTGATCTGTTGCTTCTGCTTCCCATTGGTTCTAATGCTGGCCATTCTCTGGATGTCTTCAGGTGTCCTGTACTGCTGTTAGTGCTGCTGCTTCCAATGCTTGCCATCTCCTCTTTTTATCACTAGCTTAGCCCATTCTATTAATGGCAAACATATAAAATGGGCATAAAAAGTCCACTAGAGGGAAAGTTTTCTTGGATCTAATTTCAACTATTAAAGGGCAGCACAAGAAGATGTTTCCTGAGTGGGAGTGACTTGGAAAGTAAGTTGATGATTATACATATATAGCCACCATGAATAATGGGGCAAGGGTCTTTAAATCAATCATGCATATAAAAGATGGTGTTGTTTGTACCTATCATAGGCCTTCTGCTGGACCTCCCAGGTGAGAATGACAACTGGAGTTCACTGAGGTTTCTAATGTCAAACATTCTGGAACAGGCTGTTTGAAAGAGTCTTGGCTAAAATCAAATGCCTTTGAAACTATAATATGTTTTGGTAAAAAAAATGCAATGAGAACCATTAGTTTAGTTACTCAAGAGGTGTTGCTTCTCTACTAGTCCTCTAGTCACATCAGGCAGAAAGGCCTAACAGCTGGTATATTAAGGATTCAAGTCTTCCTGGACCCAATATCTTAGCTTATTGAAGGGGAAAATATTCAGTAAGAATGGGACTTATAATAAAGACCTGTTAAGTAACAACAACAATGTATTAACAATAGTTAATTGTTCTTTGACAGTATCTAGCAGACAAATGCCCTGGAGAGAGTTATTTTATCTATTTAAATCTTTATCTTGAAACAGAGATTATATAGGAGGAACAAATCTTGTTCAAAAACAAGAAGAGAGAGGTGAAGAGGAGGAAGAGGAATAAAAAAGAAAAGGAAAAGAATGAAAACAAAAACATAAAAGAAAAAGAGAGTGTCTTATATATGGGGATCAACTCTGTTAATTTCCTATTAACATCCGGTGGTATGCCTTACTACATCTGTAAAGCATTGAGTTTGTATCTGATCCTTGAGAGGTTCTCTTTGTAATCTCTACTTTCTAGCTATATAATTCTCCTATCTGTTGGTCTCCTAGTTATGATGCGTCCTATAGGAACCACTAGACATATTTTATTATTACAGCTCACTAAATGTATATCTTTACTGTTCAAAATTGTAAGTGAGCCTGAATCTTTCAGGATTTCTGTATTCACTTCTATGCTATAATTTTTGGTTCAAAACAGATACAACTAATGCAAACCCAATATATTCATGTCTGATTAAAACTCTTTAAGAATGTTCATTACATTATGTTCAAATATAATTTGTTGTTTCCTATTTTTAGTTTCTTTAAAAGACTTCTATTTAGTGTGTGTGTGTGTGTGTGTTTATGTGCACCATGTATAGTATATTTAAGATGACTTTAGAAGCTAGAAAGGGGCATTGAATTCCCTGAAACTTTCACTATTAAGCAGATTTGAGACACCCAATGTGGTCTCAAATCTGAGTCCTCTGGGCGAACGAACACTAAATGGTCTTGAGCACTAAGTACCTGTCCGTGCATGACCATGAGTGGGCACCTCACTCACACTTGAACACTTCAGAAACTACCTTCAATACTTCCTACTTTAAGTGTCCCATCTCTAGACTGTAGATGATATTTGTCACAGACAACAGTTCTCTAGAAAGTTACCTTTTTTCATTCAGAGCAACAAAAAAAAATACTACCAGCCAGAGCAAATATCCCAGTACTAGGCAACTGGGGGCTGACCAATGAATAGAGAGACAGAAGAACAACCGATTTCCTCCATAGCAGCATTCCTGTAGTCCCATATGCAGCAGGAGGACTTGTGCTGAAAGACCTTGACTTCCTTTCTCTTGACAAAGCAGTGTGGTGCTGTATAGAATCACTATGTCTGATTCTCTTTCTTCCCATAGACTTTGTGATTTCCTGGTGTCTTTGTAAATGAAGGCTTTTATACAACAGGGCCAAAGCAGAACCCAGGAACCATGCTCTGTGGCTGAGTAGGCACTCCTGGCAGATCTCAGAAATGAAAATAAGGCTTGTCTTTCTAGAGCCTTGGTTGCCAATGACTATCATGCCAAGAGTGTTCTCTAGGGAGACAGAACACTGGACTGAAAACATTGAAATTTAGATTGCTATTCCATTTAATAATGGGGAAACAGTATTACTTTATGAGGAATTAAGGAGTTTTTTTAAATTATGAAGGCACTTATATAAAATGTCAGCTGGATTATGTTTATTGGAATGCATCAACACAGTAGACAAATTCAGCCTTGTTGATTTACCCATGACAGATAAAATGACAAATTTCTATTGGGCCTGTTAAAAATCTGGCTCTGACCTGCTCAAGTGTCAATTTTGAGTCAAAGCTAAATAGGATCATATAAAAATGTGTGTGTGTGTGTGTGTGTGTGTGTGTGTGTGTGTGTTTGTGTGTTATTGCCCCTGATAGAAACAAAGATAAATGAGGGAACTGTGTATACTGTGAACTCCAGACATCATAGGAGTCACCTTTTAAATGTTAAAATTTAGAGCCTTAAGTCTGTTATCTGCATGTGAGGAAAACAACTCTGTAACTGCAAGTGAAATGGAGAGGATAGGGAGATAGGAAGAAAACCACCAACAGAAATGATAAACCAGGTTTTAATGACAAAGTTACTTTGCCAAGTGTAACTCGGGTGCTTGGTAAAATGATCTGACTTCATTAGTTGATATCCAGACCCCCAAAGCCATCATCAGCCTGGAAGAAAGCCATATGTGTTGGTCATACAAATGGACATTGATTTTTCAATAAACTGGAACCCAAATCCAACATTACTCCATGATATCTTTTCTCAGGAGAGAGTATTTCTCGCTCATGCCTGGCACTGCATCTCAGCTCTTCTATTACAAGAATTACATGGGTGAAGCAAAGTAGGGAACATCAGCTCACTTAAGTCATGTGATAAATGAGGCAATTAAGGCAATTAGATGCACAGTTACTGAGTTATATCTGTTTTGCTTTGTAAAGTATCATTTTAAGAAGGATCATCTGTCTTACCATACTTGACAGCATTAGAATTTTGTGGAGCAGAAAAATTGTGGTTCGTTACTATGAAAACAGTGCCCACTCGCCTAACAGGATAAAGAAGCCACGGAGGCTGTGGTTGCTTAACCCTTTCCTCAGAAGACAGAGCAGGTTTCACACTTGCCTACTTTGTTTCCAGTGTGTAGACAGCTGGCTGCCCAGTCACTGGGAGATGAGTAGACAGCACTGTCCTTTTACCCAATGAGTGATGTACCGGGTACATCCTTTCAAAAGAAAAGAAAGTGATGCTGTAGCCATTTGATTCTCTGGAGAGAAGTAACAAGCTGAGTTCTTGTCTAAGGGGAGGGTGCTGAGGCTTTAAATAACATAATGCTGCCCATCAACAATCATAGTTCCTTCATATGCAGAACTTACTGCTCGAGAAGAGGTACATACATCTGCAGGGTCTTAAGGGGTCTCTGGAAAATGAATCCATGAGACGTTTTGCTGGAGGAAATTCAGCACCCTCAAAGTATCCACTGAATGGCAGGAAACTGCTTTAAGGTATATGTTAGGTCAAAACACCAGAAGCTAAGAGGTGAAGCAAGTAAACCACGAGTGAATACGTTGCATTGCCATACTGGCCTGGTAGCCAATTGTCTCCACAATAGAGATGTCTAGAAATCTTACACAAACCAGGTTATGTTCCTTTGTAGCCACAAGTTTTGTTTCCTTTGGTTTAAACTCATGAACACAGAGCTAAAAGTGAGGTAATTTTCATATAAGGATGGATTCTTTTGGCCAACATTCTAATGCTGAAAAATAACTGTCTAGGGTACATTTTCACAGACTTCCACACCACCTGCTCCCTTTTTTGTAACTTTTTTGCAACAAAAGAAGAAGTCTTGAAGTTTTGCCTCGTGGTTTTGGGGAAACTAAGTCAATGCTGTCATGAAATAGTTCAAAGCCTGAAATCTGCTGACACAGGATTCGAACAGGTACGGTTGAGAAATGTAAGCTGAACAAATGGGTAGAAGTTAAGAGTTGCAGCCAAGAAAGCATTATTGGCTTCGAAATGGTACTGGAAAGATGGATCAGCAGTTAAGAGCACTTGTTTCTCAATCATAGGGACAGGAGTTGGCATCCTAGAAACCAGCGCCCAAAAAGTCGGCTCACAAACTTCTGCACTCTAGCTCCCAGGAATCTGACGCACTCTTCTGGCTTCTGTGGGCACATAACATGACTACATATATACAGACTTAGCCACAGTCTGACATACACCAAAAACTATTAGAAAGAAAAGCTATTATAGAAGCTTTTGGAAAGCTATTAGAAAGCAAATAGAACTTAAGTTGTGTATGAGTATTTTCAGGTGGCAGTGCCTTTCGGTCCTTAGGTTGTTATTTTAATTTCATAACCACCTCCCTAACTGAGAGTTGGTGATGCTCATGATGTACTAGCATCTCTGGATTTCTTCACATCTTGATAATAGAAAAATGAACCCAGGTGAGAATAAAATGTATAGCGTTATATTGACAGTGGCTGGGTATTGTCCACCAATCTCTCAAAATATAGAACTTCCAGTAGACTGGAAAAATGGATATAGCTTGGTGAAGTCAAAATAAGGTTTCTCATTTCTTACCATCCAATCAACATCTTAGATATTATAAGGAAAGAAAGATCTGCAAGGCAATTACCCAAGCAGTCCAGAAAAGCACTATTATCTTCTCAAACCCGTATTCTTGAAATAGTTATGTTTCAAAAATACTTAAATGCTAAAAAGGGGTAACATTCCCTCTTTTCTAAAACAAAAACAAAAACCAAAGCTATGTAACAAATAAAAATATCCTTAATAGCTTATATTCTTATTCCTGTGACTCAATTTTAAAGCTATTCATGAGTACTTGCTTTTTCAGATGAATTAAGAAAGAGCTTTCATTAAAATATTTTGGGCAGTTACATTTAATTTATAGATTGACTTAAATTTAATTAACATTGTTATACTATTTAATTTCTTTAACCAAAACACATTCAAGCTTAATTATATTCACTTCAGTGGAATTACATAATTTTCCCTATAAAAGTCTTGCAAGTCTGCTGAACTAATTCATGGATTTTAAAATAATTTTATTGCTGTTGAACTGGGTTTTTGTCTCCAATTTTTCCAAGTAGCTCTACTGAGTTTTCTGGAATGATCTTGTATTGATACTGTTCATGTCTTCTCCTGCTATTCTACTCTGAACAAATATTACATTTGACTCATTTTTTTCACTATTCCCAATTCACTTAATTCTCTTACTTTGTTGAATCAATTAGGATTCTTCCTATAGTCAAACATTTTTATGTAAGAGTTAAAAGTAAATTTAAACTTAAAAGGTTTTGTTAAGACTTTAATGGAACCTGTTTATTAAATGTTATATGATTTTTCATTCATTAAAGGATTTAACAATTTCTAGTTTGATGTTATAATGGCATTAAGTCACAAAAATACCTTTTGTAACAATGCACATTATCTAATTCTTAATTTTTAGAAATTATGTTAATATACTTCCCATACTACATCTAGTTCTAGAATAAATGCCATTTAATAATTTGTACTGTTCTCTGAAAATTACTGATTTTAACTTGTGATTAATTCTTTGTGATTATGTTTATTAATAAGATTTATCATCCCTGATTGCTTGATATTTTTCCTTTATGTTCTGGTTTTGTAACAAAATTGTTGAACTTCATTAAATAAGTTTCGAAGGCTCTTAACATTTTTAATTTTTTGAAATTTTATTTAACAGGAAAATAAAAGCCAAATAGAACTGACTCATGGATTCTTGTCTTTTTTTTTAGTCAGGATAAAGTATTAATATGGTTATTGTTGTATCCAATTTTACCTCTTACCGAGTCATTTAAACAATTTCAATTTCTCAAAAGCATCCTGTATTTTCTTTGTTTTTTATGAATGTTCATTTTGTTGTTAGGTTGTTATTATTGTTGATGGTATCCTGAGATTTATTGACTTCTATATCCCCAGTATTTCATCATTTTCTTAAATCAATTTTTGAAGGACAACAAATTATTAACTTCTTATTTTATTCACTAAAGCTGTTTTGTACTCTCACTAATGAGGTCTCATCAGTCTCTTGCTTCAGTGTTAGTGTGAACGGTTTACACTTTAATGAAAAATTTTAACACACACATATATATTTACATATATATATTTATATACATATATATTTATATATAAAGAGTATAAGCAGACAGAAAGGCCAAAAGAATTTTTAAGTAATTGTTTTACTTATTTACATCTAAAATGTTGTCCCTCTCCCCAGTACACCCTCCCAGAGTTCTTCACTCCATCTCCCCTGTGCTTCATCTCTAAGAGGGTGACTTCCCCCCACCCGCCCTCTGCCTTCCCCTTCCCTGAGGTATCAGGTCTCTACAGAAGTAGGTGTATCCTCTCCCACTGAAACCAGACAAGGCAGTGCTCTGTTACATATGTAGGCCAAAAGAATTTAAGAACTGGGGTGTGAGGAAGACTGCTGTGAAATGCTTTCCTCTGGAACAATGTGGCTGTTATATCATGAACTTACAGCAGCATGATTACCTGCACAAGACCTGTACAGTCTGAAGCCAGCCAAATTTCCAGTGAGGCCCATGTGTTAAGGCAACTGCAATTGGCAATTGATGGGTACCGAAGGAGAGGGAGTCATTTTTCTATGGAGGTGTGGCCACTTAGAGGTTAACAGTGCTCCAGTGGACAGCATCACAACCATGAATCTATGTTCTGCACTAATTGGCCTTTGTGGAATATAATGAAATGAAACAAATAAGATGTTGATAGAACAGGCAGTAGTGGAGTCTAGAAGGAAATTGAAGAGGAGAGCAGGAATTAATGCCATCAAAATACTTTTTATATATAGATGAAATTTTTAGAGAACAAATAAAAATATCAAACCAAAAGAAAAAGTGAATTACAATTGCGAAGACAATATGTACCTATTAAATCACATTGGATTGGCTTAAAAAACAATGTTAAAGGAAGTTACAGGTTATATCTACTCTAACAAAAAAGGTAATGCTCTCTTAGAAGTCTTTTTTAATCCATTGTCTTCATTAGGACAAGAAATGCTGCACCAGGGTCAGTCACACTTTGGTTTTAGATTGTGCAGAGTGTGTCCCAGCTTTCCTGTGAGCAAGCGTCTACTGCATTTACATCCCACCTGTTCGGAATCACCATCAAGCACTTGGTTTTGCACTTAGTCTTCATCACCCTGAGCACTTGCAGTGCCACAGCTTCCTCAACAGCTGAGCTGACTCCGGTATAAAAGTGAAAAAACCTGAGTTTGCTACATCTTTCTAGTTTTCTAGTCTGCTTCACATGGTCGACTGGAGGAAGTAGTAGTAAGTAATATTAAGTAGTTTTTATGGAATGCAACCTAACATAACTGGAGAGACAGATGATGATGGTAAAGACAATAAAAGTGGTACTAGGATTCAAAACAGGTAAATTAAGGCATCAAATACAAATTATCAAATTATATATATATATATTTGTGTATAGTATATATATGTATGTATATGTATATTATGTACATAATTTATATATTTATATTATATATTTATATGAATATTTTATGTATTTATATATGAAGAGACAGAGTAGCCAAGGAGGCTGATAAAAGATAGTAGTTAAATGGAGGCTTGCTTACAGCTTCAGAAGGTGAGTTCATGATCATCATGGTAAGGAATACAGCAGTGAGCTGGCAGGATGGAGCTAGTGAAGTAGCTGAGAACTTACATCTTATCCACAAGAGAGAGAGAGAGAGAGAGAGAGAGAGAGAGAGAGAGAGAGAGAGAGAGAGAGAGAGAGAGAGAGAATGAGAGGGAGAGAGAATGAGAGAGAGAGAGAACTGGGAATGATGTAGGCATTGGATGCCTCTAAGCTCACCCTCAGCAATACACCACTGCCAACAAGCCAGTTCTACCAGCTGTGGACAAAAAAACAAAATATATTATGCTGGGGGAGGGGGCATTCTCATTTAAAACCTCCACACTTATGAACCCTCCTTCTTCCTCTAGAAGGGAATATTTCAATTCATAGGGAATAGGTGAGCAACATCACTACTAAGTAGCATTCTCTTCTGGAGAAATGGCCACATTAAAAATAGCTTCAACATTAAAATTTACGTGTCCATAATCAGAGTATAATCTGTGTGCAGCCAAAAGCTAAGCTAAAGCCAAAGCTAAAATTAGGGCAGGAGAAGAGAGTAGGGTGGGCTACAAAATACCAAGCCCTGGGTCACAGTCACTCATCAGAGCACATCTATACGAATGTGCAAGTCTTACTGCTAATGACCCAAGCTCATCCAACCTCATGGCTCCAAAGCTAATTAGCCAGAGAGTCTCTTGGCCGAAGCCAAAATAAAATGCTGGTTAGGACAGAAAGATGAATATTATGGCAAAATCATTAAGTTAAAGTAGCTGTCATTACTTGTCAATACCCTTTCTTGCCACAAGGTAATGGTGGAAAAATGGCTACAGTTTGATATATTTCTGGAAAAAAGTCATCCATTCATTCAGATTGTCCATGATTCATTTGTTTTGGAAAAGGTTGGAACAGCAAGACTATTTGAAAATTCACTTCAGCCAAAAGTCAAATTTTCACATTAAATTTAAAATTGTATATTTTCAAATATTTTAAACTATTTAATTCTAATTTAATTCTAGCTTACTGTTATGCATAATGCACTTTACAAGTTAATTCACTATTTGAAAACAAAGCTTTATAAAACACGATTAACATATTTACGGTCACAGTCAGTATTTACACACTCTGATTCATTGGTTAACATTTTCTGAATACATAGATTTGAATGACTATTTTAATCACTGAGAAAAAAAGGCTGATTGTTTTCCCTTCTTGTTACACTAGGATATGGACAGCCATACCCGAAATTATCTTCCAGAAACTGCGTTTGAAACACAATTTTAAGTACAATTTTTAACTTCTAGTGTGGGAAAGTGAGATATAAGCTTCATGAGGACTTATTTCACAGCAGAGGAATGAACTGCAAGTGCCAATGACTGGAAATAATTAGTCACCCTTTGAATAATGTTTTGATTTATATTTGGGGGCTTGTGTCCATACTAAAGTCTGTGCTGAAATTTTCCTTCATCATGTATAACTTCCTTGTCATACCTATTAATATTTTCTGGCTCTTTTGTTTAGATAGTCAGTAACTACTTTTTGCCAAGAAGGGACAACAGTGAGAATAATATTTTCATTCAGTCATTTCATAAATAATCCTGGGGTACCCATTATATATCAGGCATAGTTCTATAATACTGAGAAACATTAGTTAAAATTATGACATTCTAGCCTTCAAAGTGTTTATATTCATTTAGTGGAACAAGGGAGAACTAAATAAAAGATAAATACAATAAATATTATACATTCTTTTAGAAAGCAAAAATTGTGTCTTGAAATAAAAGCAGACAAGGTAGAATTTCTGGGTAAGATAGTAGATTATGAGTTGACTATGTGTAACCTAGTAAAAAGACAAGAATTGGAAAAGAACAACAAACTTTATTCGAAAAATAGAAGGAGAGATAGACTATCAGAAACTCATGAGGGCTGTTATAAGAAAATTGGAAAGATAGTTGCAAGACAGACAATTCACATAGAAAGAAAGCCAAACTGAATTATGTGAGGTTCTCCTCACAGAGATGACAAAGACTTCTACAAAAGGTAAACCAGATAGCCCTGATATAAATAGATTGGTGTCTTATCTACAGGTCTCAAACCCCTCAAAAACAATTATGGGGCTTGGTGAGACAGTAATTTTCTGAGTAGATGGTTCAGAAGGTAGTAGATGGTTTCCTGTCAGTCTCTATGTTTCTGATGATTTGGTCATGTGCTATCCTGACTGTGAACTTAGTTTTTCATAAAGCTATTCTGAGAGCCTGAGGAAGAACAACAACAAGACAGAGGTCTAAATTTATTCTTTCCTAGATGCTGGGTGAGAGAGGTAGCCCTGACCCAGTTAGAGAGACAGGTAAAAGGCAGATCTGACAAGATTAAAGGGAGGGAGGGACCTGAGTGGGAGGGAAGGAACAGGGGCAGGGAAAGGGGAACATGATCAGGTATTAATAGGGCTAACAGAATGAATGGAAATATACAACCTCATGAGGTGGGAGGTGGGGGAAACCTCTAGAATGTATTAGAGATCTTGGAGGTGAGAGACTCTCAAGATTCAAAGGGAGGGACTTTAGGTGAAATGCTCAACAGTGAGGAGAGGGAACTTGTAGAATCCACCTCCAGTAAAAAGAGAGAGCATCAAGTGGAGGGATGGGGTTGCCATTCAACAGTCAAAAACTATGGCTCAGAATTATTCCCGTGTAAAAGAACTGCAGGGACAAAAATGGAGAAGAGACTGAGGGAAAGTTTCAAATTGGGACCCATCTCAAGGGGAGGCTCCAAGACCTGACACTATTAATGATGCTACAGACAGGGGCCAAGGATGGCTGCCCTCTGAGAGGCCCAACAAGCAGCTGACTGAGACAGAAGAAGGTACTTATAACCAACCAATGGTCTGAGGTTGGGGACCCCTGTGGTTGAATTATGGAAAGGCTAGAAGTAGAGGAGGAGGGTGACCCTAGAAGAAGACCAGGAGTCTCAACAAACTTGGACCCCCAAGATTTCTCAGACATTGAGCCACCAAACAGGCAGCATATAGGAGCTGATACGAGGCTCCTGTCACATGTACAGCAGAGAACACCCTCGGCTGGCTTAAATGAGAGAAGATGCACTTGACCCTCGAGAGACTTGAGGCTCCAGGAAATGGGGAGACCTCGAGGGATGTGGGGAGGTATGGGGGTATGGGGACATCCTCTGGGAGACAGGGGAGGAGGAATGGGATGAGGAACTCTCAAAGAATACAATTGGAGGGGATAACCACTGGATTGTAAAAAAAAAAGATTAAAGATAATAAAAAAGAGAAAAAAGATTAAAACTGCAGTTGGCAGCAGACTTCTTGAGCAGTAAAATGCATGCACCAAGGTAGATCCCATTGACTGAGGATAACCCTAACCCCATCTCAGCAGTGTGTCAAGCTCTGGAGCGCTCCACTGCTCTTCATTGCTACAGAGCCTGACAGCGCCGAAGCTCTAGTTTTACAGTTGTGACCTTCAGCTGCATCCGCTCAGCAGGTTAATGCTTAGTTGTTAAAATTACAAGACAGGTCTCCCACATGCAAGGATCTAAGCATATGTTTTGTTTTCTTTGTGTCTCCACTCCTTTTCTTTTTGTTACCACTTTAGCAATAATTTATTTAATCGTATTTAAAACCTATTTTTAGTCTTATACTTACTAATACAACCATCTAATTTTGTTAATGATGTTTTTTATAATTAAGCATTATCCTTTTAATTCTTTCTTTATTTGATATTTATTTTATCCTCATATGGTTCCTCCTCTCTTTTCTTGCTTTATTATATTCTTAAGGATATTTGTTTCTGCTCTTGTTTAAAACTCTCCCGTTTATTTTTATCCACCTTTTATAATTACCTGAGTTTTCTTGGAACCTTCCTATTATTAGAAACATTTTTTCTTATTTATACCTTATTTCTTTCTTCCATATCACCTTTTTACTGTTTCTTTTAGTTTGTTTGGCTTTGCTTTCCTCCTTTATTTCCTCCATTCCTGTTCATCATTTATCTTATTCATTTACAATGTCCATATTTATATTAAACAACATTAATTTCAGAGAGCATTCTGTGTTAATTTTCCCCCTGGTTAATGGCCAGTGGTGATAAATTAGTGGGCTTTAAATAACTTCAAGAGTATCTTCAAGAATATCTTGTACATTTTAATACTTTATCCGTAAAAGTTTATTTTCTAAACCGTTAGTGGAGCTGAGCATTGAACCCAGATTAGTAAGCTGATCACCAAGAACATCCCAAGTAATACTGGAAGAGTTATACCAACTAATGGATGGGAAAATTGCATCACAAAACACAAGAAATAGAAAAGGCAAAGCAACATGGCTTCTTTAAAAGATAATGACTCTTCGGTTACCGAAATTAAAGATATGTGAAATGGGGTATGTTGATTTTAAAAGTTTACTAATGGGTTGGGGATTTAGCTCAGTGGTAGAGCGCTTGCCTAGCAAACGCAAGGCCGTGGGTTCAGTCCCCAGCTCCGAAAAATAGAAAAAAAGAGAAAAAAAAGAAGAAGTTTACTAATAAAAATGATCAATGACTTTGCAAAGAAGCAAACAATCAGAAAATGGAGTATTTGGGATGGAAGGCAAGGTTGACAATGTTTTACACTTAGAAACCGTTAAAAAAAATTATGAGCATGACCCCAGGATTCCAGAATTCTGTGATCAAAGGACTAAACCTGAGAATCCACAAGACAGAAGAAGGAACTGGTATTAGAAATGAAATACACAGAGACTTTATTCAATGAAATAAGTAGAAATACAAATGCAATAAGCATTTAGAACCCCACACAAATGTAACCATAGAAGAACCTCTCTGTGGCATATCGCAGTCAAAATATTAAAAAATACGAAGCAAAGAAAAGCTCTAAGAAAAATGTTAAAGACATAATGATAATATGAGAGCTCTCATCAGTAACTGTACAAGCCAAGAAAGCACAAAATGATATGTTTCAAGTAATGAAAATAGTAACTTCCAACCAACTATAACCAACAAAATTATCTTTGAAAAGTCCTGAAAAAATAAGTCATTTCAATACAAACTTGAGCTGAAGCAGTTTATAACAACCAAGCCAGCATTGCAGAAGATATAAAAAGTAATGATGCATAGAGATAAAAATGAAGTCTCAATAATAAGTACAAGAGAAAATTAAATTTCATGAGAGAAATAGATGAACAACCCTAGTTATGACAGAATCCACCATATTTCACACAATTAGCCAGCAAAACCCAACCAGAAAAAGAAAGAAAAAAACTACAACTAACAGCAACAGAAGTAAGCAAATAAATAAAAACAAAAATAAATGAAATAATCAGCCAATAAAATCAAAATCAAAGCAATTAGTAAACAACTTGCATAATAACCTTAAATATCAATGTCCCTAACTCATGAATAAAAAGATGGAGAAAAGGTTGACTAGTCTAAAACTGGAATCCTGGAGCAAGCTCATAAGCAGTGGCCTAGCATGATTAAAATTTAGTTTTGATTCCCACTCAAAACCAAAGTAAACCAAAATAAAATAAAAACAAGAAAACAAAACCTAACAAAATTAGATACAACTGCTTCTTGGCTCTAAGAAAGACTACTCTCTGGTAAAGACACCCACAGTATCAGAGTCAGGGCTGGAATATCTAAATGATAAAAGCTGAACACAATATAGTATAGATTTCTGATATCTGATGAAGTAGATGCCAAAACAAAACTAGCCAGAAGAAATAAATAAGGCTATTATATATCAATAAAGGGAATAATTAATGTTGGGGTTCTCAATTTCATAAAATACTAATAGGCATAAAATTTTCATAGATCCTGATACAGTAATAGTGGATATCTTTAGTACTGAACTCTAGCATTTAGGAAAGTTGTCTCAATTGAAAATCAACAAAGAAACCTCAGATTTAAAGAGCATTATCGATTAAACTAATAGGTACCTACAGTTTCTATCCAACAGAACACACATTTTTTCAGCAGCCCATGAAACCTTTAAAATAGATTATATTCTGAGTTAAAATAAGCCTGAGTAAACAAAACAACATAATCGAAATTATTTCTTATATAATAGCAGATCATACTGAATAAAGCTAAAAGCTAACTGTTAGTCAAACTCTGGAAGCTACCCTAGACAGAAACAAGAGTATATGCTATTAACCAATAAGTCACTGAAGAAATCAGGTAAAACAAAACAAAACAAATTAAATACCTAAAGTTAAATGAAAACCTATCTTACCAGATTTTTATGATATAGTTAAAGCACTTCTAATAGAGAAAGCTATAGTGACCAATGCTTACATTACAAGGACAAAATTGTTCACAAAAAATAATAGAACTGGTTAGTTTTTAAAGATTTGTTTTATTTTTAAATTATGTATATGATTCTGTATCTGTGGATATATATTCACTTGAGTATAGGCTCCAGCAGAGACATAGAAAGGGTATTTGCAACTGCTGGAGTTGAAGTTACATGTAATTGTGGACCACCTGATGTGGGTAACATCCCTTCTTCAGTATAGTATAGATTGTTAACTGCTAAGCCATGTCTTCAGTAGCTGTAGTGATTAACTGTTTACTAAATCTATAATTACATGGGGACAAATTCTTGAAGGGGAATTATCTAGATCAGCTTGGTCTTGTTTGCAGGACATTGTTTTCACTATCCATTGATGTGGAAAGACTCAGTCCACTGTGGGCGACACCATTACCTAGGCAGTGGTTCCTGAATAAACTTGTTGTGAAAAAGCGTTCTGGCAGCATGGGTGTTTTCCTTTCTTTCTGTTCTTGACTCTGTTGTTTTTATGTGACCAGTTCCTTGAGTTACTGCCTTGGCTTCTCTGAAATAGTGACCTGAATTTGTAAGCTAAAGAAAATTCTTTCAGCAAAGTAACAAATGATCATCTTTCAAGTTTACATTCCATATTGTCCCATATTGTATGTAAGTCTTACAACTGATAGCTCCTTCTTAAAGGCTTGTGGATTCTTTCCTCGGTCTTTTTCATTTGTTTGTTTTTCTTTATTTTAATTATCATTTTACTATAGAAATAATATGAATAATATCATCCCAGTTTCATAATTTACCATACTGAATTATATCAGTATTATATATTTCCAAAAATTTCCAAATAAATGTCATTCAGCTTCGGCTGAGGTCCATGTCTGATTCTAGTGTATTTTAATCTGTATGTCAAGTCCTCCAGATTGCTGTGTCACCTTTTCTAAATTTAATTATTTTTTGCCACTTAACTCCATGAAAGGCTATTTTTTTAAACTTTCTTTCCATGTGCTCTGAAAATATCAAATATGCCTGTAGCCAGAATTACTTTACAGAGATTATTATTCTGAGTAGAAACAGAAGCAGCATTCAACTAAGACCTGATGACTCATTGGGCTCTACGAGTTGGGATTTCAAAATGTTAATTCAATTGCCATATATGGTAGCCATGAGGATTTCCTGTTAAATTTTTCAGAACTACTCATTGCATTGTGGTAGTTGTTTAAGACAACTATTTCAATTTGAATAAATAATGCTTTCTTGCCCAGAGGAGCCATGTTGACAGCCATATTTTAGAATTTTCTAAACAAATCTGGGTTGTACCTTTGTTTTAATTTTAGACCTCCAAGAAGAACCTGAGGTATGAATTATAGTTCAAGTAACTTTCCAGGCCTAGGCAACACTGAAGAAAAGTTCATTAACAAAAAGAAAGAAGTACTAAAGATGTGCTGTTGTGACACTCAGCACAGTATTTTACCACCTAAAAATCTGGCATGAGTATAAGGCAAGTTTGTCAGAATTATCCCAACCAAGAAGAAGGGGGCTGATGTGCATCTCGACCAACTTCTAAATTGTCTTAAGAACTTTCTCTTTCTCTTGGGGTAGGGATGATTAATTCTTTTCTACTTCTGACCCATTGTCATCACCCTATAACCTATGACTTTTCACAACTGGGGAAAAAAAAGAATAATCCTTGGGTTTATCCCATGTGTAGAATTGACCATTGTCATTTAAACATAGTATCAAGTCTTCATGAAATTCATGCACTTGGCATTTAGAAAACTAGGGTATGAGCTAGCATTCCTGGCAATACCTTAGTCTAAACAATAAATCTTGAAGGATTAATGAATATTTAAGTTTCCTCATACAGGCATCAGGATTTAACTTTAAAAGTCAAGTTGAATCATGCAGTTCAAGCATTCATCTCTAACAAAAACATCGGAAAGTGTTATACCATCTACCACAGTGACAACTGGAATGAATTCCCAATGAGAATTCTGGTATTTGTGTAAAAACACATTCCTCCAAAAACTCCCAACGAAGAGAATGCTTAATTTAGTATTTTGTGAAAATGATAGGAAATTTTGAAAATATTTTAACCTATACACTGTCTTTAGAACACACACACACACACAACAACAACAACAACAACAACAACAACAACAACAACAATTATAGGAAAAAAGGCCATGAATTTGAGAGGTAGTGGCTGAGCACTAGAGGAATTGAAGTATAAGGAAGGGGGAGGAATTTATGCAAAATAGAATACCTGTGACTGAAATTCTCAAAATGAAGAACATGAATTCTCCAGAACTAACTTAAACCAAGGTATTACTTATGAACCAAAGTGTTCAATAAATTTCTGATAGCAGTAATCATCTATGAATTTAAAGACCTACTAAAAAGCTGGCAATGGGTATCTTAATCACAAATGGATTTGTCTAGATTTTATATTGTCCACATTTCCAGGAAGGTTTTATATTTTCCCTACACAAACTGCCCTTGCTTTGTGTGATCCCGAGAACTTGCTTAAAACCTGTTTGAAGTTTATCTTAGCTAGTTTAGAGATGTGTTTGACTCTTGGTATTCTTTCTCAACTGACTCCTCTCTGGCCACATTCTCTTTGGAATACTACTAGCCATCATGAGGTATGACTATATTCATCTCCGGGTATTTTGAAGAGTTGTCTAAAAATGGAGGTTGTATGCAAAGTAAACCTTGTCATTTCACAATGTCAAGATGCTTCCAGTGTAGGCTATTACCCAGCAGCCCAATATTCTTAGGTCATGTGATAGTAAAGGCAGAAACTAGGATTTCTAGTAGCCATAGTGTATTCCATTTAGTTACCTATTGTACCTGGTAAGAACATAACATGTTATTCCCGAAATAAATTTCCTACCATGTGTGAAAATAATAAAAAGATTTCATAGGACTATTCGCTGAACTAGCTGATTCTTAAAAATATCACAATATCGTGTGTGTGTTAGCATTATTTCTTCTGACATGCCTTTTATTGTATAAGATAGATCTCATGAGCTCAGTGTTACAGCTCTTCTCTAAGGCAGAAGTATGACAAGTTCCCATAATGCATAGTCCACAGCTATATTGTCCATCCAAAGATTTGATCATAAAAGATAAATTATAGAGTGTATATTTATAATTAACACTGGCAAAAAGATTAGTGTTAGCATTTTCTTTCTGTCATTCTGTGGGCCAAAAATTTATACTCGTATAGCCACCCTTCAAACAGCTATAGGATCAACTGGATGTAATAACAAATTTCTTAAGCATTGAACACGAATTATGTGTAGCTTTTTACAAATACCTTTTGTTAAAAAATAATTCATGTAGAGCTGGAGAGATTGCTCAGTAGTTAAAAGCACTGACTGCTCTTTCAGAGGTCTTGAGTTCAAATCCCAACAATCACATGGTGACACACAACCATCTGTAATAAGACCTGATGCCTTCTTCTGCTGTGTCTGAAGACAGCTACAATATATATATATATATATATATATATATATATATATATATATATCTTTAAAAAATAATTCATGTAATTTTTTAGGAAACTGAAGCCAAAAGATGGTGATTGTCCTAGGATTTGAATTTATGTCCTTCACAATACCGTGATCAGGATTTCCTATTTGCATTTCTACTACATAAGGAACTAGCAGTCTGTCATCAACTCCTTTAGCTGAATTAGTTTTATTCTTTGTGTCTTTTTGAAAATTTTCAGTTCGGTCCTCTATGAACCAGAAGTTGGAATCCCTGTTTTGTGAGGTGGATAATGTTGAACCGAATTCGATCCTGCTCATTCTCTATATGTCCCAACCACAACAACAGTCTTGAAGCACTTGCCTACTGAGGATAAAAGGCATGGAGTTGTGCATTTTATGGGATTTGTTGACCTGAAAGTTTGTTCACTGATCTTTTTCAGAAAGTTCTGAGAAAGTAAGGATGTTTAAATGCATCCCTTTGTATATTTTAATCCTTAGGATGGAAGCACTATCATACCAAATTGACTAGCTCATACCAATGAACAAATAGCAAAGGACCCCCATCTCTATGTGAGTTTCACACAGAACAGTTTCTTGGAAGCTGAAGAGTGTTCCTAGGTTGAAGCTGGCACCCTACAAAGTAGCTCTACTGGTTCAGTATGTATCCATGACACACCTTTCACAGAACAAGTCAACCAGTGGTTGACCCTGTCTCAAAAGAAGAGTGTTTTAGATTTCCCTAATTTCGTAGACATCAGAGCAAAGATCTGGACAACTAAAGACATTTTGTATAGCTTTATCTCAGTATTTGGTAATGTTCAGACATAGCCTACAGTTCCTAGATGAAGTCATTCCCTAGTGTTAGGAACTTTTTCTTCTCCCCTGCCCACTCCAAATGGGCTCACAGTTCTTTATTTAGCACCATAGAGAGCCTCATTTGCCAGCACTGCCTTCACTTCAGTTGGCTTCAATTACACAAACTAACCACACTCCATTGGATGGCAGCTGCTGTAGCAATGTGCCTGCCCTTTCCAAACTCATGAGTGGAGATTTTCCACCCACTGTGTCAGGTACAGAAACCCAAAGAAGGATCAAAATTCTGTAGTGCAAAGAAGGGAGAATTCCAATATCACAGTCCTGCTTCTAAAGTTAAGTTGTCTGGCCAACTCCCACATACAGGATAATAATAAAAGCTGCCAGGATTTTAATTGATTCATCACTCTGATCCTAGCACTCTGCTATGTTCCTTGAACATATCTCAACTGATGCCTTAATTTGAAGGTAATCAATATAAAAATTGTCTATTGAGTAATGTATCAAACTCTTAGATAACCAATGCATTCCTATTTTATGCTTTAAGTCATAAATGGTTTTAATTCAGTTGAGCTGTTGCTTTTCTCCTATTTGTGGTCCCTGAGGACTGTCAGCTCCCAGCTGCTGGGCAATACCAGTTACATATTTGTGGCCCACTAATCTCTCCCCACCCTGCCAGCTTCCCTGCTCCTGACCACAGAGTGACAACATCAGTTCTACCATGCCATGGAAAACAGGACTCAATATTTCATGTGAGCCAGCCCATCGAAGAGTTTCTTGGGTTGTAAAAATCCTCTTAAACACTTCCATATTGTATCAACCTCAGATTCACCTGCTTCTCTTTGGGTCACAGGGGTCAATGACCATGAGAAAACTTTGAGTGCAACCACAAATGAAAAATAGCATGGTTTTCTTTGGCACAGCAGACTATGTAAACCTTCAATGTGCTGGTACAGGTCAGTGGGCATAAGGGACCTAGTAGAATCCTAGTTTTAGGGTACCCTAAAAACAAAGGCATTTCAGGACCCTGAGTTGGTAGTGAACCTTTGTCTTTGCTCAGAGAGTGGATGGGTTTGTTTGTTTGTTTGTTTGTCTTGATGCCCAACAAAGCCATCTTCTGCTACATATGCAGCTGGAGCCATTGGTCTGTCCACTTTGGGTAGTGGTTTACTCCCTGGGAGCTCTGGTTGGTTGGTATTGTTGTTATTTTTTAATTTTTATTAAATATATTTCTTTACTTACATTTCAAACATTATTCCTCTTCCCAGTTTCCTGTCCATAAGCCCCCATTTCCTCCCCCTCCATATACATCCCCTTTATTGACTCCCATATTCCCCTGCACTGGGGGTCCAACCTTGGCAGGACCAAGGGCTTCCCTTTCCCCTGGTGCCCCAACAAGGCTATTCTCTGCTACATATGCATTTGGAGCCCTGGGTCAGTCCATGTATAGTCTTTGGGTAGTGGTTTAGTCCCTGGAAGCTCTGGTTGATTGGTGTTGTTTTCATGGGGTTGCAATCTCCTTCAACTCTTTCAATCCTTCCTCTAATATTTAAATGTAGTTTGCACTATAGACAGCCCAATAGAGAAGAAACAACTTTCAGGAGTGAGTGCTGACCATCATGGGTTTCTGATTAGTTCAATCTATTATAACCACATTTAGCTAAGGCTTCGAAGAGCTCTCATCAGATGCCAGGTTGTTCCCAGGTTCAAAATTACTGCTTCAGTGGAATTGATGGGGCACCTTTTAAGTATGATTTATCCAACTGTTCCCTGGCAACAAACTGTAATCTCACTGAGCATAGGTATGTTACTCTAAACTTTTACTCTAGTGGGCTTCTTTCTAAACATGATCACTCTCTGGGACTCTGACCCAGCCTGACTGGAATTTTTTTATTATTATTATTATTGTATTTTGTTAACATGCAAAATTTTACAGATTGACATTGTTTTCTTTGTCTTTGTTTGAGACAGTGTCCTCTATAGCCTAGATGGCCAAGAACTTAATATATAGCCAAGGGTGACCTTTGAAAAGTTCCTTCTGCTTCTGCCTCTAGAATGCTGGGATTATAAGTCTGGACCAACATGACTACCTCATGGATTTCCTTGTGAAGGTTATGTTGGCCAGGAATACCTGGGGTATGTCTCTTTTGGTGATGATGTGACAATCTTTTCACATGCCTCTGGATTCAGCTTGCTAGTATTTTTATACCATTGGTTATTCTTTCATTTGTTTGTGTTCATGAAAAATATTGGTCTACAACTTTCTTGTAATGATTTTAGTGCTAGTATCCTAGAAATCTGTATAATAGTAGTATCATTTCACCTTAACTATTAACAGAATTCCCTATAAAATCATTTGGGCTGAGAGTCATATGTGTTTGAAGTTTCAATGACACTTAAATGTAATCATTTATTTATTTCATATAAGGCTTTTCAGAATTTTTAAACTTCATCTTATATAAATTTTGATAAATAATGATTTTTTTCTTTTCATACTAACATCCATTCATTTAGTTTTAATAAAACAAAAGGTAAAAAACTAGACCAAGAGAAGGAAAAGAGCACAAAGGAGTGCTCAGGAGTCAAAATCTTACTTGATTATGTTCTCAGGAATCCCATAAAAGCACTAAACCAAATGCTATTACATATATGCAAAGGACCTGCTGCAGACCCCTGAAGTCCATGTGCATATTACTTCAGGTTCTGTGAGTTCATATGACCTTTGCTCATGTTGATTTAGAGGGCTTTGTTTTCTTGGTATGCTCCATCCTCTATGGTTCTTATGTTTTGCCAAGATTCCCTGATCTCTGAGGGGATGATTTGAAAGTCACATCCCATTTAAGGAAGGATGTTCCAAGGTCTCTTACTCTGTGTAATGTCTAGCTGTGGGTCTCTATATTTGTTCCCATATCCTCAAGGGGAAGCTTCTCTGGTGATGGTTGTAAGTATAGTAGCAGAATAGTAGTAGCTATCATTTTATCACTACTTTGTATTTTCTTCTGTTCTCTTCTTTTTCTTTTCTTTTAGAACAGTAGTACTTCTGTTCACCCTATGATTCCTGGCTATCAAATTTCAGGTTCTTGGTCACCCAAGCAATGTCAAGTATGGGTTCATCTTACGGATTAGGCCTTAAGATCAGTCATCAGTTGGTTACTTCTACAAAATGATTGCTACCATTGCCCTAGCATATCTTGCAAATAGTGGCTGACATGGTTTTTGTGTTTTCCTTTGAAAGCATGCAACCCTACCTTCCTGTAAAGAAGATGCTGGAATATAGAGGTGAAGCCTCTATGTAGGCTCCATATACACATAGCTATATTCAGTGACTTGCGAGGGTTTTGTTTTCAGCAATACAGCTGTTCTGTCAGTTTGTGAGAGTAACCTATAGTTTTGGCAACAGACTGAGTTGTTTGAGAATTCCCATGGTTCCTCTTCGGCTAATAACTGAATTAGGTGTAACCCAACCCCAGTACTGGAAGCTTCATTTGGTGACAAGAGATTACCAGTTGGATTTCTGTCTCCCCCCCCCCCATTAATTGGTGATTTCATTGAAATTTTTTCACATGTATATATATTTTAGGAGAATCATACTGTATTAGATTTCCATTAGAGTCCCTCAAATAGCACTTAATTGTAGCTGTCCCTCCCCATACTCCCTCCCACTCCCCATTCTCACCTTCCCATCCCTAGTTATTCTCCCATTCTAGACCACCACGTCCACCATACACATCTATTCTGTCTCCCTTTCATAGTGAGAGCTATATGTTCCTTCTATCTCTTACTCTGTACCTAACCTCTATGGTTCTGTGGATTGTAACTTGGTTATTATTGGCTTAATACCCAATATCTGCATACAAGTGAATACATACTATATTTGTCTTCCTGGGTCTGAGGTATCACACTCATGATTTTTTTTCTAGTTCACTCTATTGCTTATAAATTTCATGATGTCACTTTTTAAGCATCTGGGTAATACTCCATGTATAAATGTACCACATTGTCTTAACCCACTCTTCATTTGAGGAGAAACTAAGTTGTTTCCAGTTTTGGTTATTATGAAGAGAGTAGAAACTATCATAGTTGAGCAAGTGTCTATGGTCGGATGAAGTATTCTTTAGTTATATGTCCAAGAATAGTAAAGTGGGATCTTGAAATAGCTCAATTCCCATCTTGCTGAGGAACCACCACACTGATTTTCATAGTGGCTGTATGAGTTTATAGTCCCACTAGTGATGGAGAACCACTCCCCTTTCTCCATACCATCACCAACATGAGCTTCTTTTGTGTTATTAATCTTAGCCATTCAGTCATTTGAGTATGTTCCACTGAGAATTCTGTTTAGACTTGTACCCCATTTCTAAGGGTTGTTAGTTTTTCTAATATCTAGGTTCTTGAGTTCTTTATATATTTTGGATAGCCCTCTATTATATGTTGAGCTAGTAAAAAATCTTTTTTAAATTCTGTAGCCTGCCAGACTGCCCAAAAAACAGTGCAAATGTCCATTTTGCCATACGGAAGCCCCCCAATTTCATGAGGTCCCATTTGTTGATTGTTGATTTTCGGGCCCATGCTAACAGTGCTCTGCTCAAAAAGACTTTTGTGTACCAATGAACTCAAGGCTATTTTCTACTGTCTCTTCTATCAAGTTCAGTGTACCTGGTTTGATGTTGAACTCTTTCATCCATTTGGAGTTGAGTGTTGTGCAGGGTGATCATTATGGATCTCTTTTTATTTTTTTAAAAAAAACCATAATGGTTTAAAAGTTAATTATAATCCAAATGTTTTCTTTTTCATTTCATTTTCTCCACCTGTTCATTTAACTTAAAATGCATATTCTATTATAATTTTTTATTTATCTGTGTGCTTGTATATAGGTACATCCCACATACAATTGGATATTTCCTGGGACCAGAAGAATACATCTGGTTCTCTGGAACTGGAGTTACAAGCAGGTGTGAGATGCCCACTGTGGGTGCTGAGAACTGAATTCAGGTTCTCTGAAGGGCAACAATTACTCTTAACTAATAAGGCATCTCTTCAGCCTTTGTAAAATTCATTTGTTTTTCAATGATAATTTTTAATAGATAGGTTTCTGTTTGTTTTGAGATAAGACCTTACTGTCTCTCTTCCAATCAATAATTCTCCCACTTGATCTCTCTGAGTACTAGGAGGATAGAGCCATGCCACTATGCCCACCGTAAACTTCTAAGTCTTAATAAGAGACTGAACATGACTGGAAAAGAAGGATCACTTGTGGTATCTGCTAAATCACTAAATGCATCCACCTTCAGAAATATTTTTGAATACAGATGTTCCATAAAAGTGTAAACAGTGATTATTCACTGTATGATATAATTAGATTCAAGGTTCCTAAAAGCTTCAATAACATTATTTAAGTTCTTTTGAGAAGTTGAAAAAGTGAGTAAGAGATTCAAAAAGCCTCAAAACAAATTACTACTATCTTTATTTGTTTTCAAAATAGAGAAGGGTTATCATAGGGTACACTAAGACTTAGTCAAAGCTAAATAGCTCTGCAGATTATGTAATGCTCAGAATCCAAATCTAAACTAAAACCCTCTTGTATTGTCTATGGAACGTTTGGAACTGGATCAAATTAAAATACATCATTCAATTCAAACCTTTGCTGGACATAATCCTTTCTAAACAAAGGATGTGTCTTAATCAGTGCAGACCAGTGTGCTACAATAAATGCTGAATTCAGCAGCAAGATATCTATAATGTTTGATTCTTCACATCACAACAAAAATATCCATGGATTTTTGTTTGTTTGTAAGCTTGTTTGTTTCATTTTTGTTTTTATCATGGAACAAAGAAAAACTTTTGACAATGGACCAAATAATTTGCCTCAATTCAAGTTAACCATTTATACTCAATAGTTTCCTGCATACAAGAAAAACTGATGTGAAGAAGGGAAGTAACATTGCTCATTTCTGCTGGAGTACACCATTTTTAAAAACTGAATTTTTCGTCTGTGTACATCTACATGTGGATGTGTGCATACACATGACCTAAGAAAGTATGTGCAGGTTAGACCACTTTGGGAGTAGGCTTAGGAATCCCTTCACTGTGGACTCTGAGATCACACTTGGGTCGTCAGGCCCCCTTCTACCTGCTGAGTCATCTCCCAGCCACAAAAGCTCTGTCCCTTCACTTTGGCAAAAAAATTGTTCCTTCTGTATGATTTGTGGCTATCCTTGTTGAGGGTGTCAATAGAAAACCATACAAGTATATATGATTTTCTCTGAGTGTGCTTTCCTCTGATTTCAGAGAACTAAGTTTGAATCTTATTAAAGGTAGGAAATAACCCTTAGCATTGAAGTTCTAAATCAGAATCTCACCAGCTTTTCCAGGTCTTTCCATTTATTCTAAGAACTGTTGAACTGGAAATATCATCAACCACATTTCCTTTGTATTTCAGCTCAAATGAAAGAAAGAATGTTCTGGGGCTTGGTAAACCTTTCAAATACTAAAATGCCTTTCTGTAGTAATGTGTTTGACTGGGTAACTTTGATGTGTCCTCCTTAACTTCATTTTGTCTCATTCAGTTGACCAACCTTTTGTTTAAAAAGAAGAAAAGTCTAGGGACTTTTCCAAAGTGAGAAACAGAAGAGAGAAAATGATGCATGAGGTTCAGGAACTCTGGGTGGAAAGGGTTAAATAAATAAATAAATAAATAAATAAATAAATAAATAAATAAATAAAATGGCAATGTTGTTGACCATCTGAAATGTGGTCTGAATTAGAGAGAAAGAAGTCTGTAAATTTCTGGTTAATAGCCCTGTACTCTGTGCTGTAGTCACCAAAACAGGTACCAAGACTTAGGAAGAGAATTCTATAGTTTGTATAAGGAGATAGGACCTGGTCCCATTATTCATTAAAATCCCATGTGCTCATGGATGGCACATAACTAGCAAAACTCAGACCTGGGATTACTGTGTGAAGTAGATTAACCTAACTTAGATTGGTAACCGAATGTGATTGACTAATGCATTAGACCAAGTGGGATCACGAAGCATTGGAGAATTGGGTAAACTCATCAAATTTACCAAGAATGCCAGGATTTATATTCAAATATTTTTACATGTTTTTATTGAATTTGCTTTCTGACGATTTTATACATGGATACAGTGCACTCTGATTACTGCCACCTGATCTGGTCTCACCTCCTTCATACCCCATAACCCCTCCTTCTCCTCATGGTAAGTGCCTCTCATACATTTTCATATCTTTCTTGCTGCTGTTTTTAAAGTAGTGATTTTGTACAAATACACAATATTTTTGCTTTGATAAGAAAACTTTCTTGATATATATCATTTATGGGCCATATATGATATAACTGAATAGTACCCAATTATTTTTTTTATTAACTTGAGTATTTCTAATTTACATTTCGATTGTTATTCCCTTTCCCAGTTTCTGGGCCAACATTCCCCTAACTCCTCCCCCTCCATTTCTATATGGGTGTTCCCCTCCCCATCCTCCCCCCATTACTGTGCTCCCCACAACAATCACGTTCACTGGGGGTTCAGTCTTGGCAGGACCAAGGGCTTCCCCTTCCACTGGTGTTCTTACTAGGCTATTCATTGCTACCTATGAGGTTGGAGCCCAGGGTCAGTCCATGTATAGTCTTTGGGTAGTGACTTAGTCCCTGGAAACTCTGGTTGCTTGTCATTGTTGTTCATATGGGGTCTCGAGCCCCTTCAAGCTCTTCCAGTCCTTTCTCTGATTCCTTCAACGGGGGTCCCGTTCTCAGTTCAGTGGTTTGCTGCTGGCATTCGCCTATATAATACCCAATTATATATATTTGAAAAGCTCCTTATTTCCCTGTATAAACTGTTGAGTGCATCTTTTGACAATGACTAACTTATTAAAGTGTGCTCAGCTTTGGTCACTTAATCATTATTAATGAATATTGCCATCAACTTGTCTCATATAACCAGTAGCTAGAGAATTGCCAATAATAGTAGTAGAACTAAAAATCTGAGTGAATGCTCTTTCTGCCTCAGTCCTTTGCTTACTTGGGGATATATCTTGAAAATGGCAGAGTGACTCTGAATTCTACCAAGGATTGTTATTTAGATAACAACTGACAGAGAAGGTGGAAAATACAAATGTTACAAATAACTCAAATATATCTGTCTATATATATAAATACACACACACATATATATATATATATATATATATATATATATGTAGAGAGAGAGAGAGAGCAGTACATTCAACAATGTAGAAATAAGTGTAGATAATACATGTCTACAAATAGTATAGTAAAATACCTACAAGTAGCATACAGACTGAACGGGTTTACTCATGCTTTTAGTAATGTACATATACATATATGTGGGTGGCAACAATTGAGAAAGGAGGCTATGAGTTTGAACAAGAGGAAGGAGAGGTTTGTGGGAGAATTTGGAGGGAAGAAAGGAAAAGGGAAAAATTACGCAATTATATTTTTTAAAAGCAGTAATTTCTAAGACTATGGTAACAAAAATCTTAATTTAAAAGCTTCCCAGTAAAATCATCACCTAACTAACAAGGCGCCTGACTCATTTTTGACATGTGAATAATATTCAAACATTGGAAGTTTGTCTTTTAAATGATATTCCAATAGCCAAAATTTAGTGGTGTACTGGTTTGAAATAGAGCATGGTGCCTTAACCAAGCAATATTTTTTGCTTTAAGTCAGGGAAACAAGAGTTTCAGGACCAGAAAATGTGGAGAGAGTGGAAAATATTTAATCAACAGTTATCCCTCTGCAGGAAAATCACTAGTGTCATAAAATGAGTCAAATGACTGCACTCATCTCAGCATTAGGAAGAGATGTGCTCTATGTGCACTTTCAAGAGTAGAAAGTGTAAGGCTGTGATGGGTGGGAAGAGGGATGGACTCTACAGTATTCCTTCCAAGAATGAATAAGAACTAGGGGTGTTATTTTTATAAATGATGTACACTAAGAGAAACTGAATTAAACAACGACACACCTAAGGAACTTGAATTCCACTTATTGAAGTCATTTCCATAGCAATCTAGTGAGGATAAAAAGAATAATAAGTTTTCAAAAATAAACTGGTGAAATTTAAATCTCTCAGAAGTGTCAATGGTTTCAGCACTGTGACACTAAGTGATCTCATATCCCAATAAGTATCTTGAAACCGGTTTTAAGATTTATTTATTTATTATATAAACTGTAGCTGTCTTCAGACACACCAGAAGAGGACATCAGATCTCATTACAGATGGTTGTGAGCCAACATGTGGTTTCTTGGATTTGAACTCAGGACCTTTGGAAGAGCAGTCAGTGCTCTTAACCTCTGAGCCATCTCTCCAGCCAGAAACTGGTTTTAACACAGCAATCAAATATGTCAATAACCTTCTGCTCGACAAAACCACTAAGTGATGGACAATGTACACATAGCCAGAGATTCAGAGAGACAAGAGATTCATAGGACAAGGTGAGGACCAAGGAGTAGATATGTCACCATGCTGAGCCTCTCATCAAGGACAAGGAAACAAAATTCCTAGAGATCTGCCCCTTCTCCTTGCTCATTGAAGAGTCTCAGACCATTGACTCTTTCCTGAGGAAATCCCACAAGGATAAGCTATGGATTGTCCCAGCTCTGTAAAAACTGACACACGTGTTCAGAGGATGAACTCCAAAGCAAAGGGATTTTAGCTCTTTTCATATTTGCTGCTTTAAAAAGAAGACGGTTTTAATAAAAATATATATTATTGAGAGGAAGCTGAGCAATGACAGCATAGTGTTTGCATGTTACATACTCTTCTCAAGTCTAGCAACAGTGATCATGGCCACTTTGTAAAACACCCAGACTCTTTCATCGCATGTGTTCAAGTACACACAAACACAGAGGTGCACGCACACATCAATTTGACTTGTCTCTGCAACTATTAATTTGAGAAACAGGAAGTGACCCTGTGAATACAGGATGAAACTTGGTATCTTATATAAATGATGTAAAAAACCCATTACAGATGAATCAAAGTTGCATTAGAAAATAAAACAAAATCATCAGAGTTAATGGAGTATTAAGAAGTGCCACTGGGGCCGAGTTATTTGTGATGCTTTATTCTCTCATGTTGTAAACAAAGTATGCTCTTTGGGTTGGATTCAGTTTAGTTGGTTGGTTGGTTTTAAGCTATCAAATCTTGGAAATCTTGATGCTCTTAAATTTATGCAAAGAGATGGGCTATAACCATAACATGCATTATAAAGTCTGTTAATACACTTTTGTTTTACCATCTCCTGTCTCTCATCACTGAGATGTTGAGCAATAGAAGTTGTAGAGACACATTAGCATGATTTTATGCAGTAAAAAAGAGAGCCGTCCTTTAATTATAAAACTGTTGTCCCATGTAAAGCCCTAAAGGGAATCTTGGCTATTAAGTTAAGGATGACCCAATGAAAACACTATTCAAACTCTAAAAATTCAGTGTCTGTTCCTTCACAATTAGGTTGTATTTGAAATGTTTTAGAGAATATGGCAAGATATTTGTGCCAATGACACTAAACATCCACATGTCAATAACTACAATATGGTGAACTGGCTATCAAGTAAATGATGTCTATTGTGCTAATAGTCAATGAACTGGATATTACCTCTGATTATCTGATAATATATAAAATCTATTTTAAAGCATCTCATTGGGAGAATCTATAGCCAGAACTTTTAATCAATTGACCTATTTAATATGAGTAAGTAATGCAAGTAGTATTTGAAAAGTCTATTCGCTTTAGCACTTGAATACTCTATCATGTGGAGAGGTTTCTTTTCTTCCCTTCATCATCTTCTAATTAACGCTGAAGTAAGAAAGCCTTATGTATTTAGTTGTTGCTTCAGTTTTCATTTTGCAAATGAAAATGTTTACTTTCTTCTTATGCCTAGTCCAATGGCATCGTACGGTCTTACAGTTACTCAGGTATTTGATGCTCCAGTGAACATTAATACTTGTGTGATGCAAGAATATTCTCTTGAATCAGACATTGCTAAAAATGTTTCTCTGGAACTATGTACTTCTCTACCAGCCACTGATGCAAATAGTACAGCTATGATCTCAGTAGGGAGGTTCTAAGCCCTTGCTCTGCTTTAGAGGCTGCCACTGTCTTATCTTTAAACATTGATATCAGTGCACACACAGAGACCACAGCTAGTGGTCTATAATACCTAAAAATATACTTGCTTTAAAGTGCCTCCATTTCTCATTTTTTGAGATGACCATGTAATCTTTCTGAGTTGAGCTATTATTTTCTTCTTGCATATCTAAATCTGAGATTCTATATTATGAGTGCTAATATAGAAATCTTTGAGATGAAGACCTTCTTCCATAGTTTTGCTTTATATGGTCCTCCTATTCCCAGGAATGTTATTGTTGGTGATGATGGGATAGGGTCACTCCTCTCTACTTCTCTGTTTTTGGAAGCCTATTTGCATATTCAGAATTTTATAGTACCACTTTTTCATACTCATTATTTTAATGCTATCTCCCCTGTTGAAACAAAGATTGCTCCAATAGGAAGCACGCCACCTGTGACTGAGGTGTGTGTATAATGATTAATTCACTCACGCACACACACACACACACACACACACGTATGAATATACATATATACATATACACATATATGCATATACACATATACCACATACACACACATACACATACATGTATACATATCATATATACATATTTATTACTTACAAAATGAAGTTATTATTTCCACATGCATATGACCCTGTTTCTGCCACAGAATGTGTTTATCACCATGGGAGAAAGCAGTTTTAGATTCTGGGGCCTCTCAACCTGGTCTTCCCACTGTAATTCGTTATCTCTAGAAATTTGTGTCTAATGAATAGGGGAATTGGCAAGAGGGGTAACATAATGAAATACCTAAATATAATCTTTTCTCTAGGACTCCTGATCTTTCTGGTGTGGAGCTTTCTTTCATGAATATTTAGTCTCTTGCAATGTTTTCCCTTTTCTTACTCTTTACTACGACTTCTGTTCTTTCTCCCCCTTTTCTTACTCTAACCAGACTGTCTAAGGCTCTGTCTCTCAAATGCTTCTTCTGGGTCTATCTACCTTTTAAAATGTATTTTCTAATTATCTGCTCCTTACTACATATGACCTCACTCAGAAAAAAAAAATGACTATACTCACCAGACTGTAGAACACCTTGAAAATCAGGTTTAAAGATTGTAAATGCTTGTAATAGAATCACTTATTCCACCAATGTGGACTTTTGTCAATATTCTGTCTTTTGCCCTTGCCTCCTAAGGTCCATAGAGTTCCTCTGTTTCACAAAGCCCTGCCTCCTGAGAAGGCTTCTTTCGTCCTGTGAACTCTCACACCTCTGCCTTTTTGACGGTCTGTCACACTGCTCTTCTAAGGATTGGTGTCACCCAACCGGAAAGAAGCCATATGTCATCAGTGTAGAGTCAGATTGCAGTTGGTGCTTTTCAAGGCCCCTTTGCTTGTCCTTACAGCACTTAGCGACGTAAACAGAACTCATGCAGTTTCTGCCTCCCACCCATACTTCCCAGATACAACTTCTTAGAAAAGTGAAAACAGGTACTTTCCATGATGGCCTACAGCTCCAGAATTATTTTTTGAGTAGAATTGAGATTCAAAACAATAAGTAGTGAACTGTGCCAATGCCCCCTTTTTAAAATGACCCCAAGCAAACAAAAAGAACAATGTACGCTTGCCTATAAACCTGTCTCTGTTTTCCAAATGACCTCAGCAAAGAGAAAAGACTAGGGACACAAGGGAAAGAGGAAAAAGACCAGGTTCTGTGGCAAAAATCACAAACCAATTGTTGCACAATCCTAAACTAAAACATCTTGACCACAGAGATCGACTTTTAAGTGGAAATCCTATAATTAAAAAGGACTACTTATATAAGGGAAGTAGGAACTTTGGCCAACAGTTCACTTGCCATTGATTTGAGACTCTTAGACAAGGTGATTCCAACACAGCAAGGCTTAAAGTAAATGAAACTGTATCCAAATCACAATCAAAGGGAGATATTGCAGACGGGACTGTTGGGGGGAATGTTTTCAGGCTCTAAATTTAACCATATGGGATTCTTTTCCAACTATCATTTTAGTCAATCTCTGGGAATGAGGATTGTAGTTTAACATGAAACCACATTTCATCACAAAGAGAAACTTCAAATTTGTTTTAGTTACTGCTTGAACACAGTTGTCTGGGCTGCATAACCTTTTCAATCCCAGCAAGCTGGAGCTGTAGATGGAAGGCGTGAACTGTTGTGATAGTCTGTTCTCTTTCCCTCTGACCTAAACTACTTCCCCTAAATCATTGCAGTGGGCACATCACAGCTAATTTTCCACAATGAAGCATAAGTAAAGGGCCACAAAAGGGAACTTTATGAGCTAAGAGTGATGCCTTTAAGTTATTTCATAGACAAGCACTTTACAAGCTGCAAGCATTGACCTATAAGTTCAAGTGACAGCACTAGACATTGTTTACATCTTAACTTCCTCAGTGATACTCATTCATTAAATATCCAAACATTTACAGAGGTTTTTTTTAGGTAAATCTTCATGAGGTTTCTGATATAATGTTGAATTCTAAGTTTAGTTTTGATTTTGTATACCAGGTTGAGTAAGATTCAGTTCCTAAATGTCTGTTGAATAAAATTAAAATTCTAAGCAATAAGCGGCAATCTGCAGCAGTGTCTCTTGCAGGAACAGGCAGAGGACTGAGATTTGTAAGGCTTGTAAGGTTCAGTGAAGAGGAAGAACAATGGCTTTCCTGATTCTGCAGGGTGAATGAAATTGTAACCTTCAGGTTTACTAGGACAGGATTGCCACAGATGTGCAAACTAAACTAGAACACTGGAAGAAAGATGAGAACAGTATAGGAAGCGGCTGGAAAGCCAGAGAAATAAATAGGAGAAAGAATTGTCAGGTTTTAATAACAGGTGGATGAAAGGATAAGGAGGGTATGGTGTGTGGGTTTCTGGTTTGAAGTACAACTAATAAGTGGTAGGTTGTAACTGCATTCTCTGGAAGTCGGTACTGAAACAAAATTGTGCCAGCTGGATGTTCATTAGAGACGATATTCAATGGAAGGAAGACTGTGGAATCAGAGTTATGCAGAAGAATACAAACTGCAGGGTTAGTCCAACAAAGCCTTGGTCAGCTCCACAAGCTCTGGAGTATAGAGAGCCTGTAAAAGAGTTGCACTGACCAAGGATACAGTGACTGGGCTTTTATGATGTAATTCTACTCACTGGCTTGTTATAATCGATCTTAGGGAACTCATAATATAACGTGAGATGCCTTTTGTTACTGTTGATCTTACCAGCAGCCCCAGTAAATTCTACCTTGCTGGGGATCTGCTGAGTCAGATAGAGTAAGAGTTTTGCCTTAGTTGGTAGTAGGTAAAGGTTGGATGTTAATTGTTCCCTAAATATCATTGAGTTCAAGGACTTGTCTTCACAGTGGTGCTGTCAAGGTGGTGTAATTTTTAAGAAGGTAGAAGTTCTTTGATCCCTGTAGATACATCTTTGAAGATTATAAAACTATGGGTCCTTCTTCTTCATCCCATTTTCTTTCTACCTTGTAAGGTGAGATTTTTTCTCTGATACTTGTTTCCTGCAGGAGTATGCTACCTCCACCTCCCCAAAGCAACCAGGCTACCTAGCCATGGACTAGAACCTGAAATCAAGATTTAATACCCTCCCCATTTCTTACACTCTCTCATCAGTCTTACTAGGTGGACATAGCTGGACTAGAACTAATGGAGATAAGGTTAAGCTTAGTTGTGTGAACATTTTCTCTGTACGAATTGATTTTCTTCCAAGGTGTGGTGGTGCATGCCTCTAATACCAATATATTAGGACAAAACCAGGATGGTTAATAATTGAAAGCTAACTTCAGCAACAGAGCAAGTCCAGGATGATTGGGTACTACATGAATTTGCCTCAAAATTAAAACAAAGCAAAAAACAAAAAAACAAAAACAATCCCACAAAAAAATAGAACTAGTTAAAATAATGGAATCTGGAAAACATAGTTATATTAAGATTGAGGCAATGGAAATTATCTGATCTACTTGCTAGCTCAGGCAGGAGGTGGCAGAGTTCTAGAATAGAGTTTACCGAACCACTTTCCTTGGAAATTGCCAACATTCAAGTGCAAATGGAAGCCAAGAGACTAAAAGAGTCTTCACAAAGCATGTGGGGAGAGAAGAGCCAAGCCAAGAATGAGCAGGTAGGAGGAAGGCAGATGATGAAATCTGCAAAGCTGAGGTAAGGCTGAGAATCCAGAGAGAATCATTTCGTGATTGTAAAAGTAACTTTTATTCACCTGATGTAATTGTCTCAGAGGCTCATTCATCAGTGAGCCTACCCTTTCTAGCTCTTTTTGAACTCTGGCTGGCTGGTTCAAGTCATGTGTTCTAGCTCGAACTCCTCTCCAAGCTGACTGATTCAATCTGGCTTCTCACTGTCTTTGGATTACTCTGCTTGGCATCATATACGCCAGCGATCTGTTCTGATCTTCTGGTTCCTTCTTATTCATTTCATTCTGTCTTCACCTGTGTCTAGCTTGTTCTCTCCTTAACATGAATCTGTAAAACTCTCCAGGTAAAACTACCTTCTAACTCCATGAACTGAACTGCTACAAACTCCACTCCACTGCACTGCCTGTCAAAGCACTAACTCATCCCAACTGACTGAACTCCCAACTGACAGACTGGCTCCATTGCACTGAAATCAACCAACTGACTAGCATGCAAAGGTCTGCATGCCTGTCTCCTGAGTGCCGGATTAAAGGCTAGTACCACCACTCCTTACCACTTAAACTTTTCTTTATCTGAAACTTGCTCTATACCAGGCTGGCCTTAAACTCAGAAATCTGCTTCCTTATGTTTCCTGGGATTAAAGACATGTCTGTATTCCAGCTGACAGACCTAGAAAGACTTTGGTTATTATATCTTGTCAGAGCAACCATGTTGCTGGATTAAAATTTCTCTATACATAAGAATCTAGGGAAGAAAGTTTTCTTGGAAAAGAAACGGAATAAAAGCTACCAGTTGCCTTGAGCACAGTGAAAACCAAAAAGTTCAGTGCCTAATACAAGTGTGGATGAACTCCAGACACCTAACTGTGTATCATCACTAGCTCTAGGTCTTGTGCTTATCTTTAGTTTTAAAGGAAAAGTGTTCTTCCCCATGCTAAACATTAAATTACTTGTTGATTTATCTTTTTTTCTATACTTTCTCTATATTCTCTCCTTCATGCTGGTTATTTTTTACCAAGTATTCTAATGTTTATAAATCATTCCTATCTTGTAAAAGCTAAAGTGAGTTTCACCTGCTACTATAATCTAGATATTATCTGATCCCTACTTTTTTCTTTTATTATTGCCTTTTTAAGTCAGAGGTACTGATGGTGCAGACATGATGCATTTATTACTTTTATTTCCCCTCTAATCATCATAGCTTCCAGGAAACTAAACTGAAATGCCCATTCACTCAAGTCATTAATAATTAACTATTTATAAACCAGAAAAACTTCTAATCTTTATATTTGCTATTAAGAATGGGTCATAATTTCAGATATACCATTGACACTCAAATTATTCAATTTACCAGACACTAGAAAAGTACTAAATAAATGAACCACAATTCAGGCTGCTATCTGACTAGTCAAGAACTTCCCTACAAGATCCAACTGGTTTGTTTGTTTCTTTCTTTTTTTCACATTTGGGATTGTTTTTATTTCTTTCTCATAATCTTTATTCTGGGATTCATTTGGTAGACCATCTTTCTTTACCTTCACATCTCAACTTTTGCTACTGTACAACCAGTTCCTTTGGAATGTTATAGATCTGACTTAGAAAGTCCCTTCTCTGTCATTTCTAATAAGTCCAGAAGATCTGGCTTTACCCTCAGGTCTAAAGACAATATTATATTAAAAGAGCAAATATGGCAAGTTCGTGTGTGTGTGTGTGTGTGTGTGTGTGTGTGTGTGTGTGTGTGTGCGTGTGTTTATGCTTCTTTTAGGACACCCCCTTTTGTTATGAGTCTGCTGCCTCTGATGAATTCCCACACACCGAACTTCAAAGATGAGGCTGCTGAAAATAGTAACTAACTTCTATGATTTCATAGGATCTACGTCTTTCCTTGTACCCCGATAATCTTCTGGTGCTTTCTGGTGTCCCTCTCAGACATTACAATTAGAATTTACCCAGCCTGTTGCCACCAGAAATGACTCACCAGCTGGCTATCCTGCTCTTGTTGCAATGGCTATAAATCTTCTCATTTTATTTCTTCTTGTTCTCATTCTATACCTGGTCCTAGTGACTACCAGACTGTTGTTCCCTGGAATTTTAATTTATGGTGATTAAAGTCCACATCTCAAAATAATAGATCTTGGAATTCTCCAAGGACACTTTGTGTTATAGTTTGGGTTTTACTTACCGTGTAATTTGAACCATTCCTGGATGCTTCAGAGCATTTGCCAGCCAAAATTTCACTATTCTGAAACTCAAACATAGCTGTAATACATTTGGCCAATACCTGAGCAAACTACCCCCAAGCCTCAGAAGAGAAACACATACTTAATCAATTGAATTCATGTCTTTCTTCCCAACTTAAGTGGAAGAGACATAGACACTGATTCTGATTATCTTTTGGATGTCTCCATGTTTTAGCACCATGTTTCAAGCTTGATAGTTAGTAAATCTTTATAAAAAAATGAAGCTGGCTAGACCTTACAGATTGCGTTTTTAACTCTGCCAGACACTCTCCTTCTAAACTGTAATGATTCAACATTTCCCTTACATGTAAATCAGTATACTGATTGGAATTGTCTATAAAACAGTGTAACATTTAACAGTCTCAAGTGAATACTGTAAAATGAATTTTATGACTATTACATAGTCATAAAACCCCAAAGAAAAAAAGGATTTCATTTTTTATGAATTCTGAGCCTAATTCCATTTTTATAATGATTTCTTTAGAAAAATCTAGAGTTTAAAGGGACTTGATTTTCATTTAAATTAAAACTGTTAAAATTTTAAAATAGTAGACACCAATATGATATTATATAAGATTTGCTTTTCCTAAGAAGAAATCAGATTTTCCTTGTATGTGTCTCTAGTTTTCATTTTATATTTTTTTGGTGGTAGCATGTTCTGTTTGTTATCTACACTTTGAAATAGCACACACATATATGTAACCACAGAAATTCTAGCTGAATCCTTCACTTTGCTCTGGATATGGTGAATATAATGACAAAGGGCTATACATTTGTCTCTTCAGAACAATGTAATAATTCCAAGACTGGTTGCAACTCAACTCAAGAAAATCAGTAATTAGCAAACACAGGCAGTACAGCCTGTTTAGGAAATGGTAATCTCCACTAGTGTAAAAAGCCAGGCCTGATGACACATGCCTTTAATCTCAACATGCAGGAGGCAAAGGAAGGTGGACCTTTCCTAGGCCACACTGTTCTACATAGCAAGTTCTAGGACAATCTGGGGTACAGAGAAAAACACTGCCTCAAACAAATGAAAGAGCTGCTACTAAGAGTTTTGGGCCAAAAAGCCTAGTCTGAGAGTAACAACATCCTAGGCTCAGCCCTATACATCTTTAGGATACTGATGTGAGCCTTAACTTTAAATAGAGGTGGGATATGGTGAAAAAGAGTAGGGAGAAGTGAAAACACACATGCATGATAAATCAGTGTGAGGCAAAGTATGGTCTATTAGTTTATCATCTCAGCTTCAGTTCCATGGGTAGTAAAAATAAATGACCCCACTTTCATTGCTTGAAGGTCATCGCCTTGTTTCTATAAGATAATAATTCCACAAGAAGACCAATAGAGTCAACTCACCTGAAGCCTTGGGGACTCCTCAAGTATGAACCACCAGCCAAAGAGAGAACATGAGCTGGACCTAGGCACCCCGCACAAATTTAGCAGATGTGCAGCTTGGTCTTCATGAGGATTCCCCAACAAGTGGAGTGGGGACTGTTCCTGAATCTGCTGCCTACCTTGAATCTTGTTCCTCTAACTGGGCTGCCTTGACTGGCCTCAGGGAAAGAGGATGCGCCTTGTCCTGCAGTGACTGATGTATTAGTGGCAGGGGTGGGAGTGTGGGGGTGCGGGTGGGTTGAGAGGGAGTAATATGGGATGGGGTGATGAGGTTCCCCTTCTCTGAGGAGAAGGGGAGAGGGGAATGCGAAGAGGACCTGGGAGAGAGGTGAACTTGGAAGAAAGGGGCAGCTGATATTAGAGATATAAAATGAATAAAAAAATTTAAAAACATTAAAAAAAGAATATTTCCAACTCATATGGATTGTTCTGTGAGGATTTTGTGTTCCTGGAATATAGGATAACTGCAGATGTAGGACAAAAGCTCTTCTGTCTTGAAAGAGAATGATATAGGATAAGTGTGACAGTTTGTACTTGCTTGGTCCAGGGAGTGGCCTTGTTGGAGTAGGTGTGTGACTACGGGTGTGGGCTTTCAGACCTTCATCCTCACTGCCTGGAACCCAGTATTCTGCTAGCAGCCTTCAGATGAAGATGTAGAATTCTCACCTCCTTCTGCACCTTGCCTGCCTGGATACTTTATGTTGCAGGATAATGGACTGAATCTCTGAACCTGTAAGCCAGCCCCAATTAAATGTTGTCCTTATAAGAGTTGCCTTGGTTCTGGTAAGAGTTGCCTTGGTTCTGGTGTCTTTTTCAGCAGTAAAACCATAACTAAGACAATAAGCATCATCAGTTTATAGATAGAGACCCACGAAAGATACCTGGTTTCCTTCTGCTTCCTTCCAGCTGCTATGAGGGCCCAAATGACTGGATGCTTCTCAGCAAAGGCAGCTTCTGAGCACCTGTGCAGAATGGCTTTGTGAAAAATACTATTGTCATGTCATGTGAGGAGACTGTTAGGCGACTAGTTACTTTCTTCCCTTCAATTCTAAACCAATGCTGAAGCACTACTGAGTAGTGCAAATGGAGATCAAAGGAGGGCAGCTGGAGAACTGCAGAAACAGACTTCCAATGAAGCAAATGCACTCACCCACTCAGTCTGTGGGGGAAAGGCAGTCCAATGCCTCCTCCAGCAAGTTTCCACATGGTCTACCGAGCAGATTCTCTGCAGACAGGCAGACAACTGGGTGTGGGAGGAATTATACTTGCCAGGTTTCCCTGGAACACTTGCCAATCTTTCTGTGACTCCACTTCTATCTCCAGGGAAAAGAGAGCAAAGAGACAGAAAGGAGAAAATTCCATTGAAGAGAAACAAAGAATAGGATCCAGGCACATTTGCCTACTCCTATCAGTGCTCCCAGTTGACACAGAATCAGCGTACCCCTAATCGGGTCTGTTTGCTCTGCAGTGTAGTGTCTGGGGACTGGTGAGGCATACGATTACATTTTCATGTGTTCAGTTTTATTCTTTTGTCTCTGTAATGCCACTTGATATAAAAGGAGGAGGAATTCCCCTGAGTATCACACCCCCTAGTACCAACAGAATCAACTAACCTGAACCCTTGGGGGCTCCCAGAAACTGAATCATCAACCGAAGAGTGAGGCCCTAGACCTAGGCCCTTGCCCATATGTAGCAGATGTGAAGTTTGGTCTTCATGTGGGTCCCCCAATAACTAGAGTGGGGACTCCAGAATTTGTTGCCTGTCTGTAGATCCCATTCCTCTCTGCTACCTTGTCTGGCCTCAGTGGGATAGGATGTGCCTAATCCTGATGTGACTGAAAAAGTCATTTTTAAAAAGTTATATTCTTGTGGGAAGAGGCAGACATTGAAAAAATGAAATGTTTATACAGAACTTTAGGTAGTGGGAAGCACTAGTGAGAAAGCTAAAATAGAATAAAAAGATGTAGAAAGACGTCAAGCAATTTTGAATAAAGAGATAAGGCAGAGTCAAAGAGAATAAATTGTTTGAGCCTGAAATTACCTATAGGTAATCTGATGGTGAGATGGGAAATTTTTAGATTCCTTTGAGAGTGGCATGGCCTTTCTTGGTTTTTGGGTTAGCTTAAACTCAGGAGTCAGGATTCCAGATATGTCATATAAAGCCTCTAGAGCCAGTGGCTTCCAGAATATTTCATGAATTCCAAGAATAAAATTCATGAACTTATGGCAGAATAACCTGGAGTAAATCATGGAAAAGATGATCAAATCATCCAGTTGGTCTATCCTAACGTTCAAAGTATATGCATGGCTCACATCCTCATATAGCTTCTGGACAAGGGTAGGGGGTAGCAAGGTACCAGGAACCAGAATTCTCTTGAGCCATTCCTGGCCTCCAGTACAGATATTTTCAGAACAGCTGCTCTGAGTCCACAGGTTCATGAACAGTTTTCATCTCATGTTGTCATCAATAGGTCAGAAAATCCTGGTCAGGAAAGTCGAGATACCTGTGTGTGTAGATGGATCCATTTGTCTGGGAGGTTACCTTTAAACCAAGTTTACGAAGTGCATTAAGCATATCCCTCCTCATATCCCATGGTCCCCCATCTCACCTTTCTCATTGATCTCCTTTTCTCCCAGTTTTACTTCTACTTTCGTGTAACTTGTGCACACATGACATCATGCATTTATAATATCTAGAGCCTTCAAATGAGAGAGAACTTGTGATATGCAACTTTCTGAGATGGACTTAATTCACTTTATACGATGTTTTCCAGTTGAATGTTTGAGGCCTATTGGATATACAGTAGAGATATGTAGTAGGTAATAACCAAGTATGAATGGAAGAGTGAGGAAAGGTTCATCCATAGATAGCAAACAGCTTGTAGACACTGAACAACTTTACATATACAGAAAAGAAGGGTGAATATTGCCATGTGAAATTTTGTGCTCTAGGATAGGAAGATGATGCATATGGTGATTGCTATTTTCCTGTCAATCTTGAAGCTATTCCCCAAGAAAGAAAAGTTTATAAAGCTGTTAGCCGTTATGAAATGGGAGGGTTATCAGGCACTACTGAGATCCCAGCCAGCCTTGAAGATTCTAAATTTTAAGTAATCCTAGTTTGTGGAAACAAACAAAATCTTGGTTTTACCATGTTCAATACCTTACATGCTAAGAATGTTCCAAATTTCAAGCTTAGAAATTTACTGCAGTGTTATGAAAATTAGAAAAGGTAGTAGAAATGAATGTTTCGAGTGTGGGTATCAAAGAATTGATAACTATAGAATCCAAACTGAACAAAAAAGTATCTAACAAAGGTAGTTAATGTTTTACAGGAAATTAGTATACTATATTAGTAGAACTCAAGTGAAATATGTATTATATAATAGAAATCATGATTTATAGCATCAGGATTCTTATTTACACTAATCAAAATAGCTCTTATATAGAACACACAATACATAGGACATTTAATAAGAACAAACTTCATAGTAAAATGATAATGTTCCATAGTTGTGACATTTAGTTTACCACTCTGACAAACTATCTTTATTTTGTACATTCCACACTGGTTTTATTTGTTTCAAGCCAAAATCCCATGTGACTCTGTCTGTGGTTCCCTGGAAGTTTTCAGCAGACATAGGCAGGATAAAATAATTGAGGTTGGTCAAGTCTCTTAACAAAGGATTGAATGTCCTCTTACAACATTCCAAAGAGATGATTTAGCTAGCAAAGCACAAAAGAAGCTGGGCCCTTGACCCATGGAGAGTCTCTGTAGGCAGATTTGCCTTATGTTGACTTGTTTCAAAGGAGATTTTCTGTTAATATTCTCCAAAACATAAAGAGGGATTTAAGAAATTAAAGCTAGAATGAATGAATGTCTATCCTATAACACTTCTGAAATATCAAGATGCTAATAAATGAGTAGCAAGGAAGTCTTAAGCTAAAATATGAAGCTCAAGAAAAAGGAAGACTGAAGTGTGGATGTTTCAATCCTACTTAGAATTGGGAACAAAATAATCAGTAAAGGTAGAGGGCGATAGGTAGAGAGGGGGAGGTAGAGGGAGGGATGGACCTTGGAGGAAGAGAGGAGTGGGAGGCAAAAGTGGGGCACAGGTGTGGGAGGACTTGGGAGAAATACAGAGGGTCAGGAAACTGAACAGAAGTTTGTAGCAGTGGGGGACACAGAACTGGGGGTGGCCACTAGAAAGTCCCAGATGCCAAGGAAGCAAGAGGTTCCTAGGACCCAACAGGCCCGAAATATTTAACAAAAGAGACTTAGAACCTGTAGAGATCATATCCAATGGGTAGGCATGGCCCCCAGTTGAGGGATTGGGCTACACACCCATCTCAAAATGTTAACTCAGAATTGTTCCTGTCTAAAAGAAATGCAAGGACAAAGAGTAAAGCAGGGACTTAAGGAAAGGCCATGCAGAAGCTGCCCCATCTAGGGATCCATCCCATCTGCAGACACCAAACCTAGACACTATTGCTGATGCCAAGAAATGCTTGCTGACAGGAGCCTGGTGCAGCTTTCCTCAGAGGGGTTCTGCCAGTGCCTGACCAACAAAGATGCAGATGCTCACAGCCAACCATCAGACTGAGCCTGGGACCCCAGTAGAAGAGTTAGGGGAAGGTGTGAAGGAGGGGTAGGAGACTACAACCCCGTAGGAAGAACAACAATATCAACTAACCAGAACTCCCAGAGCTCTCAGGGACTAAACCACCAACCAGAGAGTAGACATGGAGGGACCTATGGCTCCAGTTGCATATGTAACAGATAATTGCTTTATCAGGCATCAGTGGGAAGAGAGGCCCTTGGTCCTATGGAGGCTGGATACCCCAGCATAGGTAGATGCTAGGGAGGTGAGTCAGGAGTAGGTGGGTGAGGGAGAACCATCATAAAGGAAGGGGTAGGCTAGTTCATGGAGGGGAAACCAGGAAGGGGGACATCTGAAATGTAAATAAACAAAATAAACAATAAAAAAGAAAAAGCTGCATCTACATAGATGATAATCTAGCAGTAGCAAAAGTCAGATCTGACTAGTTTAGGTGGAAAGAGGAAGACCTCAAAGTGTACCAGAGAATACCTTACATGCTAAGCTACTTCTTTGAAGAATTGTCGACATGCTTTAAATCCATCTTCTTCTAGGTTCTAGAACTAATTGTTAATAATTCCAGATTGTTGACAGAACTAAATAGAACATCCACCTTATATTAAACGCCTACCTTGGGGCAATGGACAGGATGACTGTATAGTAATAATGTTTATGAACATATACATAGCTTTAAGAGACCATTCTTGTAATGGGGACATTTTCCAGAAAAGAACCTCCTTAAATCAAACAGAGACAAGACAATTCTACTACATGAAATTTCCAAGGTGAGAAATGAGAACAAGAAAGTTAATAAAAAAAAACAAAACAAAACAAAAAAACCCCACTGTTTTGGCTTAAATGATAGTGGCCCCCGTAGGCTCATATATTTGAATGCTTGGTTTCAGTTAGTGGAACTGTTTTGGAAGGATCCATGTCACTATGGGTAAGCTTTGAGGTTTCAAAGGCCCATGCCAGGTCCAGTCTTACTCTTTCTACCTACTGCCTGCAGATCAGGAAGTAAGCTCTCAGTACCATGCCTGTTATCCTGCCTTACTGCCTGCCACCATGCCATGATAACCATGGACTTAACTTCTGAAACTATAAGGAAGCAAGCCCCAAATAACTGTTTTATTTTTATAAGTTGTCTTGGTCATGGTATCTCCTCACAGCAATAGAACACTAAGACATGTTCATATTAGAAACAATGTAAGTAGCCAGGCAAGAAAAGAGTTAACAAAACTGAAGGAAAGGATATATGAGAGTTATCTAATACAACAAAGAAAACCAACAACGCATCCAGGGAAGAGGTCCACCTCACCAAGATTCCAGAAGTGCCAAACATATAGACCATAAAGGTCAATAACAGTTCAGCCTAAGTAGAGATAGCATAGGAAAGCAATAAGAAGCAAGAAAGCCACATACTGAAAAATCTACACAAACCATGCTGGGCGTTTGAAAATTACTCTTATGACAAAAGCGACAAAACAGTCATTGCTGGAATTAGATACACCCCTGTTAAAATAATTATTTACTTTTATTTGTGTACGTGTAACTAACTACCTGCTAGTCTATATGTGTACTATATGCATAGAGTCCCCTAAAAATCCAGAAGAAGGCATTAGAGCCCTTGGAATTGAAGTTATAGGTTCTAGTGAGATGAAAACTGAACACAGACCCTCTACGAGAGCAGTGTGTGCTCTTCATACTGAGATGTCCCACCAGGACCCTGGATTTGACACTTTATTTTTATGTATGTCAGTGTTTTGCATGCATATGTGTGTGTGTGTGTGTGTGTGTGTGTGTGTGTGTGTGTGTGTGTGTGTGTGTATCACATCTAGTGACCAAGGACTGCACTGGATTCCTAGAAAAGAAGTTACAGATGATCGTGAGATACCACGTGGGTGCTGGGAATTGAACCTGGGACCTCTGAACAAGCAGCCCACAGTCTTAAGTGTTGAGCCATCTCTCCAGTCCCATATTTGGCCTTTGAAAAAAGTGTCTTGATGCAAATAGTTTAAACACAACCAGGCCAGCTGATAATGAAAGGCAGAAGGACCTTAAGTCAGAGAATTTACAATTGGACACCTGAAGCAACGGACTGCTTATGTGATGCAAAATAGAATTTACCCCTGAAATTATAGCAAAATAGAATTTACCCCTGAAATTATATGCAAAACTATGAAAACCATATCTACCCTGCAGGGCTACTGCAAATTTTTCATACAGCCATCTACTCTCCTCCCATCTCCTTGCTACTTAATTTACAGGAGTACTCACTTTTGCAATGCACGTAAACATCAAAATTTTGTAAGCTTCTCAGCTTCAAGACAGTCCTCCAAGCTGAGTATTCTCATTTGCATTTCTATTTTGAAAATACGGATTCTGAAATGTGGTAACTTGAATCACGTGCTCAAGATACACAAGTAGGTATAGAATCATGTGCTCATTAGAATCAGAAGCAAGCTCAGTTTTCTGTGGTGGGGTCCTTGTCATTATGTACAGGTAGCGATAGTCAGTACGCATTAGGAAACATGTAGATCAAACCTTCATTTATAATTTCAGATAGGAGTCCACAAGAATTTTAAAACCTTTTTGTTTCTCTTTTCTTTTTTTTCAACTTGTGTGTGTGTGTGTGTTTCTATGTGTGAGTAGTGTAGATGCACCACAGTATCTTACACAGTGTGTGTAAGATCAGAGGAGAGCTAGAAGGAGCTGGTTCTCTCCATGTGGGTCCCAGGGTTCTATCTGAGGTCATCAAGCTTGGTATGAGGCACCTCTAACTGAGCTGGGCCTTGTCACTGGCCCCCAAATTTATTTTTAAGTAACTGAATATGAATTCTGTTTTATTTTACTTTTTCATTTTGAACTTAAGGAGAAATGTGTCAGGTAGATGTTCGTGTATAAGAAACCATCCCAATATGTAAAAACAAAAACCTCAAAATCATTCCCAATAATAAAGAACTTTATTATTATAGTACACATTTCCTGTGGACAGCCTGATTGGTTCTACTGGTCTGGACCAATGTAGTTTATCTATACTGGCTTCTGACATGTGGCTGTGGTCACTTGGCCAGTTTTCTGGCAACATGATGATCTTGCACAGTATATTAGTTTCATATTGCTCCTGTAATTTATTACCACAAACTTAGTGGCTTAAAACCACACAAATTTATTACCTTACTGTCCTAGAAGTCATAAGTATAATGGAAACTAAAGAAGTCAGAGAGAGGGTTGATGACTCTAAACTGGTAACTCTAATTCTGACTCTCCTATGTCCTTGTGATTATAATAAATGGAGCAAGAGAATCCAAGATGATTTCAATTCAAAATCTTTAATTTAGAACATGTTTCAAGTAAAATATCTACTGGTCCTGAGATTAAGATCTGGGGATCTTTGGTGAATGGGGAACTCACTTTGCCTTCCTGAGATACTTTTAAAAAATGTGTTAAAAAAGAAAATGGATCTTAGTTGTCCTGCTTTCTGTGATGTAACAATAAATTCCCTCTGTAGAAGTATAATACATATATTGGCAAATATCCTATAAGCTTCTAAATTACCCTTTTCTTACTCAATGAATCACTGATGCTATACCTATTTGCTTTTCTACACTGAGACCCACAGTTCATTGCTAAAATAAAAAGAAACAAAAGAAAATAGTCATCCTAAATATAGGTCACAGAAATTTTTTCCATTAAATAAAAAGTTGCAATTTAGGAGCCTTGATGTGACAGATTGGTTGTGTGAAATTTAAGGTATCTACAGACTTCTGCCAAAGATTCTAACAGCAGGTCTCTACGACAGTGTTCAGATGGGTAGCCAGTCAAACTTAGGAACCCAAGGCCAACTTGCCTATAATTTTTTCAAACTAAAACCAAAATAAAAGCAGAGATATTTTGGGACATGTCCAGGAAGGCCTTTTGGGGCTGCCTGATTGCTTCTAATACATAAGGCGAAGGCAAAGACTTCTGAAATTAGGTGACTCACTACTGAAGACTGAAGCAGAGCTACATCACAAGCAAGCAGACCACTCCAAATTGCTCGTGGAATTAAAAAATCAAAAGAGAAATGGTGAGTTACAAAAACCAGAGCTTGTTTGGAGAAAGTATGCTCTGTGTGCTGTAACCGAGAAAGTCAACTATAATCCCAGTTTAAATGAAATGTGTACATATGGTTAATATGATGAAATAAGCAAGGGGAACCCCACCCCTGTGTTTTTGTCAAGAAATACTCTGTGGTTCACACATTGAGTGGAGGAAGGAGGTGTGTTGTGATTTCCCCTAGGTCAGATAAAACTATTTTTATAACCTGACTCATGAAGGATAAGAATGAATAGACAGCACCAAATCCCAAGAAGAATGAAGCTAGCCAATGCCTAAATATCCTGAGAGTGATTCAGTTTTAATGGTAAAACTGTCACTCATAGTGTACTGAATAAGTGTACAGAATCTGAGTTAACTGAGATCACAATTTAAAATTTTCTGGGCTTCTAGGGGTTTCTTTAAAAACTCTAAGCCTCCCAGGAGATATGCCCTAAAGGACATATTCTTTCCTGTTTGAAACTCAGACTTGTGATATTCACCCACAGGTACTGACCAACGCTCATGTGGTCACTAATGTCCAATTTTGGGACTTTAGGACCTGGGAATAATTTATTAAATCTTTAAGACACCCCCAAAATGTAGAAATCAGTATTATCTCATCTTTCAAATGCAAAACTAGGTACAAAATATTCAATAACCTATCCAGGGCCTATCGTGATATGTCATACTCGAAATAGGTAGTTTCTGAACCTGTTCTACCAACCAGAGCATTACACTGTCTCTTTACTAGGACACTGTCATTACTGCTAAAGAGAGTATTTAGTGTGCATGTATGTAGATGATATGGAAATTCCTAATAGTCATTTCAGTTAAACAAAGGCTTGGAACACACTAGACAAGTGTCCTACCATTGAGCCACATGCTTAGTGTAACAAATATTCCCTGTATATAAAGTTTGAAATTCTTTTTCATTTACATTTATTTGTTCATTTAGTGTGTGAGGGTATGTGTGTGTGTGTGTGTGTGTGTGTGTGTGTGTGTGTCTGTGTGTCTGTATGTCTGTGTGTCTGTGTGTGCATTTCGATACATGCACAAGCTACAGTGTGGGTATGGTCAGAGGACAACTAATAGAAGTTAGTTTTCTCTACCACAGGGTTTGGGGGATTGAAAGTTTGTCAGGCTTAGCAGCAAGATTCTACTATATTTTCTTACCAGACCTCGAAGAATTTTATTAGTTTTATCCTCAAATCTCATAGAAATATATATGAATTGGTAGTTTACCATTTTGAAATATCTCTTATAATTTATAATTTTCTTAATTAACAAAAAAGTATAAATCTGAGTCCAAAAACTTAGCTATATAAAAAATAATATCTATTTATTATAATTAGTATTTAAATCAATATCCATGCCTCTCTTTTGCATTCAGCTAGTAAAAAAATGCCTTCTGTTATTGTAACCCATCAGATTATCAGATAAGGTTCACTGACTTATCGAATTATAGAAGGCTAATATGCCATTCATTCATTACTTATTACTTAGGATATCTGAGATTTCATTTAATTTCTCCAGCTTCTGTGTTCTTTGCAAGTGGGATTGTTCACCTCTACAATTCCCATGTGTTGGGAAATCAGGCCCAGGGCCATCCTCTTTTGATGTATCTCTTGAAACATCAACTTGTCCCTAGGAAATTACCTAAACAAGGTCAAATTAAGCATCTAATCACAGACTTCTCATTATAGACTAAATATTTCTATAGATTAACCAACATTCCTCTTCCTACTAGAACTCAAAACCCATCTCCAATCCACTGGGACACCTGGTATAAGCTATTTAAGATGCAATGTTGAGTATTTATTTTAAAACAAACAAAAAACAAAAATAAAACCCTCTAAGTTCAAAGACTAACTCTACACTTTGCAAAAATACAATGCCAAAAATTGCTGAAGACCAAACTCTTTCCTTTAAAACCTTCATTCTGCTTCCTTATAATTATGAGAATAAGTTTTGCCTTGCTCTGGTCAATGGTTTGCCTGATCTAAAGCCAAAGCTTCTTAAAGTGGTATCCCAGGTCTCTGGAAAGTTTAAAATACAAGTTCTCAGACTCCTTTCTAGATCTACTTAATCCACACTGTTGAGATGGGTCTAGCTATCTGTTTATAAAAGCTTCCTATATAACTGTGATGTCTACCGTGCCTCAGAACCATAGGCTTAGTGGGATATCTTTCTCTACAACAAGAAATGTAAATCTGTGAGCTTTTTTCATTCATGCTGATAGAATACCAAAGATCATGTTAAAGGGGGAAGATTTTCTTTTGGCTCATTGTTTTCAAGGTTTTAGTTCAAAATCAGCTCATTCCATCCATTAGGCCTGAGAGAATGAGAAATTCCATGGTGCCAGGAAAATGTGATGCAGAGGCTACATGCTTTGCACAGCCAGGAAGCAAAAATAAAGAATGGTCCCAGAGGCAAAGTACTGCCATTAAGGCTATGTACCTGTAAATCTCTTTTGATAACTACATCCATGTATCTATAAACCCAATATAGTAACTCATGGGTGAGCTTGGTGCACTCATGACTTCATCTTCTCTATACAGTACCCTCAGCTCTCAACTAATACTTCAACGTGTGAGTCTCTGAGGACTCAAACTTTAATAGCCTCCATACTCTCCAAATTCACTAATTTCTTGTCTTCTACATAAAATTAAAACTTCTATAAGAAAGAAACTCTATCTTTCACTTTATACAGATGAGGACAGGAGCGTAGAGAAGAATCATGAATATTTTTTGAGACTATTAATAAATAGGTGAACTAAGAACTGTTTTGTCTTCAAGACGCTGTTCCAGTTTTCAAAGGTCATAATTAAGATTAAAATAGGGAACTAGTAATAATTCATAAAATGGTTTTAACACTTTTTGATGATTATTACAGCCACTTGAGCTCAAGATCATTCTTAGGGGAATTAAGAACTGCCAAGGTTAGACCCACCAGTGCAGGAGAATATGGGGGAGGGCCGTAAGGGGGATGTATGGGGGGACTACCAGTATGGGGGAGGGGAAGGGAGGGGATGGGGGCTTATGGACAGGAAACCAGGAAGGGGAATAACATTTTAAATGTAAGTAAAGAAATATATCTAACATTTTTTTAAAAAATGGGGTATAGAGCTAAATAAAGAATTCTCAGCTGAGGAATATCGAATGGTTGAGAACCACCCAAAGAAATGCTCAACATCCTTAGTCATCAGGGAAATGCAAGCCGGACAATATTGTGGATGCCAAGAAGTGCATGCTAATAGGTGCCTGATATAGCTGTCTCCTGAGAGGCTCTGCCAGAGCCTGACAAATACAGAGGCGGATGCTTGCAGCCAACCATTGAACTGAGAATGGTGTCACCAATGGAGGACTTAAAGTTCTGAAGAATATGAAGGGGTTTGCAACCCCATAGGAAGAATAATAGTATCAACCAACCAGACACCCCAGAGCTCCCAGTGACTAACCCACCATCCCACAAGTACACAGGGATGGACCCATGGCTCCAACTGCTTATGTAGCAGAAGATGGCCTTGCAGGGCATCAATGGGAAGAGAGGCCATTGGTCTTGTCAAGGCTTGATGCTGCAGTGTAGGGTAACATCAGTGTGATGAGTTTGGAGGGAGTTTGTGGTTGGGTGGGGGTGCACCCACATAGATGCAGGGTGAAATATTGGGTTTCTGGAGTGGAAACTGGAAAAGAAGATAACATTTGAAATGTAAATAAAAATATCCAATAAAAGAAGAAGAAAAAAGAAGTGATGTATCATGCATTCTTTCCTAGGACATCTGTGTGTGTTTATAGGTTTATTCATTTACACAGTATGTATTGAAAACCTATTTTTAGGTTTTTTGCTATGTGCTGTTGGAGCTTGTTCAATAAGCAAGACACATTCTTATCTCAAAGAAATACATATTTCATTAGCTAAATTAAGTTAATTCTAAATCATTACACAAATATTTTGTGCATGACAAATTATTGGGAAATGAGCACATATAGTTTTATATGTCTTCTGACTCAGGATGAAGCTTAATTGACACTTGTAATTCTACAGCTTTATCAACGGCTTTAAAACGTGAACTCAGCTATTAATGATATATCATTTAAAATTCAAGTAATTAAATACTTGGGTTTTCTCCATGGTTTGGATTTCTAATTATACACTCATCATATTCATTTGAATGATACATAATTCTTTCAGTTTTCAACTATAATTCACTATATTTATTAACTAAAATTCCTGTGATTTTGACTAGGCTAGATAATACAAGCTATATATCATCATTATATCTAGCTAACATTATTCCCATAAGAGCAATTCAGGGCTCTCTCAAAGACACAGGGAAACAGTAAAGATTAGTAAAATCCATTGTTAATCAGATCTCTTTTAACCTGAGTTTATGGACATGTTAAGAAAAAAGATTTTTGTCCTGAACTACAGATTCATAGATTTAGTGCTATTATCGTAACAGTTTTACCTTTGTCTTTCTCCTTAGTTACCAGACTATTGAAACAATGGATATCCAAGAATTTGAGTTAATACAGAAAGCTTTGCCAGGAGAAAGAAAAGACTGAAGCCTTAGGGGCAGTCAGAGGAGGAACTTAAAGCCAAAAGAGCAACTTGTCACTTGTCTCCTAGAGAAGTCTTTACAACTTGTCAGATGACCTTGGAGAGACTTAGAGCACAGACAGTGAGAGGAACCACCATGGCCAAAGTGCTTAGTTTTTTTATTTGGCTGATTGTTGGTGGCTTTTTATTTTGTTTTGTTTTTATTTATTTTTTTGTAAATTTTGGCTTCTATTTAAAACTTTCCCTCATGTCAGGACTCTAAAGATGGACTTTGGGCATGTCGGATCTCAGTGTTTCTCTTCCCTGTGACTATGAATCTGACTTTTTGTATGTATCAAGGATCAGTGCCAAACCTGGTTAGTTGGGACATTCTCTATGACCCTATGTCCAGTAATGTTATTTTGCTTCCTGATTGAACATGTAGACTTTTGTGGTCACAGGTCTTCCCACTTTGAAAGAATGGCCATGATAGTTCAAAGACTTTGCAGAATAATAAATAACACAAATATTATGGATATTCACCTAAAATCTTAACTTCCACCTCAACATAGACTAGAGGTAGTTGCCAAATATGAGTGATCATGGCCCATTAACACAGATTTTTGTTACCCTGAATTCCATGTTCCAATATGATAACAATTGTATGAAGTGTTATAGTAAAAACGAAGAAAATGTAAATCAAGACATTCTTAAACAGACTGGAAGAAAAAGAGAAGTGAGGAAATCTCAACCATAGGCATCATATATTATCAGACAACCTTATTAGCTTCTTGCTTGATATAAACTAAGGTTTCTATTGCGAGAGCCAAAGTTAAGTTTTAATTACTGTGCCGAAGAGATGAATTAAACAAAAATGCCTCTGCACTGTAAGCCCCTGCCCAAGTCCAGATACTTTCTGGAATGCTAGAGGCTATGTATATAAGATAACAAGCTCCATGTTTTCCTCCCTTAACAAATTTGTTTGAGTCAACTACATCAGATGTGCCTGGTTTCATATCAGTGGGAGGTACTTAGGCAGGAAATATGTCAAGATGTATGTTTACCCCTGATTGGATGTAGGCAGGAGTCATGCTGGAAAAAAGTACATCAGAATATTTCCTTGCCTCTGATTCGACCTGTTGTGAAACACAGTCATCTGGGTTCACTGTTACAAGCCTCTGCAAAATGTGACCGATTTCTATTTGGATCTTTAGAATGGACCCAGTCAGAGTTCATCATCATGACCAGTATTTAGTTAAAGCTCACTGTGAATTTTGGCTCAAAAAGTGTGGTAGTCATACCATTCTCTCACAATGGGATTAACACTGTTTGAACATTCCAAAGAATAACCCAATTCTCACAGACATGTTAGATCACAAGTAAAAGAGGACAATAACAGGCTATTGATGGGTCAAAGATGGCCTAAAGTAATTTGGTTTTGGATTTACAACATTCCACCCTCTCTACATCATTGAAATTCTGATCAGTTAATCAGCCTACCAGAATGCTCTCTGCAAAGTGTCCATTTATTCCCAGGAACTTTCATTCACATAGACCAAAGCTTATTGTGGATGTCATAGTCACTGTTTCATTGTTGTGGAGAGAAACCACAGCCAAGGTAACTTATAAAGGAAAGCATTTGTTGGGGGCTCTTTCAGACGGTTAGTTCATGACTGGCCTAGCTGGGAGCATGGTGCTGAAACATTAGTTAAGAACTCATATCTGATTCACAAACTACAGGCAAAGAGAGATAGAACTAACTGGGCCTGGGCGAACTTTTGAAACCTCAAAGCCCAACCCTGACACATCTCCTCCAACAAGAGTTACTAATCCTTCCCAAACAGTTCCACCAACTAGGGGAAAAACATTTAAATATATGAGCCCACGGGGGCCATTCTCATTAAGCTATCACAGCAAACATTCCTATGGTGGTTGATTGCTTACAAGTTAGCTCAACAATAAAATGGTATCTGAAAAAAATGATATGTTGTGGGATATTTGATCATACTGTTAACCCTGAGATTGTTTTGTTTACTGGAAGAAAAATAACTATTTCTAGCTATGGTGTGGGTCCCTCTGTCTGGAATACAAACGATGTCCTTAGCACATGCCTTTAATCCCAAAAAATGAAGGTAAGGTTAGTTTGTAAAAGGAAGAACCAATGTTTGAAAGTGATGTCTTTTGAAAGGCAAAGTGATGAGTCAGAGAAAGATTTGACAGAATAAGATATACACAATTATCACAGAAAGAGAGAAGAAAGGGAAGCTACCTAAGAGAATATACTTAAAAGAGAAGGGGGGCAGACAAGGAAGGAAGTAGTTTTACCAGCATAATTATAGAGAAGGGTTTCAGAGAGAGAGGGGCAAAGGGAGAGGGAGAGGGAGAGGGGAGAAAATAGCTAGATATATATTAAGACAAAACAAATCAGAAAATGAGGAGACAGAAGATTAGAACATTTTGCCAAAGTTAGTTTGAGGCCAAGAAGAGCAATTCAGAAGAAGCCAAGAAGCCGAGAGAGAAGCCATATTGAATCAGTCAACTGGGAGATGGGTGTGAACTAGAGCAGCTGAATTGAACCAGAAAGTCGGGTTCAGAAAAAGCTTATTCAGCAATAAGTCTGAGAAGCTGAAAACATTCTAGACCTAGATCAGATTGTATGGAAGCTAGAAGCTTCCAGGACTAGGCCTAGGTTAGCAGACAGAGGAGACAACAACTATACCAGACAAGTAAAAGTTACTTTTAAAATGATAAGAGAAAGGCAAAAACAGCAATACAAAGCTGGACAAAGGTTGCCAACCAGTGCAAATTTAGACGGTAGTAACATGTATGGTCCCTGAAAGTGATAAATAGCCCATATGCTAAGAAGAGAAAGTGAAATGAACGATTATTAAGTCAAGCACTCATTCTATAGATATTTTCCCTTTTCTTTGTCGTTTAGTGTTTTCAGCAAAGGTCACTCTAATGAATATGTATTACTATTATAATCATCAAAAATGCTTTGGGGTTTGAGCATTACTCAGATTTCCAGGCAATCAACTCACCTGCCAACTTCAAAAGAATAAATAGTTTAATTTCTTTATTATACCCTAAACCATGTGGTTTTCAAATTCATTCTGGCTGAAGTACAGAATTCAGAGAGATAGAAATGGAACCCCAAACCATTACTCTGTGATCCTACCTAATGATCAGACTCTGATCTTTTTTTCATAATGTAAGAGCAAAGTATCATGAGAAACAACTGGGCAAAAAGGCAAGGCTGAAGGAAAGTCTATTTTTATATCTTAATTATGATTTTTAAAACATGATATACAAATAGCTAACATGATTATGTCATTCTTGACCAAATATGAACTGAGAAGAGAACCATTGCTAATTGCTCCCCTGAAAGCTAATCAAAACCTGTTGCTTGAAACAGAATTATTAATTTCATTGTTTAATAAGATGTGTCCTTTGGCCTCGAGGATAACTGAAGACAGTCAGGGATTTTTAGGCCAAAATGACAATATTGTTTTAAGTCAAAAACTCTAAGTACATTTCACATAAGTTGATTATATGCATGATATTAGCATATTTTTATTTTTTCTAAAATCAGATATTGTTGTTTTGGGGACTCAAATAACTAAATATCTCAAACTTTTCAACAACCCATTTTTTTTTTAAAAAAAGAACGTTTTAGGTGGGAAAAACGGTGAAAGAATGTACTTAACACATATGAATACAATTGTATGATGATGTCATACAGCTGAAGGCAGGTACAAGATAGAATAAGGCCTGTCATTGGATGAGAAGGAAGGATGGGAAAAGTTTGAGGGAAGAGGAGGAGACTGGAACGGAAGGAGACAGGAGAGGAAACCACGGAGAGAACATGGAGGCAGATGTTAAGATTTCACTCTACACCTTTACAGATTGTTATGAATGTTCTTAAGGGATGGATATGTACAGGGCTTTGTTTGTTTGTATGGGCAATTATATCTTATCAATTGGTTAGCAGAGGTTATAGTGTTGTGTGTTCTTTCTTGTGGTTCTTTCTCCTGTGCTCTTTCTTAATTAAGTTTAAGAGAGTATGTGGCAGCTGGGACACTAAGCCGCCACAGAATTGAGATGTATATTTCTGGCATGGAAACTGGATGGGTAGAGAGATTGTTGCCAGGCTCATAGAGAGGCCATCGGCAGTGTTATATGGGATGGAGCAGAGCAGGTGAGAGGCTTTGCTGACTGAGATTAAGATATCTACCAAATATCTTGAGGCACTGCAGTGCCGGACCTAGTGGGGGTAAAAGGCAGCCTTTTATTTTTTATATAATTTTACAACAACATACAACTAAACTGTAGTAGCCAAGAAAACGTATTTGATTGCTGAATTTAGAACAGAAATTTAAGGAGTGATCACTACAAAAAATGTGACAGAATTTACTTCTGAGGGGATGGAAAGGGTTGCAATGAACAGAGGATTATTATAAGAATGGTGAATCACTGAAAAATAACACCCCAGGTTCAAATAGGTTGTAAAAGCAAAAAGTATTTATTCCACAGAAATCCACCATCCAAGGGTCTACCATTCATCAAAATTGCCCATTTGAGGTGATCCCAAAGACTCAATTAATGTAAATAAAAATATTCAGTTAAAAAGAAAAAAAGAGCCAATTAGGTGAATCCCAGGGAGGGATAGATGAACTTTGTCCCTATTGGGTGGCTCTATCTCTAGGGATACAGGTGTTTGAAGTATAGATTTCTCTTGAATTGCCTTCATTTCTGAGGACTTTACAGAATTTTTGGTGACTAACTATTTTTGCCTCAGGATAGATGGTGAAGCATCTCCTGATTGGCTGCCTGAGGGCTATGGTTTTCCCTCTAACTAGTCTATTCAGTTCTAGCAAACACAAACTTAGTCCTAGTGCCCTGAACTGGCATCTTGCAGCCTGTCCTGGAGTCAGCCTGGCTCAGCCCTCTCAGTATCAGTGTTAGATGACAAAATACTATTATTTTGACTGGTGTCAGGAATGTTTGTTATAATAATTTATTAAACCATACAAATATTTTAAACAAATGCATAAATATACAAGCATTATATTAAGCCTCTGCTTGCATCCAGTTCACTATTATCCCATTGTTCAGCAAAAATCACCTGGTCAAGCCATTGAAACTTCTCATTCTGAGAGTAGAGAGAGCTCATTAGACTCAAGAAGCTAACAAAATTTAGAAGATTCAAGAACTTCATGAAACAATTTTCAAAGATTCCTCTCAAGATTCTAAAAACAGTAATCAATTGTTGGTAGAAGAAATCTTGTACTGGATGAAGCTGCTTGGAGGCTGTGAGAAGAGCTCCAGGAATTCAGCATTTATGAGCTGGGCTGTCTGTGCTCCAGGTATCTTTGAGTCTCCTTACCATCCACAATCTTGTAAGAAAACCCAACAAACTCATTAAACAAGAGCTGGGTGAAATTATTTCCTTGGTTTGTCACCTATGCCCTGTTGTGGGTAAACACATAATAATTCATGTCTCTCTCTATAAAAGTCATACAATCATCACAAATGCCTATGTTTGTAAAATACTTGTTCAGTACACGGTATATAATGCACCCAATAATTGTTGGTGATGTACAGTAGCAGTAGGCTATACATCCAGTATAATTGAGACGAGGAAGTTAAAAATTATAGTAGTATTTATATGTATGTGTTTGTCATTAAAGATACTTTTTAAAGAGAATTTTTTTAATGGTAGACTTTGGAAATTTCATCATATTACTAAGAATTTATTACTTAGATAAGGATTGACTAACTTTGAACCTTTTATAAAAATGCAAAACAAATAGTGAGGAAACTATCATGAAGCAAATGAGATTTTTTTTAGAATCTTTAATAATGGTAGACAGTTGGTATAAATACTACATACAAATATGTGATTTTAGTGTGAAGAGTTTATTCTTTCCAGTGAAGTCTAATACACAACCTTGAATATATTGAACTTGAACTCCAAGAAGTAGGGAAATTCAAAGAAGTTTGTCAGTAAAGTTCTCCCTGGGATTGGCAAATAAATCTCACTCTTGATAAACAATAATGAACTGACATAGTATTATTGGACCTTGAAATAGCTTGAAAAGACTTTAGAAAAACAAAGGTTTTCACTGAACCTTCAGAATGTGAACTGGCCCTACCCATAATTCTACTTTCATGCTTAAACATGAAATGTATGAACTCAGGATAACTTGGGACATAGGCTGCCGTAGCTAAGAGAGATTAGAGATCCCTAAAAACTAGGAATACATAAGGAGCCCATCAGATAGGAAGTGCCAAACCATTCCCTTTCAATGAATAACTTTATAGTTTGCTTTCCACTTACAAATCCATGGACAGAATATGTGTGTCTCCCCTTGGTCGTGAACCATTGGCCAATACAGTCCATGAGGGCAGTGGGAGCAGAGATGTCAAACAGGAGTTTCCGAAATTCTGTGAGTACTTTTGGTGAATAATTAAAGCCTTATACAGTTTTGGAGAAGTGAGGGTAGGAACATCCAGGATGGGTACTGGCCAGCGGCTGGGGACTTAGGGTACTTGGAATGCATTCTTAGAATGACGAAGCTTTTCAAGAATCTCAGGTGCTGGCTGAACAAGTTTTGTCAGGAGAAAGGAAATTGGTCCTGTAATCTAGTTGAGGCAATTTGACATTCCACAGGTAGAGGTGTGTCTCGGAGGCTTAGAATTCCCCCAGACAAGGTCAGAGAAGGAGAATCCCAGCTAAAGAAGGGAGTCTCTCATATTGCACCAAGCCCAGAGGCTATCCTGTCATAGTAAACTTTGACCTTAATTAGCAGAGTTTTCTCACAAGAATATAACTCGGTTCTTTGTTTTTTTTTTTTCTGATTTAAAATTTTATTTATTTATTTATTTTTATTAACTTGAGTATTTCTTATATACATTTCGAGTGTTATTCCCTTTCCCGGTTTCCGGGCAAACATCCCCCTCCCCCCTCCCCTTCCTTATGGGTGTTCCCTTCCCAACCCTCCCCCCATTGCCGCCCTCCCCCCATAGACTAGTTCACTGGGGGTTCAGTCTTAGCAGGACCCAGGGCTTCCCCTTCCACTGGTGCTCTTACTAGGATATTCATTGCTACCTATGGGGTCAGAGTCCAGGGTCAGTCCATGTATAGTCTTTAGGTAGTGGCTTAGTCCCTGGAAGCTCTGGTTGCTTGGCATTGTTGTTCATAAGGGGTCTTGAGCCCCTTCAAGCTCTTCCAGTTCTTTCTCTGATTCCTTCAATAGGGGACCTATTCTCAGTTCAGTGGTTTGCTGCTGGCATTCGCCTCTATATTTGTTGTATTCTGGCTGTGTCTCTCAGGAGCGATCTACATCCGGCTCCTGTCGGTCTGCACTTCTTTGCTTCATCCATCTTGTCTAATTGGGTGGCTGTATATGTATGGGCCACATGTGGGGCAGGCTCTGAATGGGTGTTCCTTCAGTCTCTGTTTTAATCTTTGCCTCGGTTCTTTGTTAAAAGTATATCACTAATGTTTTTGTCTTCCTGTATAGAATCAATTCTGTTGATGACAGAATTTCATCTTTAAAATAACTTTGTTCGTAACTATTTCTTCTACATTTTGTAGTTTGCTTGCTATTGAAGTTCTATCTCAGCTATCCTTTCCAACACACAGGTTTGGCTCTTTTCTGTCAGTCTCACAGGGTTTACCTCTAGTAGCAGAGTCCGTTGCTTTCCTCTGTGTCCTCTTCACTCTTTTTAGCCTGGTATTTATGTCACAATTGCTACTGAGATATATTAGCACACATCTAGTGATGTAGAACAGCATAGATGTCTTACCTTCTATTTCTAGAAAATAAAATTCCTGAGGTAAGGTGTCAATAGACTCTGAGAAATAATGTCCTTGATTTCTGAGATTATTGTTGTTGTTGTTGTTGTTGTTGTTGTTGGTGGTGGTGGTGGTGGTGGTGGTGGTGGTGGTGGTGGTGGTAGTGGCTATGTGTGTGTGGGTGTGCATGCACACATGTGAATGTCAGAGAACAATTGTGTGGAGTTAGTTCCCTTATTTTCTACTTTTATGTGGGTTCTATGGGTCAAACTCAGGTCACTGGGCTTATAGGGCCAAAGTCTTTACCCACCACACTGTGATTACCCCAATTTTACTTCTTGATGTTTCCTGCATTCCTTCATGCTTGTCTCTTCCTCTCCAATATGCCATTTTTTAGTAAATAGAAAGGAGGGGTGAATGTGATTAAAACATTATATCCATATATGAATATTAAGTAAAATAATTTTAATAAAGAGACTGCCCGAAATTCAAGGTTGTGAAGCTCCATCAAATGTTTGGACTAGGGAGACCAGACAGCCTCATGATGAAAGGTCATGATTTGAGATGAGGTTTTAAGGAACAGGATCCAGATAAACTGAAATATTCTATAAACCTTGAAGTGAGGAGAGATAGGAAAACTAAAAATAAGACCACTTTTGGTGAAGTGTATGAGGACGGCCTTGTCTCACCTAGAGACATGTTTAAGGAAGGAACAGGAAAGGAGAGTTGATAAATTTGAAGATTTCTGTAACCCGTTCAAAAATAGCAAAGAATTTACAGCTGATAACACAGATTCTAGGTGCTTCCTCGGGCTTCTGAAGAGCAGATAAACCAGGGGAGATGTCTGGAAAGAAACATAGCTGTGGCACGCAGCAATAACAGGGAGACACTACTGACTCCTATGACAGTTCCGCATGCGGAAAGAGTGGGTCTAAGCTATAGCAGAGAAAAGTGAACAGAGGACAGACACTCCAGGAAAAATCATGGTTTATATTGAGTTAATAATTGAAAAGGGAGAATGTTGACAGAAGCACCAATGATGACTGTGTAAAAGGCACAAAAGATGTTCAAAGGGAGGACAGTTGGGTGTTTGAGGATGTAGGACTACATGGATAGGCTATTGTATGTTTTAAATCATGAAGAGGCAGATGCTGCTTATAAAATGGAAGGTATACCTTTATAGAAGGTATGATTACTATATTTGAAAAGCCAGTCACACAGCGAGCGAGAACAAGCACAGCACCCTTCTAAATAGGTTCTCACACCCACGTGTGAGGGCAGGTGAAGTCTGAGCACCAGGAGGTCATCGCAGTCAGTGCTCAGACTGTGATGCTGTACTCTTCACTCTACAACACACTTCCTCTGGGGACCCCTGACTCTGTGGATACAGCCTGCATAGAAACCCTAATATGATTCAGATTGTAGAGCCTTTTCGAGATATACAGGTCAGGCATAATGTCAAGTTGAAGAAAATTCTTTCCACCAAATGCCTAATGAGGTGCTGGGGCCCTTTTGTCATTAATAGATAATCATCTGAGAAACAAGTCATGCTGCCAGAGTATAGGATGCAGACAGGAATACCATACACAAAGATCCAGGCTTGGAATTTGCTAAACATTCTTTCAACTAGTGTTAGTTTTCCTTCAATCAAAGTATTGCTTGAAATTAACAGAGCTTAGGCTCATGGATAAAACATGATTTATCCAGACCAAATAGAATCGTATGTGTTCAAAGGGAAATTAATGAATACTGGTGGATGCCTAGCAACACCTTCTATGAACGGCAAAGCTTTCCTTTCTTATTTTCCGGCTTGTAGCATCAATTGTCAGTCACTCGATAACATTTTGTTGCTATGGGGATAGGTAGGATAATCTATTATTGTGGCTTTAGTTATTCTTTTTCTGTCCCAATTTTTTCCACCAGATTGATAACTAAAGTGGCCATGAACACCAGATACCTGCTTTATGTTCTGTGTTTACACACTTCCTCATTGTTCAACTGTCATATAAAAAGTCAGTATGAAGCTTTAACTTGCCAATAACTTTTGCCACCTTCTACTTGGTAAATTTCTGTTTAGCTTTTGACTTTTTAGTTCTTATTCCCCATAGAGAAAAACATGTCTTCTGTCTTTTTGTTTAGGTTTGGTTTTTGTTTTTCACTTTGAGACAGGATTTCTTTGGGTAGTCTTGGCTGTCCTAGAACTCACTCTTTAGAGCAGGCTGTCCTTAATTCAGAGATTATCCTTCTACTTTTGTGTGCTAGTGTTAAAGGGTGTATCACTGCCTGACAAAATACTTGTACTATACAGTAGTAATCCCATTAAAACCAGTCAGGGATAAAGAGATGTCTGAATGGAGAAAGCATTTGCTAGACAAGACTTAAGACATAAATTTAGACTCTCAGCACCCACAGAAAACCAGACATGGTAGTGTGTGTATAATCCCAACATGCCTATGGCAAGATATGAGGTAGAGGCAGGAAAGTCTCTGGAAGCTTGCATGACAGGTAACCTGGAATAAACAGTAGTGAACAAGAAATTCTCTCAAACAAAGTGGAACTTGTGGAACTGCCAAAGATCAGCCTTAGCATGGAGAAGGGGGTCTGGGAGCAGCTAAAAAAGCAACTTGAAGTCAAATAGTGTCTTCCAACCTAGCAACCTAGGTTAGCAGCCTAGGTTCTGCTGAGATGGCTTTACACACACACACACACACACACACACACACACACACACACACAGGGGCGAGGGAGGAAGGGAGGGAGAGAGCGAGAGCGAGAGAGAGAGAGAGAGAGAGAGAGAGAGAGAGAGAGTCTGTGTGTCTGTGTGTCTGTGTGGGTGTGCGCATGCATGTGAATGCACACGCGCACATTCTGCTCTGCTCTAGGCAGCTTTTCCCTGCTGTTCTAAAAACTCTCTGGTTGAGACAATTCTCTTTGCAGGTAAAAATTCTAAATGCTATCTAGATAGCTTGTGACTTTTCTGATCAAAGTAAGAAAGGCTATTATAAAAAATTATTGGTTCTGACTAAGTCAGAAATCCTGGTAAGTAAAAACTCTTTAAGAGCTGTTTTGCTCTTCAGAGGTTTCCAGAGAGCTGAGCTCTTGCTAGAGAAAACTTCTAAAGAACTGCTACTGCTTTTTGCTTGCTCATCTCATGCAGACAAATAGCCCAGTTTTTATTTACATAATCAATTCAGTTATTTATTCCGGATTCCCTTTGGATTATCTTTTGATTCTTAGGAGGTAGGAAACATTCATTTTTTTCTTAACATTACAAAGGAATTCAGAGATCGGTGCCTTTCTTAAGCACAGAAGATAAGCTAGCTGGTTGGGACCCTGCCCTGAAATTACCATCTCTACCATACCTGGGCCTAACCCTGCTGTGTCCCAGGCTGACGTAAACTTAGGAATCTACCTTTGTATGTCTATGACAAGTTAGCCCATAGTATTGTTGCCTTAGTTCCTTTAGATTTATGAAGCCCCTCATAATTCATATTGCATTCTTATATTTTGCATAATTGAGAAATTATATATATATATTGAACTCCTGTATTTAGAGCTCTTTTCCACAGCCTTAAGGGTTGTCCTGAAGGTCCCAGCATTTACCATTTTGCTGAGACATTAGCCACACCTTCGCCTCCTGGACTTGAGTTATCTCAGATTATCATGGAGTCATTAAACACTAACAGAGAGGACATTCCTTGGAGCAATGTGAAAATATATACATTATGTAAAGAAGCCTCATGCCCACAGGCTCATACTGGGACCTTCAACCGCAGCTCTTTGATTTTCTAGTATGAGGTCTTGTAAATCAGAGCCACAGATTCCTTAACTAGGAGACACAAGATGGCATCTTCATTACAGATTCTGAGAAGGGATGCAGTAGATTATTTTCTTGGTTCACTAAGTCTTAGCTGATTTGCTACCAGCTGACCTAAATGAAAAGGCAGGTTGAGGTGCAAGTAGAGAAAAAAGGAGGGTGCACAGCATGATCTGAAAAAGAAGCAGATATGTCATAGGAATTACTTGCTGGAGAAATTTCTCCAAGGACAGTCATACTTCTCCCCGTTCAACAGTGAATGTTTTCACAATTGAGCCATCAGGACTTAGAAAGAAAGCAGTAAAATGGTGGGGTTTTTTAGTGAGAAAAGAATGAACATAAAACAGTGTTTTAAAGGCTATGATTATTGTAGTAAGTCTGTAAGAGAAAAAGGAGTTTTCATAGAGAGATGACAGATACTTCACAGAAACACCAGTGCAAACAGTTTTTATATCTTGTCAGTCACAAGCATGATTTTTTTTTTGGAAAGCAGAACTGCTATTTAAGGGACCATTTATTAAAAAAAAAACCCTCCTCGCTAATATGGAATCTTTATTTATGTACGTTCTCAGACTAGGGTATTGTGAGTTACAGTAGAGTGGGGTGGAGTGGAGACAAGGGAAAGAAACCAAATTTCACCCACACAAACTCAAAGAGCATGCTCTTCTATATCAATTAATTTGGTTTTTCCATTGTGAGTGTGTATGTGTGTATGTGTATGTGCTGTACATGTTCATGTGTGTGAGCATGCCGCAGTGTACATCAAAGGTACAGGGGTCAGAATACAACCATACCTGGTAGTCTTCACCCTGTTTGAAACATCTTATAGATTAACTTTTCTTCAGTCCGGCTAGCTAAACCACAAGCTCATTAACATTCTCCTGTCTCTACTTCCTATCTTTCCATAGATGTACTGGGATTTCTGATGCTTATGCCAAACATCCGGCTTCTATATGGTTTCAAAGGATATGTGTTTGAATCCACGTATTTGAATTATAATCAGTTTTTTCAACTTAGCCTAATCTTCTTGGCTCTAGATTTGGGTTGTGTAGACAGGGTGTCTTGTAACCTGGACTGGCCTCAGATTTCTTATCTATAAGCAATTATCTTCTGAGTGCTAGGTGTGAACCACTATGGCCAACTCCAGATGAACATGTTTTTCTTTTCTGTTAACTAAACTTATTTTTACATTTCATATACATGTACCGTATTCAAATCATTTGCTCCTTCTATACTCCCCATCCCTTCTTAAATTCATGACCTCATTTCTATATGCTGAGCCCATTTTGCATTGCATGAATGTATATGCATTTAGAGCTTCAGGAGATTCCCCTAAGAAGCCTTTTCTGGATTGGAGGCTATGACCATGTCTTAAGACACCAGGGAGCCTTAGGTATTTGGGGATATTATTCTCCCAAATTCCACTTTTTATTTCACCTTTTAAAGTGTCTCTACTATATTACTAGGGCTTCCAAAGAGTACCACAAAGGTGTGCCTGAGAAAATATAAGTTCATTGTCTTAGTCTCCAAACCAATAAACTGATTTACTGGATTATTCCAAGGAATGTACAGAAGAAATCTATTATTTGACTGAGATTATAGAAGGCACAAGGTGAAGCCATTCATGGAGGAGTGGGTTATGAGGTCCCACCCCTAGCTAAGGAGCTACTACTGACTGTTGATGACTTACAGGTAAGGGAAAGTCAGGACTTTTAAGGGTCTGACCCCTTGTAAGTGAAACATGCTCTGATAAGGACAGTTGTGTTGGATTAAGTCCTCTGATTTTAACTTGATTACTTCTGTAAAACTGTTCACTCTTAGGGATAGAGAGGTGGCACTATGGTTAAAAGTGCTTGTTGCTCTTCAAGGGGATCCAAGTTTAGTTCCCAGATCCCATATTAGGTAGATCAGAACCACTTATAACTGCAACTCCAGAAGATTCAACTCTTGCCTTAGATTATAGAAGGCACAAGATCAAGTCATTAAACATTCTAGAATGTATTTCTAGCATCTAGAAGTACTCCCATAGTGAATAGATATATGCACATACACATAAGTAAAAATAGTGTATAGAAGCTGATCTCTCTAATATTATGACAAGCTGAGGCGCAGGAGTTAGGATTTCAATGTACAGAGGTGAAGGACAAGATGTAATGTGTAACAAGGTCCAAAGACAAAGGAATTTTGCTAAGCCAACAAACAAATATCTCTTCACTCTATTTGACATAACAGGTAGTCACACATTAAAATCTACTTGCGGGGAATATTTTATACACTATAACCTTTTGCTTTCATCCTTTTAACCCAAAATGCTGGCTGGGCCATATCTTCCTTTCGCTTATTTCTGTAACTCCCTGAGGACAGTACTGCCACTATATTTAACTCACAGAAAATGCTAGATCCTTAGACTAGCTTCCTAATATAGAATCAACAGTGCTTCCAAATGTTAACCAGAAAAAAACTAAGTTATTGATCATTTAAAATGATCTATTAAGTTTGCAAAGTGCTTTTTATTCATTATTTGGTTTTATCCAAAATGCTTATGAAGCAGATATTATTTTACCTTATTAGAAATTAGAGTTAAGGCTAAGAGATTTTTCTCAACATTGTTAGTATTAGAATTGTTTTAGTTCATTTAAATCTGGGAAGTCTGATTTTACATGGAGTAAGGCTATACTATGTTCACAAGTGCAAGTGCTATCTTTCTTCTTTGATGCCATAGTTAAAGTGGCAACTAATGCAGAAGAGGACGTTTTAAGCCATAAATGGTGATACCTGGTCACGTGAACATCTTTCCCAGGAACCATGCTCCTTGGGCATGAGTGTCCTCTACTGTTATAGTCTCTCACCTGTACCCAGTCTTCCAGTAGAGATGACCAAAGGCAACCTACTTAATGGTCAAAATATAGTGGTCAAATTTGGAAGTGAAAATATTTTAACACCAATTAAAGATAGGTCATAAACACCAGTAGATTTCTCTATATAGGGAAAGCACTTAGAACTTCATACCATGCCTGTTCTGCCCAAAGCATTGTAGGAGGAAAACATTCTTAGTGTAAATTATAATAGAAGAAAGAAAGAAAGAAAGAAAGAAAGAAAGAAAGAAAGAAAGAAAGAAAGAAAGGAAGGAAGGAAGGAAGGAAGGAAGAAAGAAGGAAAGAAAGAAGGAACGAAAGAAGGAACGAAAGAAAGAAAGAAAGAAAGAAAGAAAGAAAGAAAGAAAGAAAGAAAGAAAGAAAGAAAGAGGGTTGGGGATTTAGCTCAGCGGTAGAGCGCTTGCCTAAGAAGCGCAAGGCCCTGGGTTCAGTCCCCAGCTCCGAAAAAAAGAACCAAAAAAAAAAAAAGAAAGAAAGAAAGAAAGAAAGAGAGAAAGAAAGAAGAAATCATAATACACTTGTGAAGTGGAAACTTCTGGTTTCTTTTGAAAGTCAGTTATGTCAAATATGTTTTGCTAAGGCACATGGATGAAAGAATGTTTTGTTGAAACAAACACAAATGAAAGGATGTTTTGCTAGAGCAAACATGTGAAAGAATGCCTGATGTTCAATACGAATATAAATGTGATCCCACAGACAATGAGAACTTGAGCATTGATTTACTTTGCCCCGCCTTTCTATTCTTTGCTAACTACATGCATGTATTGGTTTGTCTTACATTGTGTTGCTGAACTTTTCTTGTGGTGATGCCATATAGAGAAACTTGCCAAAGAACTTCTCATGAGGTTCCTGTGGCTTATTGCTGCTTCGAGCAGTTTTGCGAGTCTTGCAGTATCTTCTGGACTGAACTACCCTTACTGGTTCATATGTGGTGACTGCCAAGTGGACTGCACTGCTGATTTGTATTTGATCTTCGCTATGGGATGAATTACTGATATTCTGAAAAGGAAGATTGGACTGACCCACAAAGAACTATTTCTAAACAGGTCTACCTCCCCTGTGTCCTAAGAACTTTCTTTCCCACTACCTCTGTTGGGTGGTGGGCTAGGAAGGAGGAGGAACACTTATTAGAGTAGGTTGAAATAATTTATGTCTACATACCTGCTTACATTTGAGAGTGGCATATCCCAAACCCCCATTGAGATGAAATGGCTGCAACTGAAATCTTGACAGATCTTGTTCTATGTAACTCTTAATCTGCTAATTAATCTATATTCTTTATCACCCTCTTATAATATAACTAGCAAATATATTTAGTTAATTTCTGTAAACAATTCTAGCAAATTCCTGAAACTAAGGAGAGTAGGTATCATGGAATCGTCCAACTTTTAGCTCAGTCAGACAGAAGGTAAGAGTAATCTAGAAATCTATAGTTTTCAAATCATATCAGAATCGTGGTAGATTATCTAGTCAAACAAAAAAAAGTTCTTAAATGGTGGGATTCTAAATAGCTTCAGATATAAAGTAAATAATTAAATATTTAAATTATTATTTATCAAATTGTAAGATACTAAATTGACATCTGTAGAGTTAAAATGCTCATTTTTGTGGGAACACCCTGTACTTTTGCATACAAAAGTATTTGTGTTTAGTGAGTGCAAATATATAGAAATTTTATTTTCACGTATAAGCTCAGAAAAGATGAGAACTTGATTTGAGAGAATCCCATAGTCTCTAATCAGAAGTGTTAAGACGTTGAGCAACTGTGTTTGACCATTTACATCAAGTACAGAGTATGTGAAGATGCTGCATAATTCAGAGAGAGGAGGTGAGGGTGCTGTAAGGGGTCTACTTGTTTCACTTCTGATGGCTCCTCATAAGCCTCAACAAACTGCGCATGTTCCACTCTGTACCTCTTAGTGAAAACCCTGGTTCCTCATTGCAGGAATCTGTCCTTAACTATTTTTATACTTTCTTAGTTATTACAATGCAAATTTCTTTCTTTTGGGAGTAAGAAATCTTTCTCAATGTGCTTCCTTGGGCAGAGAAGCAGGATAAAAGTAATGAATAATGTGTTTTGAGTTTTTACTATGTAAGGGACACTTTACTGAGAATTTACTATGTCATTTATTCCCTATAAAAGTCAGAAGTCACTATTAGTGTTTATTTCTATTTTACATGTGATTTTCTGAAAGCACTCAATCAGAACATTACAGAATGAAATTGTGAACTTTGCCTTTCTTATTCTGAGTCCTGTGGTTCCACTGTATAACATCCTGCATTGCTGTGGATTGTTTTTAATGCACACAAGTACCCATTGGAACTGAAAAATTGCCCCAAAAGCAATATTTCTAAGCCTTTTATGTATAGCTGCTTTATTCAAAGGACTAAACAGAAGGGTGTAAAAAGTAGTCAGCACAATTCATCTTCCTTCTCTGTACACTGGATTAGCTCATGACTCTCTTTTCAACAAATCTATTTCCAAATAATGAGTGAAGACGGAATTTGTACATTCCTTCTAGTGGCTTAATTGGGTGATCAATGTGCTGAATTACTTCTGTACATTTATGAAAAGATAATATTAACAAGAAAGAATAACACTGACACATTAAAAGATATTTCAACTATCTATAAAATGACTTCTAGCCAGTCCAAGATTGCTTAGTACTAATTAGTAAGGACCACTAAGAAATCATTTATAGATTTTTTTGTGTGAGTGTTCAGGGATACTAATGGGTTTTAGAACTACTTGGGACTTTCCTGGGGTCAAAGGAAGAAAATAAAGTATGAAGTGATAACAAAATATATGAGGTGACTAATGGACAGGTTGTATATAAAGAGATTCCAACAGAAAAACACTGAATTTTTACAGCATGTATTTAAACAAATAGGAATCTCACTGGCATAGCCTCTTGTCTTCACTTAAGAGCAAGGAGTGGTGATAACATTGTATATAGTCATCTTCCATATCAGATTCTTAATGATTTTTCTGTCAGTGTGTCACTAATCCCAACCACCGCTATAGCCACTGTCACCCTTAGCTGACATGTGTTATGAAAGCTAATGAGAAGATAATGTCACTTTGATATCGCATCAAATTGATGACTTGATTTCATGAAGCACAAATCAATTTTCTATATAATTGTATGGTAAATATCAATACCAATACCAACCCATCTAATGGCCAGATTATTCTTTAACACTTTACATTTCAGCCATCATAATAAATAATAAATGATATTAAATCATATGAAGTGAAAAGAACATGTCATATTTTAAGTATAATTACATTAGAGGACTTTATTTTAAATTGCACAATGCATGTCTCACTATATATAACAAGTAAGAGTATATAGATTATTAATTAACATGAATCAATAAAGTAATGTGAATGACATACAAAGTAGGTTGAGTTATCAATGAAGCTAATGAAAAAGCTTGCATGAGATTATTAATTGCTTAATTGATTCTGCCTCTCAAACAATTAAGTCTAAATATCTATGCTCATTAAATTAATTGACTGCATTATTAACAACTCTGCTATACAATGATCATTTCTGTGTGGCTTGGAGTACATACGTTTTATATGAAACTTGCTTGGCCTACCATGTAACTCTTACATACTGTTCTTATATTTGAGGAATTCTTTTGTTTTATATAGGATGTAATATAGGATGTGATTTCTCAAATATAAAAAAATCACATTTTTAGGTGTGTCAGGCTCCATCCCTGTAGTAAAATTAAGCTTGCTTCCAGGCTTATTTAAAGAAGAGAGCCATAAAAAAATGAATAGATTTTTCTCAAGAGCAAAATAATTCAACAAGAATAATTTGTGCATAGTGGCCTATCACGTAAGCACACTGGGGCTGTTATATGATATGTATTTGCTAAAGTATACTCTGCAAAAATTTTGACTTCAATATCTTATCTCTAAACTCTAAATTATAATCTCTTAATCTTAAGAATTCACATCTGAAATATATAATTTTCTGTTTTGTTTGGAAAAGATCATTTGAAAGATCCAAAAGAAGTTTGAGTAGTAAAAAGGGAAGAGTGAAAGTGTTTATGAATTGGAAAGCAATATATTGAAACATTTTTAAGGAGATGCCAGAGAGAAATATGTAGTGTGGGAGTGTGATCTCATCTCAGAACCATATAGAATATTTACCTCATCGTATTTTGATTTGCTCTCCATTGCATGGAAAACTCTCCATGACTTAGAAAAACAACTATAGAATTGCAAGACTCGCCGCCTTGCTTTCATGATTCCCTGTTACCCTTTCACGTGGTGTGGTGTGTGTTCTGTTAGCAGTTTAGAATCTGTTAGTTCTCTCTTCCACATGATTAGCAAGTATGCGAGATAAGCTCCTAGGGTCAACGGCTCTCAACTTATGTTGCTCTGTGAGAAACATACATCCGGATCCTTATCTTTCCTCACCTCTCACCTTCCTTTTTTTTTCCCTCCAGAGCTTTTATTACAAGAAAGAACATTCTGTGGGAAAACTATGTAGAAAATCTGAGTGTTTAAAAATATACTAAACAGGTCAGTTTAAAGAAGGGTGACTCTCCATCATTCTGTCCATCACTACTGTATCATCTCCTTCATTCCCTGAGGAAGTTGGCTCTCTGTTTGTGAATTCTATGTCAATAGATTCAACCAACTATAGACCAAAACTATTTTTTTAAAAATTGCATGTTACTGAGCATGTTTACACTTTCTTGTCATTGTTCCCGAAAACTACAATATAACAGATATTTACATAGCTTAGAATTGAGTGTTTCCTGTAATTTTGAGATGATTTGAGGCATTTTGGAGGATGTGTTTAGTTGATACACAAACACTTTAGTTTAAGACCTGTAATATCCACCAATTTTGGTGTCCACAGAAGTCTTAAAACCAATTCTCTGACAATAAAACTAATGGTTTTATTTTAAAACATAGTAAAACTACCTTTAAAATATCTTTAGATTATAAATCCAATAAAAGTAAAGGACAACAAATAACTTCATCATGTTACATACACACAGATTCTTATATATTAAGGAATGGTAAAGGTTTACATACCTTCATTCTTATTGTGGTATTCAATGAGACCGTGAGAAAGAAAAACCTGCAAATAGCATCTGAGCAATACAAAACTAAGTGTAGACTGATGTTATAAAAAAAGAAATATGTATACTAGAATACCTCGCCTTTAAAATATTTAACTGAAGACACTATCTATATAGTTTTAATATTACATGTAAATTTATAAGTGTAACTACATATAGTTTTCAAAAAATGACAAAAGACAAAGCTGTGAGAACTTTAAAACTCATTCAAGGAAATACAACACTTATTCTTGGGATAGTCTATAAAAGTTGGGTCTTAAATCATAAATAGAATTTGTAATGCTTGCATTAGTATATATCCATTGTGTATATAATAGTGGGTTTTCTGACATTTTCGTATGCATGTGTAATGTTTTTGAGTCACACTCACTCTCATTGATTACTCTCTTGTTTCTTTCCTGCTCCTGCAGATCTCTTCCTCTTCACAGCCTTTCTACTATTATGCCTTTTGTCCCACGATGATCTGGTGAATTATCTAGGGCTGTTCACTGGAACATAAGTGGGGATTTATTTACAGGAACATGAGCTCTTTAGCAGTAGTAAAGCAACTAAAGAAAATGATTCCCCATCAATCATTATATACACATAATACACAGAGAAGAGTTGGGGAGAACACGAACTTCTTTCCCATATGTGACAAGGTGATGGCAGGAATAGATTGAACTGTAACACAGACATGCATAGTTTTGGAAAAGTTCTTATAGCAGGAAAAGCTGGAGACAAGAGGAAAGGGGTAAGTGGTTCACATTGATCATTCACAATTTGTTTCTTTAACAGGCAAAGGTTGCCATCCTTATTCTAGTACTTTTCTACCTACCTGATGTTTAGACACACACACAATACTTAAGTTTTCAATCAGCAATAATCGCGCCTCAGATAAACATCATTGGCTAGGATACTGCCACTGTGCAAAGCTTAACACAATACTTAAAATAAAAGCAACAGACCTAATAAAATGAGCCAAAGAAAATTAAAATTGGAGGGAGGGAAAATCAGTCAGGATATATGAGAATAAAGAGAGAGAGAGAGAGAGAGAGAGAGAGAGAGAGAGAGAGAGGAGGAAAGGAAGAAAGAGCAAGCAAAAGTTAAATCTCTGAAATTTGTTTTAATATGGAATATTAACATTCACTTGAGAGTGTTTTTGTCTTCCTCTTTTTGCAGATGAACTAGGTACATATGAAAGGTTGTTTTTTTTTTTGTCACTGGCAAATTGCAAGCTATTATGGCCAAATTATGTGTAAAGAACTCATTGATAGATTCCAAGACATTCAGATAAGTATAAAGTTATAAATGTGGAGTTTTAAAAAATGTGGGTACAGGGATACTTTTGGTCATATAACTGTTTGTTGTAGGACCTCCCCGGCATATAAGAATATTCTTGAAGAGCTAAGCCTCCTATAAATTAGAGGTTTTCTGTAAATGAGCACACATCCTATGACAGTCTGGACATAAAGTCAAAATTAACTTAAAACACTTACCCTGAACTGTAGGTTGATATCTTTATGCAGGAAAGCAGGTACAGGTTAGAACGATGCCTGACATTGGACAAGAAGAAAAGATGGGCAGGAGAAAAGTTTTAGAAAGAAGAGAAGGATTCTGAGCGAGAGGAGCTGGGAGAACACGGTGGCAGATGTTAAGATTCTTCTCTGTGCATAGATACAGGTTGTTATGGCTACTTCAAAGATGTGAGTGTGTACAGGATTTTATGCTGTCTAGATGGGCAAATTATATCTTATCAATTGGATCAGAGGATATTGTATGGTGTGTCCTTTCATGTGGAGACTTAATTGAGTTCAAGAGAATGTGTGGTGGCAGGATGCACCAAGCTCACCATGGAATTGGGATGCGTGTGAAACTGGCAGGGCAGCGACCTGCCCTGAGAACTAGATGGGTAGAGAGATTGCTGCTTGCTCAGAGAGTAGCCATTGGCAGTGTGAGATGGGATGGAGCTTAGTAGGTGAGATGCTTTGCTGAGATGAAAACATCCCCCAGATGCCATGTGGACCTATGGTGCCAGCACTAGCATGGGATAAAAGAAACCATATTTTATTTTTTACCACAATACTGCACTTTCTCTAAATACTGGGTAGATGGTGAATAAAAGTATGAGTTATCATTTTTTCTTCTGTGAAAGAGGAGAACAGGTTATTCTTGTTAGAGAGAGTCTAATTGAAGACTGTATCGTCATGATTTTTCTGTTGCTATTTCTGAGTCAGAGATCATCCTTCTAAGACTTTAAGCAATGTGGATATAGACACAATGTTACTTTGATCTTTTTATTTCTTACACATAAAACATGTATAATACATAATACAGATTTAATATATGGTCACAAAATATAACACTATGAAGAAAAGGAAACAGTCTCACTTTTCAAATTAAGATATATAAGTATTAATTGATTTTAAAAAAAATAAAAATTAAACTGCCATTTTTAGTACTTTTACTCATCTACACTCCCAGATTCCTATTTTAAAAGTTTTATTCTTTAAATGATTACATCTAAATAATGCTGAGCTATAAATCACTAAGATAATTTAATAGAATTCTCAAAACAACATAATACGATAGTGATGATTACTTTTATAGAAAATCTACTCAGTAAAAAACTAAGAGAGGGAAAGAGATTGAGTGATTACCCAATACACAAACAGTACAGTAAGGAGTCAACCCAAATTCCAGCTCTGTACCCATGTGAGCAGACACTATCCAAACTGATGGCAATATAGGAAAACAACGGTTCAAAGACAACCATTGGTGTCAGCCTCTTCACCTCACAAATTCCCAGTTTACTCAAGTTATCTTAAGCATGTTATTTTAACTCATTGAGTCTGTCTTTTAATCTGACTACTGAATGATATCTACTCCAAATATGAAGGACACATACCAAACAATTTACTTTTTGTGCATTGTACACCTATACAATCAATGGTCACTGTACTGTTAGCATGTTTCCCTCCCTGCATTATGAAATTTGTCAAAGCAGATTGGTGCAGAATGGGGCTTCTGGGAGCACCTAGATCATTAACAGCAGCATGCACTTACTGATTTTCAAAACCTCTTCTCAATATACCCTGATATAAACTTGTCTGTTAAAAGTTGAACTCACAACTTGAGTCGATTACATGTTAAGAAATGTGAAGAAGCCCTGCATCTGAAGAAGTAGGTTTAATTTTGGAATGAAAAGGGAAATTTTCAGTGGAAGACTTTAGTTAGGAAGTATTTTTAAGTTTGCCTTCATGCTTATGAAATTTAAAGGGCAATACAGATTTATTTTATGACCAGAAATAAGGAGTTCTTCAGTGCATGCATTGGGCTTCGCTGATTAAATTCTTTAACAAACTCCTCTAAACTTGACTTAATTACATTTGACACATGTTATTATACTAATAAGAAACTAAATAACCAAGTTCACCCAGCAAGTAACAGTAACTATATAAATCCAGTTGTGCTTTCAGAAAGCATATTTATAATTACAGTACAATTAAGATTTCTATCCAAAGATATATACCGCTTGTTCTAGATACCTTAAACTGCCAGCATGACACAGGCTGGAGTCATCTAATGAGGGAATCTCAAATGAGGGATTTCCCAGTTAGATTGACCTATGAGCATATCTGTAGCGGATTGTCTTGCTTGTTAGTTGATGTAGAAAGGGTCCACTTGTGGTAGCACTATTCCCTAGGCAGTTGGTCTTGGGCTACATTAAAAAGGTATAAGTGGGTCTATAAGTCAACCAGCAAGACACGTTCATCCATGGTTCTGTTTTTAATTTCTTCTTGGGTTCCTGCTCTGACTTTTTTCAATAATGGGACCTGGCAGTACAAACCAAATAAATCTTGTTCTTTTCTAAGTTGCTTTTGGCCAGAGTGTTTTATCACACTGATAGAAAGTAAACAAGGACATTGCCCATCATTTATATACGTGCATGGAATTTACAGAATGATGCTGATGATAAGCACTTTTACACTCAGTGCAAATTCCTCCACAGAGGGAGCTTTGGACACCCTGGTGCAAAACAGCTTAGTTTTCCCTTTCACTTATCATACAGGAAAATTCAGAATAAGTGAACATCTTTTTCACCTGAGCCCCTCTGAACCTTGCCTGGGAGCTTCTCTCGGGACTTTGGAAGAAGGGTACACAGAATACATGCTTAGCCTAGAAATACAGTTGCATCAAAGTTCCTAGGCACAACCTTCAATCAACACACACTACACACACTAAAACCATATAAAAAGGTTCCCAGCCTCCAATCTCAATCTTTTCCAGAAGGTCCTTGAGGCACTGAGTCAGAATAGCCACAACAGTAATTAGGGCGGCTTCTATTGCCTCCTCTTCCTTCTTTGAACTCAAATTGTTGTTTTCTGATAGTGCTTCCCTAATAAATTGCTTGCTAGTGATTCAAGATTTAGTTTGCCCCTCTGCCCATATCCCATCCCAATCTTGCCACCTCACATAGAAAAACAAAAAAAGAATTATGGACCATTTTCCTAATAATATCTAATCTCACATATGGCATGAAAGAGCATCCTGCAGATCTACCTTATTTGTGGTCAGAACAATTCATCAGTGTTTGCTTCTTCTTTAGTATGTATTACTTGCTGGATTATATGAGTTAACTAAGGAAATTGAAAATGTCAGATAAAGTATAGATGAAATATATTTTGATATATACTTTGAAACTACAATTGTATTAACATAGCCAACTAGAGGGAAATCATCTTAAACCAAGAGGGAGCTTCAACTGTCCTATGCCAGCTTTCAACAGACTAATTTAGGAAGAGGAAAAGAGAAACAGAGCTATGGAAGGGGTTGGCTGCCTTTGTGTCTGATTCCAACATAGACTTTCTATCATTTACAGTTCTCCCACAAAGAGTTCTACAGTCTAGAAGATGATGCATAGGTAGACAGAGGACCAGCTGAGGTAGATCTCTTGCAATGTGCTTTTTCGTGATTTTTCAAATAACACTGTTTCCACATAGAACTCACACACATGTGTGTAACTTTCTCTTAGAGAACAGGGTCCCTACTGGTGGTGGTGAGTCTTCTTTAATTTTTGAGCTATGCTCAAGATTCTACTGGAAACCTGAACAAAGGGTAGGGGGGGAATGCCTTGTTTTCTCTAGAAAGACAAGCGCACAGGAAGCTTTGTCCTGAAGTCTCTCATTCTCTGGCTACTCTACAGCCCAGTATGTCTGTGCAGTCACTCATGTTCTTCTTTGGTGATGGGAAGCAGTGCAAAGAGGACAAATTTCAGGCCTCATTCACAGTCTTCCCTAAAGGAAAGCCTCCTATGCGTGTGTAATGGAGAGGATATTTGGAAGCCGCAGAATCCACACCACTAAGATAATGCATAGGGTGCCTGCCTTCCACTTCGAGTCCTTCCTGAGAAGCAGTGTTTTATGGAGCTGTTACTACTTACTACAATAAACCTAAACATTTGTATTTTAATATTGTAATTGTATCTAAGTAGAGAAACAATTTCCTGGCATTAGCAAGGCCCTGTGTTTGATATCTAGCACTGCAAAACAAAATAGATTTTGGCTTTTAGTACTTATCAGCTACATAGGCTCTATCTTGATTTGCTTGACTATAGAATAGCTCTACACAATAAAATTTGTATTTGAATAACTCTACACAATAAAAAATCGTTTTTGGGTTGATTCAGATGTATAACTGCTATATCACTTTAAGGAGAACATAGTTGATCACATTTCTTGATACTCCCCTGGACCTCACAAAACATTATCTCTTCAGTAAACATTGGACAGTATGCTTATTATATTGGTTCAATCTATTTCCTTAAATTTTTGCTGTCTGTGTTGGTTTAGCTTTTATGAAAACTTCTCCCTTATATCTGTTTTGTTCTGTTAATCCATGTAAATACCAAAACGATGTTCAAAAACAACAAAAATATTAAAAATAAAGTAACTCCTCTCTGAATTGAGTGGCATTTCAACAACCACAGCACTGATCACATTTTATTTTCAATGGTAGCAATTCTTGAGCATCAGTTTCCACAACTGGAGATTGATGGAAGACTTCTGAGGCAGCTTCAAATAGCACAGAATCAAACTTTTACTCAGGTAGTCCAGCATGTGTTGATGATCAAGGACAGAGCCACCTTCACAGAGGACATGGAACAGCATCTTCACACTGGAAAGGAAACCGAAGCAGCTGGCAATCATCCGATTCCTTACCTCACAATTGAGGAAATCTGGGAATGTCCTCTCCACTCCAGGCCAGGACTCCACATCCACAAGAGTAGATCATGGTCCAACAATAGCAGTTTGCAAGCTGGGAGGCTAAGAACCCACGAGTCCACAGAACTGGATATCTCTACAGTTGGAATCCAGTGATAAAACTCTGGAAATAGGAAAGAATAGATGAGGGAACACAGGAAGATTTAAGATAATTGTTTGAGGCTCAACCACTGGTCAGTTTTCCTTGCAATGAACAAAGTCCTGGGGTTAAAAAGAAAAAAAATCTCAAATCAGTAAAGCTTTTCCTTTGCTTCTTTTGATCCTTCCTCAAGGATCTGTTCTGAAGCCTTGATCCCTGCTTTCCTTCCCTCCCTAGGGATGCTTGCATTCTTTTTATTCTATTTTCATGACGTATGTATTCTTTCCATTGGGTCCTTTGTGGGAAATTTAAGTTCCTACTACTTCGAACTCTCCCTGTAAAACCAAGGAAACTTCAACAGTCAACCAATAAGGTGTGAGTGAACAAACTGTAGAAAGTTGAATAAAGGGGACAGCGGGTTATCCTACATTCCTTAAATAAAAGCACATGCAATGGCTGCATCTATGTTGGGTTCAAATTTTTCAGAATTGATTTTAAAAAGAAAAAAAAATATTAATAGTGCTAGACATCATGTTCAGTGATAAAAGAAAAAAACAAAAACAAAAGACAAAAAAACTTTCTCACCATGCTCAAAGACCTGATTTCTTTCTAGTCCCAGACTACCCAACTTCTGTCTCCCAAAGAGTTATCAATAGTATTTGCATTGAGTTTTTGGAAATAAAGCTTTCACTGAAGTTTTCACATGGTCAACACTACCATTTGTGCGCCACACTAAGTAAGATTCTGCATTAGAGTCTTTAAGAAGAATGAGTCAGTAAAACATATGAGTATGAATAGTAAATACATATATTAAGAAGAAATGAATTAGATCATATTTCACAATAAGGAATGGTGGTCCAACAGTAGCAATTTGCATGCTGGGAGGCTACGAACCCATGAATCCACAGGACCAGATGTCTATGCAGTTGCTATCCAGTGATGAACGTCTAGGCGATCCTTACAAAGTCACTGCTACTCAGTCCATACAGGAAGGCCCAGAAATCTGTAGTCAGCTGACCACACAGAATGGAAGAAGCAGTGGCTGGTACATGGGCTCAGAGTACAGCAGAGAAAGCGATGGGCAGGCATGCTTCTTTTGACCGTTTTGTGTATGTTTCACCCATTTGGAAGTGAATCCCATTTGCAGCAAGCTGTGAATCCTTAGTAAGTCTGTTCCCCAAATACACCTCCAAACATGCCCAAAGGTGTGCTCCCTTGATGTTTCAGAAATACCATTAAGCTGGGACTAAAACCTAACAGTCATCATTTCATAGCACATAAGTGAAGTATATCAATCTATGTACCTCTCACCTTCTCCTACTCACTTCACACCCTTTGCCCATTCTTTCATTTGTGTGACCATCATTTCATAAGACCGCATCTGTTTTGAAAAGAACTTTCATGATGTGGTCCATCCCATCCCTACCATTAAAGGAGCATTCAGCATGTTCACCTTGACCCAGTTGTGTGATGTCATCCTAGCTCTAGAGCATAGCAAGAAATATGGTGAGAAGTCTGTGTAGAAGTCAGTTTATTTTCATTCCCAATTATTCTTTCTGTCCTTTCCACTAGTGTGGAGGAAAGGCTTTCAGGGAAAGACTCTGCACAGGAACCCCCATTTTGTAATCTCTTTCTGGAAGAAGCGAACCTATGACAGTCCAAGCCACAGGTTAATCATCAGAAATGGTGGCATGCCCAGGGCCTGTGGACTGGCACTTCAACTACTCTTTTCTACCAAGGGCCTTTTAGCATGTGGCTGTAAAGCTGCTATGAGTTGATTGAAGAAGGAAACTTCGAATAGCTGGATCACAACTATTCCTCAGGTGAAAGATTTACCACAGTGAGGTTTGTGGTCTTTAGACCTTTGAGCCTAGTGATTGTCCTTTGACTCATTGCTGGAAACTGGTGTTCTGCAATCTCTGTGGCTTCCACTCTTCTGTGCTGTCTGAAGTCTCCTAAGATCCCCTAGGCTGCAAACGATAGGCAACAAGGAGTTTTTGGTTAATTCACTACTGTACTTGTCTTCTCAAAAACTGATATTGTAAAGAACAACCTATTTAACCTATTTCATCGTATTGCAAAGTATCTAACATACTGACTTCTCCATATAGTATGCCGTAGTTCCCTGTACTATTCTACTTCAGTTTTCATGCAATAGTGTCTCTCTATGAACATTCTACTAATTCCATACATTTCATTCAGAACATGTACACACATTCAGTTATGTTTTATAGATGGTTTTGATTTGGTTATAACATCTCACGTGTTCAAACATCCAGTCACTAATTGATTCATTCCTAGTCCTCTGAAATAGACGCTATCCAGTCCTATCTCGCTGGCTTTCCCTCTAACACAGAGTCCCAGTGACATCATTTCTACTTTCGGTTCACAGAAACCTCCATAAGGACACAGCTTATTTACCACCAACATCCTAGTGGCTCTGATTAAACTTGGTAGCATTTAGGTGCTAAGTTTCATTCCTCTCCCCTTTAACAGAAAATTTCAATACCGTTCTAATCGTTCCTTTCTAGTACCTTTGTGTCTATTCATTATTCCAACTACTTGCCTTCTCACTAGCCATTTATGCTCTGAGCACGTTCTCCTTCACTCCCTCACAAGGAGTTATCCATAAGTTCTAAACTAAACTAAAATACCATCGACTGCACATAATATGTGCTCAATAAAAATACTAATTTGTGTTCATATAAGATAGGGACAGGGACTTTAATTTGCTCTAAAACATGAATGGAGGAAAGAAAAGAGAGTACATTGTTAAATATTGCACATAAATTTCTCTACAGTATATTCACTGATGATGTTTTAATGTATTTTGATAGTTGTATGCACTCATGAAACTATCTTAATGGACAGAAAGACATGTGATTTTTCTGAGATTTTATTTTAGGTGTATGAGTCTTTTTCCTGTATGTATGTCTGTGCCCCATACATGTACAGCAACCTCAGAGGTCATAAGTGGGTATGGGGTCCTTTCAGATTAGAGTGTTAGTTGTTGGCCGCCACATTATGTGAACTGAACCCAAGTCCTCTTCAAGAGCAGGCAGTGATCTTAAATACTGAGCCATCTTTTCTTAAAAGACTATAACCTCGCATACTGCTTTGCTAAGGCTTCTATATCAATAAAGATTAGTTTTCTTCATTAATACAAGATGGCATGCAAGGAAACTTCACAAGAAAAGAAATTACTCTGATATTCACATAAACTGTTTTCTCTATGTCAGGTTCCTAAACACGTGACCTATGCACACTATCTCTGAGAAATTTATACTCTAATTGTCACATTGAAGTAATCCAAAGGTGATGAGAATAAATCACTTTGTTCAAAGTTTGTGTCAAGGTATTTGAGTTCAGGCAATCTACTGACTTCACAGTTTTCATTGTGACATGATATTGTCTCATTTGATGTAAGGTCTGGAACTCTGGGGATTGTGTCTAGCCAAGCTTAGAAGCCAATCAGAGTTTGTGGGTTTGTTCTTGCAAAATGAGCTCAGACCTCTTGGCATTTGCTTCTCTTTGTGGTGGACAAAATGTGAACTTCTATTGGAAAAGGGGGAAGAAAGTAGTTTAAATGACTTCAAGGTTTTTGAACATCAAACAATTTTTACTGAAGAACAGTCACTGAAGTGGATCCAAATAAAAGAATACATGGATCTGACAGCAATCTGATTCATGAAATACCCAGCACCGCTTTGTGGTTACCACGGTTCCAAGTAAAATACAAAAGTCTGCCTGGTGTTCTTATCCTCTATTAACAGATTCCTGGTTGGGGTCCTGATCTTCCAAGGGGATGACAGTGGGCATACATGAGGAGCGATATCTTTCAGGAAATGATGCTGGCAAGGTCAACAGGTCTGGCTGGGTGGGTGGCTTGGGGAATGGCCCTGGCTAGAGCTGACTCTCTTTCTATGGTCCAAGTCAGCAGCACAAATAACTGTAGGCACTTTAGATCTGGAAATTTCACAATGGATGAATTTTTTTCCATTCTTCAAAGACTATGGATGAAGGGATTGGTAAATAGTTTGTGCCTACATCTCAGTAGTGTGGGCAGCTGAGATCAAAGTAAGGGAAATTGTACAAATTGTCCACTTGAATACTAAAAGAGCAAAGCAAGCCCAGACAGCTCAACCAAATATTGCTTCCTTCTCTTTGAATTCTTTATTTTTCTAATCCAGAAGTTTATGTTCTAAATGACTGGTTGGCTGAGTGGCAAGAGTGGCTCACTGTCAGGATTTGACTGCTACTAGAAAACCTGACTTTAAAACTAAGACAGACTTTAGTTTTAATCTTGGTGAAGAAAAGGGGACATAATCCAAATGATCACATTAGGCAACTGTAGGCTTTAATAGTATACCAAATAAAGTAGAGTCAGCTTAACAACAACAAAACAACACCACCACTAACAACAACAAAAAGCTAGCTAGGACTGGAGTGTGTCCAGACCATGAAAGTCCCATATAACACATTCCTCATCTCTAAGTGAAAGAAAGTTTGTCCTCTTCTTCCAATTTGAACTTGTCATGGTCCTGTTTCAAATTAAATGTGTGCTAGCTACTGGATAGGCTACTTCAATGTCTCAGGGCTTTGGATAATGAATCAGAGCATTAAACAATTCCCATATTATTTCTGCGAATGTCCTGATCTGGTAGAATATCCCAGATTTGATACTGAGCATGTGTGGATTGTTGTCTATATACAGGAGAGGTCAGGCACAAGATAAGCCAAGGTCTGTGAATGGGCAGTGAAAAAGGAAGGCAGGCACAGCGTTTTGGAGACAGGAGAGAGAGGGGAAGAAGGGAGAACCAAGATGAAGGCAGAGGAGGACAACCCGGGTCTGTGTGGCCTTAAAAGGCCACAGGTGGTTATAAATATTTTATAAGGGATCGATTTTTATAGGACAAATTGTCAATATCAATATTAATTCGCTCTGAGTTTATTGCGTAGACATTTGAGGGAGTGAGAATTTACTGATAGGAATTTGACCGATAAATTGCAAGCTTCTAGAGTTTGGATTTTAACGTGTTACTGGGAGATGTGACTATAACCACAGGGGGCAGATGCTGGGAATGTGAGCAGAGTCCGCAGCAAGAGAGCATTGAGTTTAGCGGACTCTGTGGAAGTGGTGTGGCAGAGACCCGCCTTGGGAACTAGATGGATGGCGAGATCATGGACAGCCCAGAGAGAGTAGCTAGCGGGTGGCAATGTGGGATAGAAATTGGGAACTTAGAGAGTTGGGTGGAGAGGTTGTGCTGTTTGAGATGAAAATACCCCGCAGATGCCATGTGGCCCACCAGAGCCGGCAATAGAGTAGGTTGGCACATTTTGTTTTTATTATTTACCCCAGCGAGCATGAGATAACTGGATTTTATCCATATCTAACTCTGGTTAACAACATGTAATTAGCAAAGCAACTAGACTCATTTATTCATCTGGAAAATGAGACTAATTATTTTACTAATATTTGCTTCCAAAGAAGTCACTATTTATTAAACTTGTGATACTTTGTGTAATGGTGTTAAGTATCGTTTCTAATTATTTCAGTATTTTGTGATACTGTTAAGTAGGTTCTGGTGTCAGAGAAAAATTGGCCAATTTTCAATACTACCTTATTTAACATAAAAATAACTAGCTTTTTAAAGGATATTTTAAAAAACTCAATGTTTTAAAATGCACTTCTCAAACATGTGCAAATATTTGTAGATACTCCTTTCTGATAATGAATGACAGGTTAGTTCATGGACAGAAAGACAATCATATTATTTGATATATTTATTAGTTATTAGCTAGAAGTGAGATGGGAACATAGAGGGAAAAAAGTTATGTGCTCTCCTGAGGGCAGGAGCCAATTGCTGGGTGGAAGGGACAGGTGGAATTTCCGGGTCCCAGGAGGAAAAAGACGTGCAGAGAAAGAGAAGAGGCTTTTTCGGCCAGGCTTTGGAAAGAGAAGCACAAAGATACTGTGTACCAGTGGCTCTGCTGCCTGCGGATAGCCAAGGAGGTCTGCATCGGCTGATACAGGCTAGCTGATGAGTTTAGGACAGGAGATTCTGAATCCAGCATTTGTGTTAGCTGGCGAGTTCTAAAGTAATAAAGTTGTGTGAGTGTTTTTCATCCACGGAGCAAAGGTGGGTAGAGAAAGAGAGAAGCCAGGTCAGTAGCTGGTGGGAGGAACAAAAGAGAAGCGGAGAGTGGAGAGTGAGGCAGTAGAGCACAGGGGCTCCCAGGCAAGCCAGGAGTGGGGCTGGCGACAGCTGATCTCGGGACCAGAGCACAGGCTGCGGTCCTGGGCAAAGGCTGGAGTGTGCTTTTAAAATTACACCCTGCACCCTCCCAACATAAATACTGTGCACAGCTTGTTCCGTGAGTGCTATAGAGAGAGTCACTAAGTTGCTATTTTAATGTGAATTGTTATTTTAATGTCCACTTCCCTTATGATAGAAACAGTCCTTTGAGTTTCACCTTTCTCAAATCCCTGGAATGGCCTCGACTGCCACTTACTCAAAGTAGACGCCACAGTCTGTAATGTTTAAAACACTGTTCCCTGGCAGGCCTTTCTCTCCTAAATATCTCCTGCTCTACTCTGGCCCATCTCAATACCATTCATCCTTCACTTCAAATCCTTCCCAACAGCCATGTCTTTAGCCTTGATATTTCTCTTGGAATACTGGTGTGTTCTTCCTGCCACCTTCACCCTGTCAAGAACTTCTCTCACCGTTCTGGGAGTTTTTACTCTTTCTCTGACTAGCTGCTTAAAATTCTGATATAAAACCATTTTTTAATTAGCTGAATCCCTCATAGAAATATGGTAAATGAAGGTAAAGATTGTTTATATATTTTTAAAATATTCTTGGTACTTAAGTATGTTTTGAATGAACAAACACATATCTGGAAATCTATAATTCTATTCTAAGATAGTGTCCATACAAATACTGCTGAAAGAGTGCAGCAGCTATCCCTGTCCCCTCATCTCAGGGACATAGGACAAGTTCTTCCGAGTATCAGCCTCAATACTTCTCTTTTAACATAATTCTTGTTTTCAAGGTAGTTAGAGTTTCTCTACCTATCACAGGATGGCCTCAAACTTCAAATCCTCTTGTTTAAGTTTCTTGGGTGTTGGGATTAAAGCACTACACCCAATCTTGCTTTTTCTTCTGACTTGTTAAAAAGTTTTGTGTGTGTGTGTGTGTGTGTGTGTGTGTGTGTGTGTGTGTGTGTGTGTGTGTGTGTAGGATGAAGTAATTATACTGGTGAAGGCAGTATAGGATAGAACGAGACCTGTCATTGGACCAGGAGGAAGGGCAGGGGAAATAAGTTTAGAGAGGGAGGAAACGGGAGTGAGAAGAGGAGATAGGGGAGCAGCAGAGAGAACATGGCAGCAGTTGTTAAGATTTCTCTCTGCACATCTACAGGTTGCTATGACTATTCTTAAGGGCTGGATATGTGCAGGATTTGGAATGTCTAGATGAACAAACTATATCTTATTTAGGTGGGCGATTATATCTTATCAGTTAGATTAGAGGTTATTGTGTTGTGTTGTTCTTTCATGTAGCGATTTAATTCAGTTCAAGAAAGTATGTGGTGGCTGGACACACTGGGCTACTGTGGAATTGGGATGTGTATGTCTGGCATGGTGGCAACCTGCCTTGGGAACTAGATGGGTAGAGAGATTGTTGCGGGGCTCAGAGAGTAGCCATTAGCAGTGTGTGTGATATAAGATGGAGCTTAGCGGGTGAGACACTTTGTTGACTGAGATGAAAATATCACACAGATGCCATGTGGCTCTACAAGTGCAGAATAAAAAAACACTTTTTAATTTTACCGCAACATGTGTGTGTGTATGCAGGCATGCACATAAACTCCTTCAAGATGTCCTCTGACTTCCACATGTGTGCCTCCACATTAAACACACACACTCACACATGCACACACATGCGCACACACAACAGAAAAGCACAGACTCTTGGGCCATGGTTCAGATGAAAATGTTCAACTGGGAAGGAGACATTTTCACCTTACTGATACTTATGTACATACAAACTATAAGAGCCACTTACGAAGTATGTTGTGGCGCACTACATTTTTAAATGCTACCTGGATTTCTGTACTGGGCCATGGATCACTATTAGCCATTTCACAACCACAAACTATCTCCTTGATGCTCGTTAACTTGTGCCAAACTGGCAGCATACTTAGTGACCAACTATTTGATGTATTTTAAAGAAGAGAATAAAACCAATAACAGCCATCAAGTTGATTTGTTTTTAGTCTTGGATAATTCGTCTTTAGTAAGTAGAAGTTGTGCTCTTTATAACTTTCCGTATTGTTGGTTTAATGATAAGTTAAACTTACCCTTTTTACATATACAAGTTATGTTCAAGTTTTTTAGATATTTTAGGGTGAATTTAGAATGAATCAACTATTTCCCCTATGAAGGATTAATTTGGATGATTGTTTTAGTTAATGTTCTAATATCAAATAACTGTATAAATTTATTTTTTCTCACTCGATCCAGTGTTGATTCATTGAGAAACATGCTTATATAATTTCATGGAAGCATTTTTCTCTATTGTTTTTGTGAGACAAAGAATAAAACCAATAGCTTCTCCAGATGCTTTGTAAAATCTGGCTTCAAAGTGACCCGAGGTTTAATATAGTGTCTGGGGTTTTACAAGACAAGATGAAAATGAAATTTGTTGTATTTTTATTTGTTTGCTTATCCAACCAGAAATTTCAAGCCATTTTGAGGTTGTCATCAACCAAATGCTTCTGGCCAAACACTTTCCTCTTAATTTTTATAACCAAAAAAATTTTCAGAGAAATTTAATCCACATGTTTCTAAGTCAGTCCACACCCAGTAACATTTCAGTGCAGGACTTGTGATTCCCAGATTTTTGAAAAGCATTTTTTTTATCTGAACCTCTTAGGGTTGCAGGTGAGTGGAAACAACAGAAGTGCTCCAGGTATAACAAGAATCACCCAGCATGCAATGGGACAAACCATCCTGAGACATTGAAAGTTTTCTTTGAGGCTCTTAAAAGTTAAAGGAAACAGTTTTGACTTAGTTTTGACTTTGTTTTCCCACTGGATTCATAGCAGTGTTGATTGACCAGGTAGAATATTTCTATTTGCCGAGAAACGGCATTCCAGAAAGTCAGGCATTCAGCAGCCATTCAATAAATGAAATAGGTCAACAGCTGTTGTTATTTTCTATGTGGAATAAACAAATGAATAACCATAGTACTGATCTTAAAGAATAGCCAAATCACTAGATAGCCATAAGCCCAAAGAGATAATCCTGCTTTTCAAGATAAACTGTAGGTGTACTCAATTATCACTACTCAATTGATCCTGATGGCTACAGAGCACGTTGCTACCAGCCCCAATGTTTTGGGTTCCCAAATGAAATACACAAGCGCGTGCGCGCGCGCACACACACACACACACACAACCTTTATATTCCCATATGCCTCAATCTGTTCAATGGCTGGGTCACTTCCTAACCTCCATACAGCTAGTCTACCTTCCAATATTCACCCACAAGTTATCAGTTACTAAAAGTTACATCCCATCTTTGTTGCTCAGGACTCAGCCTGCAACTCTCTAGACTGCATTGCCCAGCACCTACGTGATGGCTATCTCTCTGTCTTATGCACTTCTCCAGCCTGTTCTCTCTCTTCCTTCCCCGGCTTGGTGGCTATCCCTGTTTCTGTTTGGCCCCTGCCCTAGAATCCTAAAGTCCCTCCTCTGTCTCAGTGCCTAGTCATTAGCTGTCAACATCTTTATTTATCAATCAGAACCAACTGTGGTGGGACACTGCAAACAGGTTTTTGGGAAACCTAATTAGCATGAGGACACAAGCAGCTACAATAAACTGTCAGGTCTCTACATAACCTTAATCAATAAATCACTCAAATTTTATTATACACACATTTGTGCATGCACACAGAATTACAATTATAATTGTACTAGATTTAGAAAGTATAACCTTATTTGATTTGATTTAACAAAAAACATTTTATCTGGCATAACACACAAAGCATCTTAAGCATAGTTACTCATGTTAAACAAATTTTAGTAATGACAAAGAGGACACATAAATAATATGAAATCTATTTTATTTTCTAAGTGTGTTTTATAGGTTAATCTGCATAATTGAAACATAAACTTTGAGGTTGACACTGACATTTGAGACTAGAAATTTAAACTGGAAAAGTCTCTGGGCAATGTTTTAAAGAGAAAGACTTCAAAGTAAATTCTAGGCCAGCTGTTGAGATGACAAGATTATGTCTAATGTTATCATGACATCGTATGCAGGAACTCTGCAGTAAATTAGCGGTAACTGTACTGTGCCTCATCAATGAATGGTCTACCATAACCCCAATAACGTATCATTCCACAGTCAATTATAGATCGTAAACTATAACTTAATTGTGAAGATTTTCCTAACAAAATTTTGCCTACAGAACTTGTCCATTCACTGGCTGGTCTAAAAGTGAAATTCATTTAAGACATTCTACTGTTTGATTCTTCAGTTTTTTTATAGTACATTTTACTTACATGCGTCTTTTTATTGTGTTTTTATCACTTAAAAACAATTTTTAAATTTAAATGTATTTTGAGCCTATTCTTTCTTTCCCCCAAGTTCTTCCATAGCTTCTCTCTCTCCTACTGTCCAATGTTAAGTTCTTTCTCAAAAAAACAAAATTTATTTTGCAAGAAAGCAAAATAAAACCATACCCAAGAACGAAAAAAATTAAACCGTCAATCCCATTACATGTTGGTCAATTATTCCGGAACATGAGGCTTATCCTAGGTGGTTGATACAGCCAATGTTACTCAGTTCCCAGAATGAGTGACAATTTTAACCTTTAGTTTAGTGGCTAGATTTTTGTTCATTCATTCATTCACTAGTTTTTTTTAATTATTATAAGATAACCAAAAAATCATTAATCCCCATTAAATTTAAAGTGAAACTATGGAATCGTAGATAAAACCAGATTGTATTTTCAGAAATGACCTCAACTCCCATGCTGCAGGCTGCTGTTGTCATTTTCTCATCAGGGACTGGGATGTGTTCCTCTATTTGATCTGAAAGAGCTTGTGAATGCTTAGATCAATAAGAGTAATAAGGCTTAAGGATGAGTGTTGCAAAAAAGTGTGTTTCACCCACAGTGACCATGCTATAAGAATTCCAACAAATATGTAAAGGCCATTGGTGTTGTCATGTATGCAACAACAGGCCAAGGAATATCAAGACTTTTAACAGCCTCAAATCCCAGATACTGATACAATGGAGGATGAGAAACAAAGCACCAAGCTCTTTTGGAGTTTTGCATCCAAGACCACATGTAAAATTGTTGTCTAAACCCTTGACTTTGGTAGGGACTTATTAAAAATCCATAGACAATGCAAAAAACATATTCATAGAGAGATATCTATTCTCTATCCAAACCTGTACTAATATGTGAAAGTGGGGTTCTAAAGAATCTAGAAGGTGTGTGGGTGGGACAACTCAGGAAAGTATCAATGCAGTGAGTGCCAAGAAGGATTGCTATAGAAGGAGAGAATGAAACAAAAATCTCAAGAACTTAAATCATGAAGAATTGATGTTCTGTAATGATTTCAGTCAGATAAGGTCTCTCATAGGAAACTTTGCCTTTAGATAGTGATGGGGTAGGACTATCAACAAAAATAAAATGGACATTGAGATGAATTGTAAAAGAACTGATCATCGTGTGAAATAAAGAGCTAATAGAAACTGGGTAAGAGTATTTTGAGGCAAATTTCACTGTAGCTGAGGTCAAGAAATAGTTGAAATAGTATATACACAGTGAATCTTAACCCAAGGAACTGAAAATCCATACAGATGCTTATCATGAGCCTTCAGATGTCATTTAGATATAGGTTTGATTTCCCAAGATGGAAACATAAAATAAATAAATAAATAGATATCACACACAATTTTCCCCAACCTCATTTGTGTCTATCATCACTGACCTCATTTGTGTCTATCATCACTGAGGGCTTATGTCACCAGTTAGCATGCATCCTTTGAAGACTTTCTGCCACTTAACAAAATTACTAGCTCTGGCTACCCAGAAATCTAAGAAGTGGATTAACATACTAGACATGCTTCTTATTTGTGTATACCACAAATGACATGCTAGACACCTGTTCTACTGGTATTAAAGACTTGTCAAACATATGGGTAGTGTCATAAGATATATTTGATTTTATAGTGTCCATAAAGAATATTTTTTGTATCTGCTTTTTACATATGAAAAATTGTGGTATCCAAATTCTGCCTTCAGATGGTCAAAATCACGATATGAGTCCAGACATCTATCAGCCAGCATATCTCTTTGCAAAGAAATCTTGATCTTCTGTTTGAGAAGCTGTCAGCATGTTTAGTGAGTGCCGTAAGACAGAGGAAAGAACATGCAAGAAGTTCAAGAACTTGAGATAAGTTCTGATGTTTTCTAAGAGATATCGAGGGGGTAAATTTTTCTCTCTACTATCATCTTCTAAAAATAGTTTATTAGTTCAGCTATGTGTGAAAGAATATTCTAGTGGGTTTTCTATATATTAGGAAAAACAACAGATAATTATGAACACGCTGACAGATTTTACATAAATTTCACAATAAAGGAAAAAGTGATATGCTCAGATCTCCTCGCAACCATGTTGAAAACTACTTCAAAGAGCAAGCATTCAGTAAAGCAACATAAAATATTATTACTATTACCCAGCTGTAAGGTTGGGCTGAACCATGATATTTTTGGAAGAAGTGCAGAAAAGGTGTCAAATGCTAGAAGTGTCTTACATGCATGCCCAAGAAAGTTCCTGTGGTTTGACTCTGATAGGTGAGGAGATGAGTTAAAGAGACTCCAAAACTGGGGACCTGTGCAACGGAAAAGGTGAGATTATTATCAACCTTGATGAAGAAGATTTAAGATGGGGAGAAGACTTCAATACCATGTACAGACACACTAAAACCAAAAATGATAGTCAGTGAGATGGCCTAGTGAAGATGATGGGTTGGAATATGGGTAAACCATGTAAGGTTAGGCCTAGCTGTAGCTATTAATGTGTAGACTGTAGCATGTACACAGCAGAATCTGTTTGTTTGTTACTATTGCATCATGTAAAAATTCCAGAATAAATAACATTGGAGAGAGAAAATTATATAAATAGTAAACGTTACTTGATTTTTGTCTCATTCTAGATGCAAAAAATGAGAGTTGCTTGAAAAATGAAATATGTTTAGCGATTAATCACAATAATAACTGCACAGGTCTTTCAGTTTCACACTTGCTGAAAGGTAACAAAAGTAGTCTAAATAGCTAAAACCTGTTATTGATGGAATACGGTATATATTTATTGAAATATTGGATCAAACATGGATTTCAAAGTGAATTAGTAAGTTCTGATGTCTGTTTCTTATTCTTCTTTTCTTCTTTACCAAAATATGAAAACATTTTATCTACCAAAATCTGAAAACACTTTATCCAGTTATGACTTTAAAATGGGTATTTAATTTACATTTCTCATGCTCTTTTCTGTAACTCTGCTTCTTTCTCTGCTGACACACACAGGGAACTGTCTTTGAATTGTCTCTGAAAGTCAGAGATTTCTTCGTTTTGGTTTTATGTTCATTCTTATATTGTGAGTCAGGGGATTACTGGGTCTCCCCTTATTTTACAGTAGCCTGCAAAATGCTGAGGACATCATTGTCACTGCCACTCTCCTCAGCATGACATTACTGTAATATTAATATTCTGGCTCCTCATTGCTTTCCACTTTGGACCAATAATTTGATTTTTGAGCAGTTATTTGATTATTTGCTTTTTTATTTCCTTCTTTCTTTCACAACTATTTTAAAGGTGTTTTAAATGTGTATACACTCTGAAAGGATATCATACAAAGTTTGCTGTAAAGTAGAATTGTCCAGATCCTCTGACCCATAAATAATTTCAGGGTATGCAAACATAGTAATCTCTCAACTCTCAAGGTTGGGTACTACAGCCCTAGGCAAAGCAACCTTCTCTCTTGCCAAGGCCCAGCCTCAGCTTAGACAGAGGTTCGTCGTGAATGGGTGTCTGGGGATGATGAAAACAAACTGCTCAAATTCAAATCCTGAGTCTAAGCTAGCGGCTGATGTTCGCTCAAGACAGCTTTTCAGACTGATCTCTCTCATTGTGTGCTCTGCTTGACTCAGCCTTTTCTTGCTATTCTAAAAAACTCTCTGGTTGAAACAATTATCTTTCTGCACAAGACACCTCTCTCTGGTTGGGACAACTCTCTCTGCTAGTAAAAATTCTAAAAGCTCTCTGGATAGCTCATGAATTGTTTTCTAACCAAAGTCAGAAAAGCTTCTATAAAAATTCTTGGATTTTTTTCAACCAAATCAGAAAACCTGATACAAAAATTCTAAAAGTAAATCTTGAGTTTTCCAATCAAAATGAAAAAGCCAGAAAAATTCTAAAAGAGCTATGTTCACTCTTCAGATGGCCTTCTCGGACTAGCTGCTAGAAGACATTCTAAAGGAGCTTTTGTTCATTCCCAGAGTAATTCTTAGGATTTCCAACCAAGGTAAAAAAAATCCTGTTAGAAAAAAATTTTTAAAGAGGTATAAAACATTCTAACAGTGCTTCGTCCACTCTCTATGAATTTTCCAACTAAAATCAGAAGTCATGTTAGAGAAAATTCTGAAGAGCTGTATTTACTCTCCAAAGATTTCCAGATAGCTCAGATCTCGCTAGAAATAACTTGTAAAGAAAAATGTGCTATCACTTTCTGTTAGCTCACCTCATGCAGACCAAAAGCCCAGGGTTTTATTTATATATCAATTCAGTTATTTATTGCAGGTTCCCTCTAGACCATCCCACAAGTCAGCATTCTATGACCTTGGCCCCTTGACTCTTAGGAAGTGACAGCAAGCATAACCACAGTCCTGAAATTACCATCCCAACTATGACCGGACCTAAATTACCTCTTTTGGAGGTTAACCTTGAACACTCAGGTATCTGCCTGCATTTATATATTCCTGTCTTTGTATCTTTCTGACAAACTGCCACACAGTGTTTCTCTAGATCTGTGAGGTTCCTTATATAATTCATATTGCATCCTTATATTTTTGTATAGTTGAAAAATTATATAATTTCGAACTCATGTTTTTAGAGTTCTTTTACATAGCCTTATGGGCTGTCCTGAAGGTCCCAAGCACTTGCCATTTTGCTGAGACATTAGCCACATATCTCTAATTATCAGGGAGTCATTAACTTTAAGAGGGACGGAATTCCTCAAAGGAGAGTAGTGAGAATATGTACAGCATTACACAAACAAGCCCTATACCCACAGCAGCCATCGACACTCATTGAGGCCCACACTTGCTGGCCCTGTCCCAAGGGTGGGAACCATTTCATTCTACCCTTACCAAGGCCATGCTGGACCCCTCACTCTCTTTTGTTCAGGGTGTTTTACATTTTGAGTATGTCCTATTCAAAATACATATATATTGAAAGTTAATAGGATGCAGGTGGGTCTTTAACAGGCAAAGAATCCAGAGGGCAATCCCCCATCAATAAAACTAGGCCCTTATGAAAGATGACCATGAGGACAGCTCCCTCGAGTAAAGGTTAAGACCCTTATGTGAGATGCGTAGCCACTCTTTGGCCCTTGTTGCTTTCTAAAATGCACTGTGTGAGAACATAGCATCCCTCCATTCTGGAAACAGGTATCAGAATGCACAAGACAACATGGTCTTTAAGTGTCCTTTACATGCTCCAAAATAGTAAAGAAATGATTTCTGTTCTATTAAATAATTTGTTTTGTGTTAAGTGTTCCATGCAGACATATATCACCTTCGTTCCCCCAAGTTGATAGAGATTTAGCATAATAAAATCTTAATAGACATTGTTAAAATGAAGAGTAAAGTGTATAATGTGGAGTTAATAGGATTCTATCACTTACCTGAAATTTGCTAAGACAATGGACCCTGAGAATACAAATGTATTTAAGTGCATGGTAATAGCATTCCCCTTTACATAGTGACTAAAGTCCTCAGTGATGTGACTCCAGTAGGCACCCTGAAACAATTTTAGTAAATACTTTCCCATTTCTTTCCATCTCAGATTATGGCAGCACACTAACAGCATTTTCAAAAAAAATATCTTCCCACTGATGCTGCATACTACTACTGCCCTACTTGAGTATTAATGTCAGTGTTTTTTTCTCTAAGACATAAATATAGAAGTATCTCAAAGATATAAAGTACTTTTGTAATTTTCATAAGTCTTATCACAACTGAGACATATTTTAAAATGTATAATAGCAGTCATCAAAGAGTTCAGAGACCTGGACTGGTATGCAGCTCAGAAGTACAGAATTTGCTAGTCATGTGAAATGCTCTGAATCCAACCTCCATAACGTTCCCCGAGGAAATTTTTCAGTGGAGATATTCGTTATTGCATATTTGACAAGCAACTATGCAGAAAGTAAGATTAATATTTTCATATAAAAACTCTAATCAAGACACACATCTTAATAAAAGGCCACTTTTATGGAATGTCCAAGAAATTACTAATATGCAATGCCAGTATTTGCCTGATAACAAGCTCGATATGATCCAAATGGACAAATTGCAAATCAAAACCTCAAGCTACTGAACTTATATAACCTGTTAACAGAATTTTAAACTGGCAGTTTTTAGTAAGGAATTACCAATTACCTCCCAGAACAACAAAAATCTAATTGTGACTTGTCATGTAGAGAATGTCTAAATCTGGAATGCATCACATATGCATGTATATTTGACAAGAAATAAATGACTTGTATTGTCATATTAATTTACCATATAAGAAGTCATTGAATATGCATGCAACAACAGTTGATGCAAACGAAAGTCATGAATTTGAAAGAAAATGGAAAGAGGTATATGGAAGGGTTTGGAGGGAGAAAAGGGGAGAGAGAAATATAACTAAAGTAAGTCAAAAATAAACAAATATATAATTGAATATTACTTGAAGTCTTGCAGAATAGACAAATTGGATATCAGAATGCTAGTCATACTGTTATCTTTTTGGAAATAACATTAAACAAGAATGATTGAATACAAAGTTTCATTATAGGGAATGTCAAGAAAATTTTATCAAATATGTAGTTACTACCTCATGATTGCAGAGGGACATATCATCAGAAAGCATGCAGGTCATGTGATAGAAAGTATATGTCAGAGACTTCTCACACCAAAAGATTAGACTGTGGAGAACAAGCCAAGAATCAAGAGAAGATGTTATGTTCAAAGGTCCACCTCTGGTAGCTTTCTTCTACCATCTAGGTCTTGGTTTGTTTGTTTGTTTGTTTGTTTGTTTGTTTGTCTGTCTGTTTGTTTGTTTGTTTTTACATTCCAAATTTTATTCCCCTCCCAGTCTATATCCCTATGGTTGCACATCCCACACCTCCTCCCTGCACCATCCCCCGCAACTCTCCCCCCTCAGTCTCCACAAGGATTACCCCACTCCACCCACCTCACCACATCTCTAAACTTCCCCTGGCCTCCAGTCTCTTGAGGGTTTGGTGCATCTTCTTTGGCTGAACTCAGACATGGGAGTCCTCTGCTGTATATGTGTTGGGGGCCTCATTTCAACTGGTGTATGCTACCTGGTTGGTGATCCAGTGTCTAAGAGATCTCAGGAGTCCAGGTTAGTTGAGACTGCTGTTCCACCTACAGGGTTGCCCTTCTCCTTAGCTCCCTCCAGCTTTTCCCTACTTCAACCAGAAGGGTCAGCAGCTTCTGTTCCTTGGTTGGGTGCAAATATCTGCATCAGACTCTTTCAATTGCTTGTTGGGTCTTTTGGAGAAGAATCATAGTAGGTCCCCTTTTGTGAATGCCTCATAACTTCAGTAATGGTGTCAGGTCTTGGGCCTTCCCCTTGAGCTGGATCCTACTTTGGGCCTGTCGCTGGACCTTCTTTTCCTCAGGCTCTTCTACATTGCCATGCCTGCATTTCTTTCAGAAGGAAGAATTATGGGTCAGAACTTTGGCTGTGAGATAGCAACCCCATCCCTCACTTGATGTCCTGTCTTTCTGCTGGAGGTAGATTCAATAAGTTCCCTCTCCCCACTGTAGGGTCCTTCATCTAGGATCCCCTCTTTGAGACCTGAGAATTTCTCACTCCCTAGGTCTCTGGCACATTCTAGAGGGTCTTCCCAACCTCCTTCCTCCTGAGGCCACCTGTTTCCATTCTTTCTTCTGGCCCTCAGAGTTTCAGTCCTTTTCTCTCCAGATCATGTTCCCCTCTCTCCCCACCCTCATCCCCTTTCCCTGCCCTGTCCTCCCCGCTTGTGGTTGCTTTCTTCTCCCTCCCTCCCAACTGGAACTTTGGCCCTTAGCTTGTTGGCCTTTATGAGTTCTGTGGACTGTATCTTGGGTATTCTGTACTTTTTTGGGCTAATATCCACTTATTAGTGAGAGCATAACATGTGTGTCCTTTTGAGTCTGAGTTACCTCACTCAGGTCTTCTGTTCTAATGTTTCCAAAACTTCCTGCAATACCACTACAAAAACTAAATCGTCAATATGATACTGGAGGAGGAAATATTTCCAATTAAAATCATATAAGTAATGGATGAAAATAAATAATATTGTTGAATGTTAACAGTGTTCAGGTTATGTTCTAATTGCTTTCTATCAATTTACTCATTCAATCCTCACAATATTTGGGGTAATTAGAGTTACAAACAGAAAATCAGACAGGAGATGGTTGCTCCACTCACTGAAGATGATACAGCTATGAAGGAAGAAATTCTGACAGGATAGTGTTTGATATTCGAGTTCACATACTAAAGATTTACTTTTGAAATCTCATAGTTAAGACACACCTTTTCATTGTTTTCTAAGCTTTATCATGTCACTATCACACTCTTCCAAACCAAAGTAAATAAAAACATTGGTATCATTTCTGTATTTACTATATTTTCATGATTTCTGAAAATTATAATGCTTTCTTACTTTTTTCTCTTTGTGATAAAGCATGAGTTCTTGACTGAAGTTCAGTCTACTTAGTGTTATATACTTTAAATATGTAAGTATATTTAAATACCTTTGAGCATTTAAATACTATCTATCCACAAATCCAGCCCTACAGAAGGAAATACTCCAACCCAAGGAAGATAACTTCATCCAAGAAAACACAGGAAATAAGTAATTCCATACCAGAAAAAATAAAACCAATGGAAGCACACACACACACACACACACACACACACACACACACTCTAACACAACCAACACCAAAATAACAGTAAGTAACTATCACTGGTCATTAATATCTCTCAACACCATTGAACCTATTTCCCCAATAAAAAGACACAGGCTAACAGAATGGATGCAAAATCAGGATCCATTGTTCTGTTGCATACAATAAGCACACCTCAGCCAAAATGATAGAAATTATCTCAGAGTGGAGGGCTAGAAAAAACTTTTACAAGCAAATGGACCCAAGAAGCAAGCTGTAGTAAGCACCCTAATGTCTAATAAAATAGACTTTCTACCAAAATTAATCAAAAGAGACAGAGAGAATTCTACCAAGATGCTATCTCAAATCTGAATGTTTATGCCCCAAACAACAGGGTACATATATTTGTTTAAAACATTGGTAAAGTTTAAATCCTATGTCGAACTTCACACATTAAAAGTGGTAGACTTGGGGTTGGGGATTTAGCTCAGTGGTAGAGCGCTTGCCTAGCAAGCACAAGGCCCTGGGTTCAGTCCCCAGCTCCGAAAAAAAAGAAGAAAAAAAAATAGTGGTAGACTTCAACACCCAACTCTTACCAATTGACAGGTTATTCAGACCAAAACTAAACTAAAGAGAAATAATGAAACTAACCAACATTATGAATCAAATGTACCTAACAGACATCTACAAAATATTTTCCCCAAACAAAAAAGAATATATCTGCCTCTCAGAACCTCATGCATTCTTCTCCAAAATAGACCATTTAATTGGGCACAAAGGAAGTCTCAACAGATGTAAAAGACTGAAGCAACACTTTGTATCTTATTAGACCACCATGAATTAAAGCTGGACTTGAACAACAACACAAAAAACACCAGAAAGCCTATACCCTCATGGAAACTAAACAACTTAATGATCTCTAGGTTAGGAAAGATATAAAGAAAGAAATTACTTTGTAGACTTTAATGAAAATGAAGGCATGATACAGCCAAATTTATGGAATATAATGAAAAGAGTGCTAAGAGGAAATTTCACAGCACTAAGTGCCTTTATAAAGAAATTAAAGAGTTCTCATACAAGCAATTTAAAAGTACACTGGAAAGCTCTAGAAGGAAAAAGAAGCAAACACATTGAACAGGGGTAGAAGGCTGGAAATAATCAAAATCAGGGCTGAAATCAATCAATGAGAAACAAAGAAAACAATACAAGGAATCAATGAAACCAAGAACTGATTCTTTGAAAAAATCAGCAAGATGGACAAAACCTTAGCCAGAGTAATCAAAAGACAGAAAGACAAAATCCAAATAAACAAAGTCAGAAATGAAAAGGGAGACATAACAAAGAGGAAATCCAAAGAATCATTAGGTCTTACTTCATAAACCTGTACTCCACAAATTTGGAAAAATCTTTACAGAATGGTTGATTTTCTACACAGATACTTCTTACAGATTTACTTATAGTTAAATCAAGATCAGGTAAACTATTTAAAGAGCCCTATAAAAGAGAAGCAGATATCAAAAATCTCACAATCAAACAAAAGCCAAAGGCCAGATGGTTTTAATTCAGAATTCTACCAGACATTCAAAGAAGAACTAGCACCAATACTCCTTAAACTATTCTCCAAAATAGAAACAGAAGGAGCACTGCCAAACTCATTCTATGAAGCTGCAGTCACTCTGATACCTAAAGTGTACAAAGACTCAACAAAGAAAGAGAATTTCTTATGTGCATGTATATTTGGCAAGAAATAAATAATTTGTATTGCCATATCAAATTTTCATATAAAAAGTAATTGAATATGCATGCCACAACAATTGATGAAAAAGTAGATCATGAATTTGAAAGGAAATTGGAAAGGGTATATTGAAGGGTTTGGAAGTAGAAAAGGGAAGGGGGAAATATTATTAAAATAAAACAAAAATAATTGAATATTACTTGAATTCTTGCAAAATAGACAAATTAGATATCAGAATGCTAATTGTAATGTAATCTTTTTGGCAATAAGATTTAACAAGAGTGACTGAATACCACTATTCTTCGAAAGGAATACAAATACTCATTTGTACTTTTGCTAATTATATAATTGGAAAACGGAATAAATTACAAAGTTTATATGGGAGCAACAACTGGTTTACTGTGCATGTTTGTTTTGGTTTTTGAAGCCAATAGTGAGTCTTTTAAGAGAAGATAAATAGGCTCTGGGTGGGGGTGGGGATAGGTCACAGAGTAAGTACACCATGTCATTTCTCAGGACTTTGCAGAGGGAAAGGAGAGAATGACGACTACAAGGTGTGCTTATGGGAAAACTGCTTCCTGACACTAATGGAAGAATTGTGTTACAAGACAAACACACTTTTATGAGATCCCTTACAGCAAAGAATTACTGGAATTTTCCTTAGTCAGACTCCTGTTAGTCATATTTTCTTTTCCTTTTGGATGCCAGTTTCCCAATCTACAGGTTTCTGGTACATTTTAATTCTGTTCTGGGAGACGGGTGATACTCAGACACAAAACTATATTGGGAAACTCTAATAAGTTACCATAGAAATTCACCTTCTTTTGTTAAGCTAGACAGAATTTGAGGAAAGGAAACTAAAGGGCTGAGAATTTCTTATAGATAGCAGCAGTTTTATTTATAGGACAACAGCTAATTAAAAAGTTTACAAATTAAAAACATTTATTTCACACGCTTTAAACTTAAACACGTTCCTTGTTGCAGGCATTTTGTTAGGTCCTATGGATAACATAAGATAATTCATAGACGTTAATCTCTGACCTTGAGCTGCTCACAATGCAGAGGGAAAGTATACTAAATAATGAAGCTTAGTTTTACAACTACGGCATTCATTGTGCAAAACTGGAATTCCCCACTCACCAGTGGAAAACTTATTTTGCATAAAAGTCTTCTGACTGCAAACAGAATTTCTTTATTGTCAGCACATCAGGCAGCACTGGACTCTCATTTTACACTGGATGTGGAACAAGACCAGAACAACTCAAGATTACTTACACAGCTTGATTTGTGAAAGCAGAAGCTGAGAAACTGTAATAGACTCTGGTCTGACTCATGAATAAGAGCGGAAGTTCTCAACCTTCCTAATGATGCAACTGTTCACACATCCCTAATGTTGTGGTGACTCCAACTATAAAGTTATTTTCATTGCATCTACACAACTAATTTTGCTACGGTTATGAATTGTAATGTAAATATTTTGAGAGATAGAGTTTTGCAAGGGACTCCTGATCAATAAGTTGAGAATCACTGAGCAAGCTGGTTAGGCATTGAGAAATGAATTATATATTCCTAAAGACTATGTATGTCTAACAAGGATAGAGAAAATGAAAAAAAGCAAAGGAGAAAATGTTCTGGCCAAAAAGAGTTAGTTCTCAATGAATTCTGCCTAAAAGAGCAAGTTGGACAGATTCTAAAATAACAACACTAAGAATTAAGGTAGTAATGCATCAACTATGCCAAGGAGCTATAGTGAAAGATTTTCCATAAGAAGTCTGCCTTTTGGTTGACACTTATATCTGACAACCCTGAACTTGTGAGTGAGTATAGCTTGAAATTCCTGGCAAGGGCAAGGGAGTGTCAGCTAGCAATAGCAAAGGCCTGGTAAGACTTTTCCACCCTTAGCTCTTCTCCACATCTTCATATCTCTCAATATGTTAGGATGTGTATTTCAAAACAGCTCAAGATGTAAGTTACAAAAGCCTAGTCACAGAAAATGATAGGAGAGTGAGTTCCTGGCTATCCTAGTACATTTGATTTTAATAATTCTACATTATAAGCAAACAACAAAATATCACGTGATCACTAAAATGCTTTCAAGTATAATATGTCAATTAAATTGTATTATTAGTAAAAAGGAAATCTGTTGAGAAAAATCCTTTGTAATGTATTGATTCACTCTAAGTTGAAACATACAAGTTATGCCTCAAAAATATGATATTCATAAAGTATGAGATAAATACACACACATTTTTAAAACAAATTTTAAGTTAACCAGATCAACATCAGAAATTCCAAGTTTTTATCAAAAGCAATGGAAGAATTAAACTTCATGAGAGTATTTGTCCAGGCAAAAGTGGTAGGAAAACAAGATTCTTTTGCCCTGTGCAGGTCCTGCTTATCTTGAAAACTGATTATCTAACAAGCCTCCATGTTCTGCAACAGGCATAAGATAAATATAAGGCCATCAAAAAATACTCTTTTATGTTGGTAGGGTTAAAATATTGTCCCCTGCAATTTGAAAGTTACAAAGTCACTTTTATCAGTAACTAAGTACAGAATACCCAAGATACAGCCCACAGAACTCAAAAAGAACAATGAGCTGAAGGGCCAAAGTAAGGACGTCTAGGTTTTTTTTTCACTTGGGAGGGAAAAGAAAGTAAACACAAAGGGGGGAGGGAGGGAAGGACATGAAAGGGAAAGGGAATGGGGGGAGAGAGAGAGGGGAACATGATCTGGTATTGGGTGGGGGGAAAGGAATGAAACTCGGAGGGCCAGAAGAAAGAATGGGAACAGGTGACCTTGGGAGGAAGGAGGTTGAGAAGACCCTCTAGAATGTGCCAGAGACCTGGGAAGTGAGAGACTCTCAGGACTCAAAGAGGGAATCCTAGATAAAGGCCCCTATAGTGGGGAGAGAGAACTTATTGAATCTACCTCCAGCAGAAAGACAGGACATTAAGTGAGGGATGGGCTTGCTGTCCCACAGTCAAAATTCTGACCCATAATTCTTCATGTCTGAAAGAAACGCAGGGATAGAAATGGAGAAAAGCCTGAGGAAACGAAAGTCCTGTGACAGGCCCAAAGTAGGATTCAGCTCAAGGGAAAGACCTGACACCATTACTGAAGTTATAAGGCATTCACAAAAGGGGACCTACTATGATTCTTCTCCAAAAGACCCAACAAGCCGCTGAAAGAGTCTGATGCAGACGTGCACCCAATCAATGAATGGAAACTGCTGACCCCTCTGGTTGAATTAGGGGAAAGCTGTAGGAAGCTAAGGAGGAGGGCAACCCTGTAGGAAGAACAGCAGTCTCAATTAACCTAGACTCCTGAGATCATTTTGACACTCGATCACCAACCAGGCAGCATACACCGGCTGAGATGAGCCTCCAGCACATATACAGCAAGGTCCGGGTTGAGTCAGAGAAGATGCACATAACCCTCAAGAAACTGGAGTCCCCTGGAAGTTTAGAGGTCGGGTGGAGTGGGGACATCCTTGTGGAGACTAGGGGGAAGGGAGTTTGCCAGGGGAGGGGCGGTGCGGGGGGTTACAGGGAGGAGGTATGGGATGTGGAACCCTCGGGGTATAGACCAGGAAGGGAATAAAATCTGGAAAACAAACAAACAACTACAATATATATCTTAACTTAAAAATATCAAAGTGCTTCTGTTTCTATATAAGATAGACAAAGTGTTTTCCATTCTTTTTCTCCCATTAAATGCCAAGAAAAAAAGAAACACACAAGCAAAAGACAACACAATCACTACCACAACAAAAACTAGACATGACACATGGAATAAATATGTTAGAAGTAAAAAGTAGATGGGAAAGAACTAGTTATGAGTTCATGGCACCCTTGTCCCTGTTGTCGGAGAGCAGGGACAGTCATGCTGGGAAAGGCATTGGCACTGTGGTTGAGAGTTGGAGAGAAAGTCTTGAGTTAAAGAGCAGAAAAGGGTTCTCTGACATCCAAGTAGGCAAAAGTTCCCCAACAGACAGAAATCAAGGCTGTTCAAGTCTTGATCCTATGAACACCACTGTAAGTCCTTGCTATTGTAATAATGCTAGGCAAAATAAAGACACACAGCCGAGTCACATATATGAAGATGCTTGTTACTTTGTTATTTCAAACAGGGAAATAAGAGGATTTAGGGAAATTGTTGGGAAATTTCATATTCACTCCCTTTACTTTCTGGTAATAGACAATAGCTTGCCAATACCTTCTAGCCAGACTGGATTAACCTACCAGACATGCATTAAAGTGTCTAGCCGAGATGTGTTTCTTAATAATATGAGCATACTCCTAAAGGTATATTCCAAGAATTACAGAAGAACTTCCAAAAATCTTGCCAGATTTAGAGCTGCCAAAACACAAAGGAAAGAAGAAAAATAAAAGGGGGCTGGGGGAAGGGGAAAGAAAGGGAGGAAACACACTTAAGGAAACCAGACTGTTATTGTTGGGAAGCATAATTGTCAAGCTGAAGCCTGTCAATTATGTGATAATGTGTGGGATTGGAACACTTTCCTTTCATACCAGGGCAGGGGGAAGCATGTACCTATTGCTCATTTAAACTCACCAAACTCAAAAGTTATTTCTCTTGGGAAATAAAATTGCTCAATTCTAATCTCAAAGTTAACTTTACCATTAGACAGACTGAAAAACCAGGCTTCCTCCCTCTTTCTTTCTTCCTTCCTTTCTTCCTTTCTTTCTTTCCTTCTTTCTTTCTTTCTTTCTTTATTTCTTTCTTTCTTTCCTTCTTTCTCTCTTTCTTTCTTCTGAAAATTGCATTCTTTGATCTTATAGGTGGGCTAGAAATATATGCATACATATAATTTATCTACTAGAACATCACATAAATTGTCTAATCAAATGTATCAATTTTTAAGGAAATTATAACCACAGAAAAATGTTCTATCTTCCTGAAAAATAAAGTGCAGATATATTGGCTTTTATTATAAGATATGCATAGTAACAGAATAAATGTAAGGAATAATACAAATAGTGAGACAAATGGAAACCATGCAACCTCATAAAAGCAGAACTTAGAGGCATAATTCTTTTAAGTTAGCAACATCAGTAAGCAGTAGCAGCAGTGAGTCCATGGGTAGTGTACCTTACCCAGGTCTTCCTTATAAATGTATTCTATTCTCATTTCCATAACAATTAATAGTCCAGGACAACATTTTAAAGCCATTAGAGCATGCAACCTGTCAATATGTTCCTTTGATTTACTGACACAGAGAAAAGGGGAGGAGGCAGGCTATAAGTAGGTTATTGTGAAAGAGAGAATACTTTAGGTCTTTGACGTGGCTTTTATACTGAGCAAGTGATTGCATGCCTATTTGAATCGTAGCATCTTAAAGAGCACTGATACACATTTAGTGCACAGTTCTACTGGGGTAACACAAAGTACACAAAAATACTAGTACAAGTAAGGTGGATATCCCAAAATCTGGAGTAAAATAAATACTTGTGTATTTAGTAATCATAGGAAATCTACTGGGCAGAAAACACTGACAAAGGAGAGATCTGTTGCACTCTCCCTTGGCAAGGGCCCCAGCACTTGACTGGCTATTAATGATACTCTACTAAGAGAATTCGTTATAAACCTTATCCCTCTTGACTTACAGATTTTTATATGAACGGGGAATTGAGTAGATTAAAACATCATGGAAAACTTGCTGGTCCTCTGGCTTTTACATCTTCCTAACCCTCTCATCCACAATGTTTTCTAAACCTTGAATGGAGTGTCTTGTGACTTATCCATTTGGAACTGGACTGAACACCTCTGCATTTTCATTGGTTGCAGTTTTATGTAAAGGTCTCCATCTGTGGCAAGAAGTTTTTTTTGATGACAGTTGAGTATTACACTTATTTGTTGGAACAAGGACAAACATTTAGATTTTTATTAGGGCAGCCTATATTTAGAAATAGATATGTACGTAAACACACACACACACACACATGCGCGCGCGCACGCACACACACATATATATATATATATATATATATACATATTTTAATGATTAATGAAAAAAGAGGCCACGAATTTGCAAGAAAGAAGAAGAAAGGGAAGTAAGAAGTTACATAATTATATCAGAATCTCAAAAGAAGAAAAAACATGGCAATATTATGCCTTGCAAATCCTTTTTTTGCTTATTTTTATTTATTTGTGTATATATGTGTGTTGAGGGGTGCACTTGTACCATAGCACCATAACTCAGAGGACACCTGTGGGACTTAGTTCTCTCTTCCCACCATGTAGGTCCAAGAGATTGAATTCTGAAAATTTTTAATATTTAATGGACTACAAAACTAATAATAACTACCCTAATCTGTACTCTACTACTCACCTACATGTCTAGTTTTGTAAAGTTTTCTTTTATGTTAAATGATTTCTTATCTCTCCAGTCTCGGACCAACCATTTCATGCAATTTTTACTATGCCTTATACACTTAAAGCCATCTTCATTTATAATACATTGACTTTTACTAAACACTCTTTTTTAAAAAAATCCTGAAAACCACTTGTGAAGCATATCTCTCACTGGCCTCTTCCACAGATCAATAAGTGGACTCTGAGGACTTTGGGAGTGAACAGTGTGTCTGACTCTCAGGAGCCTGGTGGAGATTTGCACCGCAGAGTTCATCTCTAGCCCATTGGATCTATCACTTTCTCTTGTCTCTTTTTTTTTTACTTACAAAAGTTAGGCATATATTAGTGAGATATTATGCATGTAGTTTCTGATATTACTAAAAATATACTCCTACACTCAACTCCCTATTTCTGTGAATCTTTCCACCTCTCTTCCTCAGTGATACTTGGTCTTTAAGTTCTTTATACAAAGAACTATGGGCAACAAGAGAATACTGAGAGTAGGAGAAATAGTCACCCCCAGGGAAGAGCACACCAGTTGGATAACAAATAGCAAATAGCTATGAAAACATGTTTACAGCTATCATTATGTGACTGATTAGACTGTACTTAATATTTAGAAATATACATATAACAATAGATATGTGTATGTGCATGCATGTACAATGTGTGTGTGTGTGTGTGTGTGTGTGTGTGTGTATGTAAAACAGCAATTAATGGGAAAAGAGACACAGATCTGTAAAGGATAATATAATGATGTAATTATAATCTCAAAAAATAAATAACTTTTAAAAAGAAGGTCAATTTAATGACACATGGCAGGAAGCATCTAACTTTTGAAAAATGACACGTCATAAATGGGGTAATGTGTATATTTTCTTTAATTCTATCTCTCTCCACAGCTTGGTTCTTGATTTGTTTTCCTTCTTTCTCACATAAGACATATAGCTTCAATGGTAGTTTAAGTATGAAATAATCCCCATCAGTTCTAATATTCAACCACTTGCTCCCCAGATGATGCTATTGTTTGGAGAGTCATGGAACCTATAGGAAGTTATCCCTTGCTAAAGGAAGCATGTTTCTGGGAGGCTGGCTTCAAGAATGTACCACCTTTCCTCCACTTCCAGTTTCTTCTCTTTTGCTTCATGTTTAAGGTTGGAGAGGTGACCTCAGCTTCTTGCTCCTGATGCCTGGATTCTATGCCTCCTCCAACATTACTGACTCTCCCTATGGAAGCCAAGGTAAAGTTTCTTCTATAAGTTATTCTGGGTCATAGCATTTTATCACAGAAACAGAAAAGTAACTAATTCTCTGAGAGCTTTTCTCTACATTGATATTGCTTTCTAGAACTGAGGTATCCCAGCCAAAACATTTATCTGTAGGGGTAACGTTGTTGAATATGAAGGAGAGAGGGACAATTGATGAAAGCTTCCAAAGTTCTCACTGGTTTCTGACTTTATGTTTTTTAATTATTTTATATTTTACATTCCAAATGTTGCCATCCTTTGTGGTTCCCCTCTCCCAGAATTATTCACCCCCTCCCCTTTGCCTCTGAGAGTCTGCTCCCTCACCCATCTTCCCACTGGTTCCCCCGACCCACCAGCAATAAAGGAACTTCTAGGGGAATCACCATCCCTGACGTCAAGCTCTACTACAGAGCAATAGTGATAAAACAAACAAGCAAACAACAACAACAAAAACAAAAGTGCCTGGTATTGGTATGAAGACAGACGAGTTGATCATTGGAATAGAACTGAAGACCCAGGAATAAACCACATGCTTATGGACACTTGATCTTTGACAAAGAAGCAAAACACATACAGTGGAAAAAGAAAACATCTTCAACAAATGGTGCTAGTGGTCTGCACATAGAAGAATGCAAATCGACCCATGTGTATTACCTTGTACAGAACTCAAGTCCTAGTAGATCAAGGACCTCAACATAAAACCAGAAACACTGAATATAATAGTAGAAAAAGTGGGAAATTACCTCAAAAGCATTGGCACAGAGAAAGTTTCCTGAACAAAACATTGATGGCTCAGGCTCTAAGATCAACAATTGACAAAATGGGATCTCATGAAACTGGAAAGCTTATGTAAGAGAAAAAAACACTGTCAATAAGACAAAATGGCAACCTACAGACAGAGAATAGAGGATATCTTCACTAACACCACATCCAGTAGACAACTAATACCCAAAATACAAAGAAATGAAGAAGTTAGACTCGAGAAAAACAATTAAAAACTAGGGTACTGGGCTAAACAGAATTTTCAACTGAGGAATCTTGAATGGCTGTGAAGCACTTAAAGAAATGCTCAACTCTTTAGTCATCAGGGAAATGTAAATCAAAACAACTCTGAGATTCCACCTTACACCAGCCAAATGGCTAAGATCAGAAACTCAGGTGACAGCAGATACTGACATGGATGTGGAGAAAGAGGAACACTCCTCCATTGCTGGTGGAATTGCAAACTGGTACAACCACTCTGGAAATCAGTCTGGTAGTTCCTCAGAAAACTGGACATGGAACTACTTGAAGACCAAGCTATACCACCCCCTGGGCATATACCAAAAAGATGCTCCATCATACCACAAAACACATGCTCCACTATGTTCATAACAGCCTTATCATTATAGCCAGAAGCAGGAAACAACACAGATGTTCCTCAAGCAAAGAATGGACACAGAAAATGTGGTTCATTTACACAATGGAATATTTACTATTCAGCTATTAGAAATAAGTATATCGTGTATTTTGCAGGCAAATGGATAAAACTAGACAATATCACTCTGAGTGAGATAACCCAGACCCATAGGACATGTGTGGTATGCACTCATTGATAATTGGATATTAGCCAAAAAAGACAGAATACCTATGATACAACTCACAGACCATATGACGTTTAACAAGAAAGAAGACCCAAGAGAGAATGCTTCAATCCCACTTAGAATGGAGAACAAAATAATCATGGGAGGCAGAGGGAGAGCAGGAGCTGTTTTTATGTTTTTAAGGTTTATTTTTTATTTATATTTGTGTGCGGGAGGTGTCACATATGCAGGTACCTAAGGAGGCCAGAAGAGAACATCTGATGCCCTGAAGTTGCATAAGTTGGCTGAAAGATGTTGTATGTAGATGCTGTGAACTGAACTAGGGTCATCAGGAAGATCAGCAAGCACTCTTAATCTCCAAGCCATCAATGTTATTTTTATGTAAATAGCTCTGTTTATTTTTATAAGAATTAGGAATTGAACTAATATTTTATGGATCTGTATACTGTAGCTACAATATAACTAGGCCTGAATATTCATGTGAGCATATTTCTCATTTTACCAATAAGAAAACCCTGATTCAAAAGGATTAAGTAACCTCCCTGGTGCTTCAGTAAAAACACTGACCTTCAAAGGTCTGACCATATGTCTCACTTCCTCCAACATGCCTCTTGCCTCCCACTTAAGTACAAACAAAATACAAACGACCAAATAAGATCACTAGCACATTCATGCATTAAAATGAAACACTACTGAGTGGACTAAATAAGACCTATATATTATGTGCTTGAGGAACTTGTGTTTTATCTAAACCATTTTTTAACCTCTATAATTGTGAGAGATAACCAGACTTGTAGTTCTTGCTTTCTTTCTAACAGAATGATACCATTGATATCCACATCTTTGTGACCAGCTTCAGGTTTCTCTTCTCTTCTCTTCTTCTTCTTCTTCTTCTTCTTCTTCTTCTTCTTCTTCTTCTTCTTCTTCTTCTTCTTCTTCTTCTTCTTCTTCTTCTTCTTCTTCTTCTCCTCCTTCTCCTCTTCCTCCCCTCCTCCTTCTCCTCCTCCTCCTCTTCTTCTGCTTCTGCTTCTGCTTCTTCTGCTTCTTCTGCTTCTGTTTCTTCTTTGAATTGGAACTAAAATACAAAAAATTCTGTGAATATGTATGTGTACATACCATGTTATAAAACAAGACAAAATTTTGCCTGTGAATAGAACAACACAAATATCTACTTAACATCGGCTGCTGAGTTAATCTCCAATCAAAGTTTGCCAGTTCATCAATGATTTTTCTTCAGCCATGCTTTCTACATAGTGGGTCTGTGTATTGACAAAGGGAACTTAGTCAACAATAGAGGTATACGCCTGTGCAATCACAGCTAAGAAACCAGATTTTAAAAGATTTTAAAATCATCAGCATGAAACATTAAATTTATGAGTACATATATTCATTCACTTGACTTAACAATCATACATCAGTACACCAAAACATCATACTACACATCATAAATGGGTGAAATTTTATTTTTCAGTTAAAATTTGCTAACAACTCAGAAGACCATACTTCTATCAACTGAAATTGCTCAGGGTCACTTTACATATAGGCTCCGTGGCTTCTCTCCAGTCAATTGTCACCAGCCAAAAACAAAGGCCATTTTTGTCCTCTTATACCATGTTTGTGAATGTAGCTCTCATGTAAATATGGTGGCAACCCTCAAAGAAATTCTTTTCCATTCTTCCCTGCCCTGTATTTATGCAAAGGTTCTGCTTCATAGTCCCTGTGGCACTTTTGTGAATCTGAGGACACACCAGCTACGTGATTCAGAATCTTTTTCACAGCCAAAACCAAGATGCTCAGCAACTCTGGGCCAGCTGACAGCCAGCAATTAACCAGGTTCCCTGAGAATCCATCCTTTAGCCTCAAATGAGTGAAAAGAAACATATTCTCAGTTCATCCTGAGACTGAGAATAGAGAGACTGCACAGTTGATAGAAGCTCTCCCCTCCTGCCGATAGCAGCAGATTAATCCCAGGTTAGTATCAGAACTGCAGCAAGAATTCAGTGCTACGACACTAGTCAAGACCCTCAGCTATGGTTCTAGGCTATGGGTCTAGTTCTACCAACAACTTAGTCCACATCCTTGGACAGACCACTGACATTCTCAGATGCTGAGAAGAGGAGAGAGGGAGGAAGAGTGAGGGGAAGGGCAAAAGGGAAGGAGAATGAATTCCCCTGGTTTGCTTATATTTCACTTTTCTTGCTGTGCCGTTCACAAAGGTTATTTTTTCCAACAATAAAATTCACCAGAGATGCTACACACTATATGCTAGCCCCTCTCCTATCACCTATCACTTCAGCATATTGAGTACATAAATTAGTTAATCTGTTAATAAGAAAACTCAATAGGTGAACTAACAGACTTGGGACAGCAGGGAATAGTAGTGAAAATCATTTCTGTTGACCACAAAATAGTCTTCAGATCAAATTAAATACCACCTTTGGCCTTCTGACAGTTAACATTCCAAATTCCACAAATTAAGCATACTTCTCCATAATTAAATATCACAGCTTCATTGTTCCGATAACAAAAGTGGAATATTTTCCACCATCATAATATCCTTAGCAGATAATGTCATTGGAATAGCACGATGTTACCACAAGATAATAGGCTGTGGAGGCCAAAGTCAAGTTGCAGTGTTTATTTTCAAAACAGATCATTACATTGACTTTTTTCCACTACCAAGGGATTGATGCAGACTTAAAGGTAAACAACACCAACAAAAAATTCTTTTAAAAACCTGATCTAACGTTAGGGTCATATGCTAAACGATTCATATATCAGGGGAGATGCTACAAATAGGAATGCAGAGTCCACTTAAAAATTAACCTTTGTCTTCTTTCGACTGCAATTTGCTCTGCAAAACAAGAGCAGAAGACAGAGGCCCCAGAGTGCTTCAGAACACAATAAGAGCTAGTGTTGACACAATCCATTTCTTGATAACCATGGAATTCTGCATTAGGACACCCTCTAACAAAGAACTCTGGTGTCCAGGTAGTAGACATGAGCCAACTCATCCTGACAAGCAGCCTGAGGAAGGAAAGTCAGTGGTGCCATTAGCAGGAGCTACAAACAAACTCTCAGCACAGTGAAAATCTGCCCTGCAAGCATCCAAGACCACTGTGCTCTCCAGCATTTGGAGATAATACCTGATCGGGGAGGTCATCTTCAAATACAAGCAGCTAACAATGAGTACCTTTCACACTGGCTGGGAGAACCCACAAAAGGCCTTTCAGCAGGAACTCTCTGGGTACAAATGGCTGCGTTATCACATTTCCTCCCATTCCTTCAGGGGAAGGCAGAGAAGACAAGTCCCCTGTACACTTCTCATTTTAACAATCACTTAAAGTGTAAGATACTCTGCTAAGGGTACTGTGGAAGAATGGAAAACTGAATCAAATAAAAAGAGTGCATGTTGATCACCCAGCCTGCTTGATGTTGTTTGTTTTCCCTGCATGAAGTCATTTGGGCTGGGAGAGTTCCCATTTAGAGCACGTTGTACAGTCAGTGCTTGCTGCTTGCATGACATGTGTGCCATGCACAATATTTTTGATGATGATGCTAATTGGTGTTGAATGCAACTTATTTCTAATTCTCAAGAATTATACATGTGTTATGGATGTCTGAGACTCCGAGCCCCTAAGTTGTATGTTAAATATTAAAAAGACATATTTCATAATTGGGCAATCCAATAAGCTGGCATTAACAGATGATTTTCAAACATGGTAGTCATGAAATTTGAGAAGTGCTAATAAGAGAGGGTTTTTTTAAAGATTATTTGTGATAGAAATAAAACCTTACTTAGTACATGAAATATATTCCAAAGGAGCCTTTCTCTGTGTCACACATTTCCCTTTGAAAAGTCTTGCCCATCAAGAGCTATCCTACAGCAATCCAACCCTTTATTGCCAGAATACCACACTATCCATGAGATCCCCTAGGCTAAACTCCTAGCCTGCTCTCCTGAAGCTCTTTTTTATTTGTCCCCTACCAACAGAATCTTCTGACATAAAAAAATAAAGTTCCATGTTCTGGGCATGTTACCTCAGTTTTTAGTTGTATGTAACAAATTTTCTGGGTTCTTGTTCCTACTGCCTTTGTGTTATTTTATTTATTATTGATTTTGCATGTGTATGCATTTATACATGTGTAGATATCTGTGTTTGCACATACGTAGGGTCATGTGAGTTGAGATGAAAATGCAAAGGTGTGTGTGCGTGTGTGTGTGTGTGTGTGTGTGTGTGTGTGTGTGTGTGTGTGTGTGTTCATGTAAAAGGCCAAGACTGATGCTTCTTTGACTGTTCTCACCATATTCATTGAGGCAGAGTTCCTCAACTGAACTCAGAGTTTACAGATTAGGCTAGTGTAGCTATACCGTTGGTTCTTGAAATCCCTTGTCTTTACTTTCTAGGTTGGAGTTATAGGCAGCTGCTCTGCCTTTTATATGAATTCTTGGGCTTGAAACTATGGTCCCCCCACTTGCATAGCAAGTGTTCTTCCTGCTGAAACGTCCCCCAGCCATTTGTATTAGTCCCTTAGTACCGAACCCTTCTTTTCCATGGCAACATTTCTATCACTAGTTTTTATGATACAATAATTTACATGATCTAGGAGTTAATATCTGGGCTATTCAAAACTCATATTATGTACGTATCTCATCACATGTCCAGTTTTGCTACTGTCTTCTCACACTTAAAGCTAACACTTGTTTTTAGGTCTTAAATACATTTCTAGGAAATTTCCAAGCTCACTGTGCCTCTGCAATATTCCTGTAATGAAAAAGACTAAAACAGCCCCTCCTAAGAAACCATGAACTCTTCATTCTATGCAACCTATGCAAAAACACTTGGCCCAGCTTCTGCCAACCTCCTAACACAGAAATTTTGAATCAAGTAATGTATATCTATGTTATTGATTAAATACATAATCTTTTTCTGGGTTAGTGAAGATTTTCTGATAAGCAGATTTATATCAGTCACTGTTAACACTATGGTTTTATAAATGCTTAAACTCCTGATCCCTGATGTTCTCAGACTTGTCCCTTTACCTATGAAACCAACAATCAAATACCATTTTGAAAAATGAGTAGTTCTTGAGAATGTCATGTTTATTTAAAACTCTGCTTGCAGACAGCTTGGGAAAAACCCAGGAAACAATTTGTATTGCTTCATGTAAAAAAAAAAAGATTATTTCCTAACCAGTGCCTATGCTGATGAGACCATGCGGATTTGAAAAGTGACTCCTTTCCAAACACAGTTGAGATCCTCACTCTTGCCTGACTGTTCTTCCAACTTCCTTAGAACTGAAATGGCTGACCCTACTGGAGTTTTGTTTATCAGCTTGACATAAGGTAACGGCAAAAGAGAGGAAGGAAACTCAGATGAAAAAATACCTCCATGAGATCCAGCTAGAACACATTCTTTTTCAATTAGTGATCAGTGGAGGAGGGCCCACTTCATGGTGGATGATGCCATCTCTATTCTGATGTCCTGAGTTTTGGAAGAAAGCAGAAAAACCAAGCCACGGGAAGCCAGCCAGTAAGCAGCACCCTCCATGGCCTATGTATCAGCTCTTACTTCCAGGTTCCTGCCCGGCTTGAGTCCTTGTCCTGACTTCCTTTGGTGATGAACAGTGATGAGGAAATGTAGGTCAAATAAACCCTTTCCCCCAGAAATTGCTTTTTAGTCATGATTTTTCATCATAGCAATAGAAACTCTAACTAAAACAGTAACTCTCCAAGAAAGCATGTTTATTGTTTCATAAAATTAATGAATCATTTATGGCAATTTGAATGAGAATACATTCATAGGCTCTTGTTTTTGAATACCTGGTCTCAAGTTGATGGAGCTCTTTGGAAAGGATTGGGAGATGGGGTTTTGTTGAAGGAGATGTGTCATGTTCTGGGGCTTCTGAAGCCCATGTTATTTCCAGTTAGCTCTGTTTTGTGCTTGTGGATCAAAATTTAAGCTTTCAGTGACAACTCCAGTGCTTGCCTGCCTACCTACTACCATGTTTCCTAACATAATAGCCATGGACTCTAACACTCTGAAGCCATAAAACCAAATTAAATGCTTTCTTTCATAAGTTATCTTTGTCAGAGTGTTTTGTCATGGCAATAGAAAAATGACTAAGAGAAATTATTTTTAAAATTCTAGAATTGAAAAAAGTAAATAAGTAGATGTAACAACCTACTTGAAATCCCTTAAATGCTCAAAAAAGCAAGCTTCCAATAGGCTCAATGGAGGCCCCATCTCTTGCTTGAGGCAAAAGCCAGTGCAGACTTTCTAATGGTAAGTCGACAGGCATGCAAGGACAAGCATAGTCAACCAACTGCAATTGAATTTTAGTCCCAAAATAGACTCTTATGGTTCTCAAATTATTTACTTCAAATTGCATCTTTGAAGGATTACTAAATAATGCATTTTACAGATACTGGAAATGGGAAAACCTCATTAGATCATGCAGTTCTTTCTCCTTTTCCTTTTATTTTTATGTGTCTAAACGATTTCTCTAGTTCTGTATGATTAGTGGGATTTGGTCATAACCAAACTGCCAATGGTTTGGAAGCACTTACTTAATGATGTTAGTAGGGGACAGGTAGGATGTGCCATAACTAAATCTATAACTGTCCTTGGATATTTATTTCTATCCACTGTGTTAGGAATAAATGTGACTCCATGTTGTTTCAATAAGTACTGTGCTATTAAGTAGAATCTGTAATACATTAAAATCTGACCATTCTTGCTTATTTTAAATGATCACACAGTTCTTACATTTTTCCAAGAAGCCACCTACAATTTACAAATTAATCAGCAAAAATGAATAAATTATACACAAAAGTTCCCTTTGACCAAACACATTTGGTTCCCATGTGGCTAGGTGCCCTCTTTTCTGGACACATGAATATTAAGTGGGGACAATTTATTTAAACTTCCACTGTCCCCCCACCACAAAACAGAGATCAATATCATCACATCTACATCCATACAACATATATTAAAGTCCTAGTCTACTATTTACTTACTACTAATGATTTACTAGGAATTTTACCTTCTCTCTTTTGGCTTTGTATTTTCATCTGTGAAATTATGTTGGTAACATCTCCAACCTGTGGGTATCCTTGTAAAAATTAGAAGAATTAAAACAGAAGACATAAAATTAGTGTTCAGAAAATAAGTGTAGTGATTTTTTTTAATCAACTTGAGTGGGCTACCAATTTGTGGTCAAAAGATAATTCTGGGTGCTTTTAGGGAAATTATTTGAACAAAATTAGCATCTAAATAATAGGCTGAGTTATACATATTGACCTTCCTAACGCTTGAGAGAGAATTCTTCTTGCCTGACTGCTTCAAACTGGGACATTGGATTTTCTAGTCTCTAGCCTGCCAAGCTTTCCAAAGAATTACACCATCTGGTTTCCTGGTTCCCAGGGTGGAACTAAACCATCATCTCTCCTGGGTCTACGGCTTGATGGTTCACTATGAAAGCCTTAGACACTCTCTCTCTTTTACAGTCATAAACCAATTGCTTACAATGAATCATCCAACAGAAAGGGCAGGCATGCATGTGTGGTGAAAATAGAAGATCTCATGTTTAATCCAGACTTACTAAATCAAAATTGATTGTACAATCCTCTAACTAGCTTCTGAGTCTATTATCATGATTTTTCGTCATAATATTGTTATGTTTTCTAGCCACAGCTACTCTAGAGGTTGCTTTGAGGTATCCCTCATGCAGATAGGGTAATACAGATTCTTACTCTATTCTCCTTTAAAAATCTCTGCAGAACTTTAGCTTTTTCCAAAAATATTTCAAAACACACTTTATGAGTGTGAGGTGCCTAACGTATGCGGCTCTATGGTTTCTTAAGGTATCATCACAACCACAATACTTCCTTAGGTTAAATTCTGCACCACCCCGAGAAAGACAGATGTTGGATTCTTAAGCCCTGACTGCAATGAATGTGATTTTGTTTGGAAACAGGGTCTTTAAAGATGGGACAGACTTAAAGAAATGTCTGTTCTGAGTTTGGATGGTCTATAATAGTATAACTAGTACTTATATTAAAAAAGAAGGAAATTTGACATAGGCATAAAAAAGACAAATTGGAAAAAACAACATATGAGGAGGGATGCAGATGGCTGTGATGTCTTATAAGGCAAGGAGTTCTGAGGACAACTGGCAAAGTCCAGAAGCTGGAATAGGTGCATGGCTATATCTCCATAGTCTACAGGAGCTGAGCCTGCAGATGCTTGGATCTCAGACTTTCACCCATGAGAGCTGTAAGAAAATTGATTTTGCTGTTTTAAGTCACACTGTAGGACTTTGTGAGCACTGCTCTAAGAATTTAATGCAGTCCTCTTTCCTTTGTCCATCTAACTACTATAGAACTTGTTACTTCAAGCAAAGGGTGACTCACATGTTCAAGGAATAAAAGCTACAGCCCTCCTCTATTGGTAGGGAGAGCAAGTGAAAAGGACCAGAGAAGGACTTTCTCTTTCCCTCTAACAAAAACTCTTTCATAGAAGATCCTTGCCTTCTAGATATTTTGCAGCTCTTTGTTTTTTTATTTTGTAGAATTTTCCATTTCTATCCCTTCTCTTTTTTTTCTTGGCCCAATCCTTTTCTTGGACAAATTACATTTACAGCAACACCACATTATCCTGCATTCAAAACCAGGGAGGAGGAGGAGACAAAAGTATTCATGAACCAGTGCTAAGAGAGGACCATAGTAAAGCAGCTTCTTCTAGACAAGACAGGACTGAGACATTTATGATCTCAGAGCAGCTGTGGTTGCCCATACAAAATCAAGCCAGGCAACACTCTATTGTGGAGGAGGGTAGAGTTCATGAGATCCCACCTCTGACTGAGGAGCTACATATGGGTAGGTGATGGCTTCTGCGGAAGGGCGGTTCAGATTTGTTTAAAGGTGTAGCTCCTGCTTAAGTTAAACACAGGTCTGTGGATGGTTTCACACACAGGACTTCAATGGACAACAAAAATGTAAACCAGTGGGTTATTAATTTTTAAAAAACAGAAAGGGGGCATGAAGTTTGGGGTTTGGAGGCTGACATAGATTGAGAGTAGTTAAGAGGAGAAGGGTGAATATGATCAAAAGACACTGCATGAAATTCTCAAAGGATAAACATATTGATGGAATAAAGCATCTTGTAAGGGAATTTATCCTAAGTATTTGATTGGCTAACAACGATGACAAGAAGTCAATCACTGGGTGAAGATAAGGAGGTGGGTTTTCCTTTCCAGAGAGACGAAGAGAAGGGAAACGGCTTTTTCAGCAAGGTGGCAAAGAGAGAATCTGTAGAATGTAGGCTGGGGAGGTGCTAGATCGGGTGGCAGGCTCCTCTGCCACAGGAATAATTCCAACATAGAATAGCTGATGAGTTTAGGACCACAGATTCGGTGCCAAGTGGTTGTGTCATCTGGCTGATTTTAAATATTAAGATTGTCTGGTGTTTTCCATTTGCCATGATTCAGATGCACAAGTGAGAGGATGCAGCCACATGGCTTGGTGGCCATAGGCAAAGTTTGCCGTGTGTGCAGACTGGAATGAGGGGTGGGGGGGGATGGTTTGATGATGGAACTGGAATGGTAGCTCCAGGCATTCACAGGAGGGACATCTGCGGGGCAGCTTAGCAAAGCCAGCCAGAGGAAAAGGCAGTAGTCACCCACCGTCTCTGGGTGCTGCACTGGGCAAAGAGCAGACAGAGACCAGAGAGGCTTGGTGAAGCTAGCTGTGGGCGCTAGGTGAGACCGCCGTTGCTGGCACCTAGCCAGAGCAAGTGTGGGTTTATTTTAAAATCACATGCTATAGCATCTAGTCTAAAAGACTGAACAAGCTGCTTGATTCTCCTTCCTTCCGGTGAGCACCTTTTCAAAGAGTATATTCCCTGGAAACCTAAATAGAGCCATTGTTCTCAGACTACTGTGGGCCGCTCCTAAGTCCCAAGTGGTTAAGAGATGTTTTTTACTAAAATAGCCATGAATCTTTTTTCCCTTTTTTTAATAATACATGCCTAGAATACTCTTGTCATATACTGATGTATACCACCCAGAAAAATTTAAATGATAATCTCTCTCAAAGTCTGGGTTTAGAGCCTCAATACTTCACAAAGTACAATACAAAATGAAGAAAAATACATTACAAATACACTTGAAAAGCAGAAACAAACAGTGGACTATAAATCACTGGGGCTGATAGCCACTTCTAGATTTAGGAACTCATGAATTTCTATAGGTCCTGATTTTTAAAAAATCACTAGTTGAATGGATTTATATAACTAATTGCATTTTTAAAAATTAAAGTCTTTGGAGATGTAGCACAATTGGTAAAGTCTTACTTAGAACTCACGAGCCTGGTGTTTATCCCAGCCCTTTAAAAGCCTCTTCCCTATAAAGATAGTGCTGTCTCATTTAGATTAAGTGTATTTCTTCATCTTAATATTTCAATGCTGTAATTAGAGTTAAATAAACAACTGAAAGTATGCAGATAGATTCTTTTTTTTTATTAACTTGAGTATTTCTTATATACATTTCGAGTGTTATTCCCTTTCCCGGTTTCCAGGCAAACATTCCCCTCCCCCCTCCCCTTCCGTATGGGTGTTCCCCTCCCCACCCTCCCCCCATTGCCGCCCTCCCCCCAACAGTCTAGTTCACTAGGGGTTCAGTCTTAGCAGGACCCATGGCTCCCCTTCCACTGGTGCTCTTACTAGGATATTCATTGATACCTATGAGGTTAGAGTCCAAGGTCAGTCCATGTATAGTCTTTAGGTAGTGGCTTAGTCCCTGGAAGCTCTGGTTGCTTGGTATTGTTGTACATATGGGGTCTCGAGCCCCTTCAAGCTCTTCCAGCTCTTTCTCTGTTTCCTTAAACGGGGGTCCTATTCTCAGTTCAGTGGTTTGCTGCTGGCATTCGCCTCTGTATTTGCTGTATTCTGGCTGTGTCTCTCAGGAGCGATCTACATCCGGCTCCTGTCAGCCTGCACTTCTTTGCTTCATCCATCTTGTCTAATTGGGTGGCTGTATATGTATGGGCCACATGTGGGGCAGGCTCTGAAGGTGTTCCCTCAGTCTCTGTTTTAATCTTTGCCTCTCTCTTCCCTGCCAAGGGTATTCTTGTTCCCCTTTTAAAGAAGGAGTGAAGCATTCACATTTTGATCATCCGTCTTGAGTTTCATTTGTTTTAGGCATCTAGGGTAATTCAAGCATTTGGGCTAATAGCCACTTATCAATGAGTGGATACCATGTGTGTCTTTCTGTGATTGGGTTAGCTCACTCAGGATGATATTTTCCAGTTCCAACCATTTGCCTACGAATTTCATAAAGTCATTGTTTTTGATAGCTGAGTAATATTCCATTGTGTAGATGTACCACATTTTCTGTATCCATTACTCTGTTGAAGGGCATCTGGGTTCTTTCCAGCTTCTGGCTATTATAAATAAGGCTGCGATGAACATAGTGGAGCACGTGTCTTTTTTATATGTTGGGGCATCTTTTGGATATATGCCCAAGAGAGGTATAGCTGGATCCTCAGGCAGTTCAATGTCCAATTTTCTGAGGAACCTCCAGACTGATTTCCAGAATGGTTGTATCAGTCTGCAACCCCACCAACAATGGAGGAGTGTCCCTCTTTCTTCACATCCTCTCCAGCATCTGCTGTCACCTGAGTTTTTGATCTTAGCCATTCTCACTGGTGTGAGGTGAAATCTCAGGGTTGTTTTGATTTGCATTTCCCTTATGACTAAAGATGTTCAACATTTCTTTAGGTGTTTCTAAAGAAATTCCTCATCTGTGAATTCTTTGTTTAGCTCTGAGCCGCATTTTTAATAGGGTTATTTGTCTCCCTGTGGTCTAACTTCTTGAGTTCTTTGTATATTTTGGATATAAGGCCTCTATCTGTTGTAGGATTGGTAAAGATCTTTTCCCAATCTGTTGGTTGCCGTTTTGTCCTAACCACAGTGTCCTTTGCCTTACAGAAGCTTTGCAGTTTTATGAGATCCCATTTGTTGATTCTTGATCTTAGAGCATAAGCCATTGGTGTTTTGTTCAGGAAATTTTTTCCAGTGCCCATGTGTTCCAGATGCTTCCCTAGTTTTTCTTCTATTAGTTTGAGTGTGTCTGGTTTGATGTGGAGGTCCTTGATCCACTTGGACTTAAGCTTTGTACAGGGTGATAAGCATGGATCGATCTGCATTCTTCTACATGTTGCCCTCCAGTTGAACCAGCACCATTTGCTGAAAATGCTATCTTTTTTCCATTGGATGGTTTTGGCTCCTTTGTCAAAAATCAAGTGACCATAGGTGTGTGGGTTCATTTCTGGGTCTTCAATTCTATTCCATTGGTCTATGCAGATAGATTCTTATTCAAAAGCTAAGTCATAACATTGTTTTATATTTTTAAATTTTATAGTTGCATTCAATAAATTCCTGTGGAACTGTCAGTTTATTTCCTTTAGGTTTTAATTAAAGAACCCTACTGGAATTGTGGCCTAGCTTCATAAGCTAGAGAAGTGGTCTTGTTTTCATTTGATTATATTTGATGCTAGTGTTTCTTTTTTTATTTAATCTCAATGATGTTATGGTGTCAGTCACAAATTTTTTTTAAGAATGGAGGAAATGAAACCAAATATTTACTCAAAGTCATTTTGAATGTTGCAAAAGCATGTGTTTATTGAGAAAGTTGAGTTTCTCAAAGGGGAAAAAAATCCTCCAATTCCTGTTTTTGCTGCCTATCAGTTTAGATTGAGGCCTTATGAAACTCCAAGTAAACAAAGTAAGTATTCAGAAAAACATTCTTGTATTTGTGGTGGTGAGCAGAGGCAAGATGGGGAAGGATGCCCTTGGAATACATGCACTATTCTAGGAGACTTCAGAAGGGTCCACAGGGAATTCTCTTCGGATTTTCCTAGCATAAGACTATTTGTGAATAAGAGTCTGTCTGTCAGCTCATTTTATATCATCAAGCCAAAGAAACAAAGACTTTATTCCTAAACAGTTCTTTCTCCAGTGCTTGTAACTCAGAACTCATTCTTACTGACATGTATCTCCACAAAAGACTGACTGAACATTATATCCTGAAGCTCACAACAAATGGCCTTTTCTTCATCTTTCATATTGTTCTCCTTCCTGATTGTTTTTGTTGTCCCTTTGTGCCACCAGTCATTATAAAAATCCCACTGGCTTTCCTTTCCCCCTTTTAAAATTTCATTGAGCTAAGTTAATCCTTCAATTCTTAGATTCCACAGCTTAGGAAATCTTGCAGACCTTACTCCCTTCTTTTATAAATGAATGTTATGAAGCTCAGGGAAATTAACTCCCCAAGGTTACTTGGGCTGGTAGCAACATGTCCCTCACATTCACGCATGACATTATTATTATGCTGAATTATAGTTGAGATCAGTTTACTCAAAACAATGTAAAATAAAATACAAATAAATACAATGTTAATTTGATGAAACTGAATCATTTTTTATTGAACAAATGTTATGTGTCAACGATTGCTCTATATACAGAAATGTAACTGTAAGTAGAAAAATATCCTAACATGTCTTCATTTTACATTCAAATGGTGGAAAATAGATGGTAAATAGACACACAAGTAAATACATAACAAAATGACCTAGTTGATGCTGAAATTTCAAGGAAGGCAGGAAAAGAGGAGATCAATATAGAGAGTCCTGTCCTTTTGTATATGTAGCACAGTGGGGACTAGGATGAAAACTGCATCAAAGAAGAAAAGACTGTTAATAAAGGATTATCCAATGTAATCTTTCAGATGATTCTTTTCCTCATATAAACAATGTAAAGTGATGGTGGAGAGTAATATGACTGAAGAGGGGACTTCTCTGACCACCACCTTTGTTACTGTAGTCACCTTTGAGAATCCCATTATCAAGGACTCAAGGACTCATGAGTCACTTGTGGACAGAGCAATTAATAACTAGTCCCGACCTCACCTGTCTTCATTGTAAAGATCTAAGCTCCTTATTTGGAAGCAAAGAATCAAGGTTGCATGCAAGAGGAAAATAAAGAGTAGGCAGGATTTGATGCTGCCAGGGCCTATGTCAAACATCCATGTTATTGGATATTGACAGCAAAAGTCATCGGTTTGGAAAATTTCTTATCAGAAAGGACTGGAAATAACATTGGTACCAGAAATTTAGAAAACCAAGCAAACCAAAAGTTTTAGCTTAACCCAGAGATTTTGAAGAGTTCTCTGAAAAGGGAAACATTTCTATGAGAACTTAGACTTTGAACAGCATGAGCATTAATCTGTGTGTGTGTGTGTGTGTGTGTGTGTGTGTGTGTGTGTGTGTGTGTGTGTTATAAATGCAATGGCCTGACCTACAAACACACACACACACACACACTTGTCAGTCTGTAATGGCAAAAGCATCTTATGTGGAATTGCCAACCTGCTCTCTCTCCAATCCATCATTTACAGACAGAAAGTTGATGAAAAGTGAAAAAGAAAGTGAGGGATGAAGCAAGCGCACCTTGGACTGTAAGCACAGAGTAAGGAGAAATGTGTCATGGAACAGCCAGTAGATACGTTCTAAAGAGGAAGGATTAGCCAAATTTCTCAAATTTTCTTTTTTGGAGTAAGTCATTTGAAGACAGAAATGAAAGAAGTGAAGTCAGTTAGGTCTCCAAACCTTATTCCTATATAATGTTGAAAAAACAGAGCTAAGTATCCAAAATGTGCCCTAAAAATGAAATCACAGCTAGCACTGTCAATCAATGAACTGGTGTGCCATTTCTCACTATCTGGGAGATATTTGATTCATAACTCATAGACTGCATTTTCTCAGCACCCAGGAAGGTTTGAGTGGAGCTGTTATAGGTCAGATTTCCTTCATGAACACTGAAAACACTAAACCTTGGTCATTAGGTGAATGACCTCAATATCCTGAAGTGTGTCCTGGTAAGAGATGTCAAAACCCAGGGGCATCTTAAATGCTCTTTCTCAGAATAAGTTATATATTATTTTTTTACTTCTATACACATATGTATGTAAATTCCTATGCATCTATATCTTTCCCATGTATGAAGGGTTTATATATGCAATTTTTTCCTCTTTTTATAATACATTTTGACAGCAACATGAATAAGTGAAAAGTTAGATAATTTATGGTCCAGTTAGGCCTGCCCTTCAAACTATCCATTCTCAGCATCCCCCAACCCCATCCCCAGTCTTGCACCCTACTAGTTGCTGTGCCCCAACCTCCATCTGAGACAAAAGTTCCATGTTCTATGAGAGACCAAGCAAATTGAGAGAAGCCTTGGCCACACCAGCCAGAAGACCAGAGAGGAAGGAGAAACCAAGGAATAAAATACTCATGCAATGAAGACAAACTCAGAAATCATCACCTAGACCTATAATCACCCCAAATCCAGATGCCTAGAGACCAGTGTAGCATGATCAATAACAGCCAAGGCAAAATGTTACCTCCAGAGCTCAGCTATCCTATTATGGCAACACCTGAATATTCCAACACAGCAGAAACACAAGAACAAGGCCTTAAAATTGGGAATGTCAGGGGTGAGTGGTGGTAAGGGGGAGGATGGGAGGGAACACCCTTATGGGGGAGGGAATAGGGAGCTTATAGACAGGAAACCAGGAAAGGGAATAACTTTTGAAATGTAAATAAAGAAATATGTCCAAAAAATAAATTTTAATGATAATTGAAGTCATAAAGAAGATATGAGTAACTTCCTTAAAGAAATTCAGGAAAATACAATTGGAAGAAATTGGATTTATTAATCCCTTAAACCAATCAGAAAAATGCAAACAGTTGAAGAAAACAAATAAAACTCCTAGACTTGAAAACAGAAATAGAAGCAAACACAAAAAAAGAAAACACTGAAGGAATTCTGGGAATAGAAACTCTACAGAAGTAAACAGGAGCTGCAGACACAAGTTTCGTCAACAGAATACAAGAGATGGAAGAAAGAATCTCAGGCATTGGAGATACCATAGAAAAAATAGATACATCAGTCAAAGAAAATACTAAATCTAAAACGGGCTTGACTCAAATCATCCAGGAAATCTGGAACACTATGAAATGACCAAACCTAAGGATGAGAGGAAGAGAAGAGAGAATTTCCAGCTCAATGGTCCATAAAATATTTTTAATAAAAGCAGAGAAGAAATATCTTCCAACCTAAAGAAGGAGATGATGATAAAGATACAAGAAACGTATGGAACACCAAATAGATTGGACCAGAAAAGAAAGTACCTTCATGACATAATAATCAAAACAAAAAATACTCAGAACAAGGAAAAATGCTAAAAGCACCAAGGGAAAAAGAACAGGTAACAAATAAAGGCAGAGCTATTAGTTTACACTGGACCTCTCAATGGAGACTCTAAAAGTCAGGAAAGTCTGAATGTATGTCTAGCAGGTTCTAAGACACCACAGATTCTAGCCCAAACTACTATACCCTGTTGTGATTTGCCCTGAAGTTTTCTGTATTTTGATGCTAATTCCACTGCCCCAAGGAAAGCGTAGTCAAGTACTCAGAACTCAGGTGGCTTCACCAGAACCACCTCCCCATTGAATTTGTAAAGTACAGGTGAGGGGCAGGTAGAGGATAGAAGGAGGCCTGTCATTGGAGGAGAAGGAAGGATGGGTGAGAGAGAAGTTTGAAGGAAGAGGATGAGACTAGAACAGAAAGAGGGAGACAGGACAGAGGAGAGGGTGAGAAGCCATGGCAGGTGATGTTAAGATTCTGCTCTGTGTATTTACAGGTTGTTAGTAATGTTCCTAAGGGACGGATGGTACTGGGCTTTGTATGCTTAAGTGGGCAATTATATCTTACCATTTGGATCAAAGATTACTGTGTTGTGTGTTCTTTGATGTGACAGTTTGAGTGTAGGAAAGTGTGTGGCAGCAGGAGACTCTGGGCCGCCGAAGGGTTGAGATGTGTTTCCGCCAAGATATCTAGCAGATACCTTGGGACACCACGGTGTGGACCTAGTGGGGTAAAAGACAGCTATACCTTTTATTATTTTATATTAATACAACAATACCCAACAAAAACAACTTTGTCTTTCTTTCTTTCTTCCTTCCTTCCTTCCTTTCCTCCTCCTCCTCCTTCTTCTTCTTCATTATTGTTATTATTTACATTTCAAATGTTGTCTCCCTTCCTGGCCCCCTGACACAAGCCCCTCACCCTATCCCTCTCCCCTTTGCCTCTAAGAGGGTGTTCCACCCATCCATCCACTTCCCCCTCTTCCTCTAGCATCCTCTCTGGGGCATCAAGCCTCCACAGGGCTCCCACCAGACAAGGCAGTCATCTGCTACATGTGTATCAGAGGCCACAGAGGAGCCCATGTATGCTGTTTGGTTGGTGACTTAGTCCTAGATTGTGCTAAGGTGTCCAGTACTTGGTACTGTTGTTCTCCCTATGGAGCCTTAATCCCTTTAGCTCCTTCAGTCCTTCCCCTATAAGTGTCTTTACCTCAGTCAGGTACTGGCAGAGTCTCTCAGAGGACAGCCATGCCAGACTCCTGTCTGCAATCATATCTTGGCATCAGCAATAGTGTCAGCAATAGGTGTCTGTGCATGGGATGGATCCTAAAGTGGGATGGTCTCCGGAAGGCCTTTCCTTCAGTCTCTGCTCCATTTTTTCTCCCTAAATTTTCTTTAGACAGGAATAAGTCTGGGTTAAAATTTTTGAGATGTGTGAGTAATCCAATCCTTAACTGGGGGGCCATGTCAATCTACTGGAGGTGGTCTTTTCAGGCTCTATCTCCCTACTGTTAGACATTTTGGCTAATATTATTCCCTGGGTCTTAGGAGCCTCTCACATCCTGGTGTCTGGGGCTTTCTAGTGGTTCCCCCTGATTAACACACACTCTGTATCTTCCTATTCATTTCCTGATCCTCTGGGTTTCTCTCCTGTTTCTGCCTTATATATGATCTTGCCCCTCTTTTCTTTCCCTCCCCTCTCCCACAAGGTCCCTCCCTCCTTCTGCCTTCCATGATTATTTTGCTCCCCCCTTCTAAGTGGGATTGAAGTATCCACACTTGGGCCTTCCTTGTTGTTAAGCTTCATGTGGTCTGTGAGTTGTATCAAGGGTGGGTGTTTTGAACTTTTTGACTAATATCCACTTATCAGTGAATATATACCATGCATGTTCTTTTGTGTCTAGGTTACCTCATTCAGAATGATATCTTCTAGTTCCATCCATTTGCCTGCAAAATTCATTATGTGCTCATTTTTAATAGCTGAGTAGCATTCTATTGTGTAAATGAACCACATTTCTGTGTCCATTCTTTGGTTGAGGAACATCTGGGTATTTTCCTGCTTCTGGCTATTATGAATAAGGCTGCTATGAACATAGTGGAAAACATGTTCTTGTGATATGGTACAGCATTCCTTTTTGGTAAATGTCAAGGATTTGTATAGCTTAGTCTTCAGGTAGAACTATTTCCAATTTTCTGAGGAACCTCTGATTGATTTCCAGAGTGGTTTTACTAGTTTGCCATACAACAAGCAATGAAGGAGTGTTCCTCTTCCTCCACATCCTTGCCAGTATGTGCTGTTAACTGAGATTTTGATCTTAGTCATTTGGACTGGTGTGAGGTGGAATCTCAGAGTTGTTTTGATTTGCATTTCCCTAAGAATGTTGAACATTTCTTTAGGTGTTTTTCTGCCATTCGAGATTCCTCATTTGAGAATTCTCTGTTTAGTTCTGTACCCCAGTTTTTAATTGGGTTATTTCATTTTCTGGAGTCTAACTTCTTGATTCTTTGTATATTTTGGATATTAGCCCTCTATCAGATGTAGGGTAAAGAACTTTTCCCAATCTGTAGGTTGCCGTTTTGTTCTATTGACAGTATCCTTCACCTTACAGAAGCATTTCAGCTTGATGCTATCTCATTTGTCAACTGTTGATCTTAGAGTCTGAGCCATTGGTGTTCTGTTCAGGAATTTTTCCCATGTGCTAATGTGATCAAGGCTATTTCCCACTTTTTCTTCTACTAAATTCAATGTATCTGGTTTTATGTGGGGGTTCTTGGTCCACTTGGACTTGAGCTTTGTACAAAGAGACAAAAGGAGGTCAAAGAAATACTAATTGGAAAGCAAGAACTCAAGGTATCACTATTTGCAGATATGATAGTATATATCAGTGACCAAAATATTCTTCCAGAGAACTCCTACAGTTGATAAACAACTTCATCAATGTGGTAGGATATAAAATTAACTCAAATAAATCAGTAGCCTTCCTCAATACAAAGTATAAATGGACTGAGAAAGAAATTAGGGAAATAGCACCCTTCATAATATAGGTAAATATTATTCTCCTGTAGGTCCAGGACCCACACAACTACTAACTTCCATGTGATGACCCAGCAAGTACAGACCTGGTTGTGGGTTTGTTATTAAATTGTTCTCAGGATGCCAGTAGTAATAGTTTAATAATGTCCCCCAACCCAGTGAGTGTCTCATCATCTTCAGCCGCGCCTCCGGGTTCCCCTCTTGGATATCTCCGGCAAAATCTCAAATCTCTAAAACTAACAGCTGATGTAAAGGCATCCAAACGTATACACCTTTGCAATAAGGTTTGGATTCAGTACACATTAGATAATAGTGCCAAATGTCCACTTAGTGGCACACTTGATCCTACCACCTTAAGGGATCTTCATATATAATGTCAAAGATCTGGTAAAAGCAAAGAGGTTCCCTATGCCCAAGCTTTTACCTATCTTTGCTCCAAATCCTCTTTGTTCTTCTTGTCCCCCAATTCTACTTCTTCTAGCTATGAAACCTCTACCAGATGACACTATAATCCCTGATCTAGCTAACAAACCTCTCCCTTACCTCAACAACAAATTCAAAAACTTCCTAGCCAAAAAAATCAGTTCCTTTTACAGGATTACCAGCCAATGTCCACAGAGGAACCTAATTTAAATGACTTTCAAGTGGTCCCTGAAGCTGAAAGTCAACCCTAAAATTGAAGACACCCCTAGACAGCAGGAAGCAACTTAAAAAGATCTGATACCCCTATTCCTGTTTCACCATCAACCCCCCCCCCATTTCTTTCTTTATGAATAAAGGAGATATTTTAGCATCAGAAGCGGTTTATAGTTAGTCTACAAATCCAGTGATGATGTTATCTCTAGGTGACAAGGACACTCCTGCATCTGTTGCCATGGCAACTGTCAATACCCCTGAATAGAATTGAAGACCTAAAAATAAAACCACACACCTATGACCACAAAGAAGCCAAAACCATACAGTGGAAAAAGGAAAGCTTCTACAACAAATGGTGCTGGCCTAACTGGCAGTCCGCATGTAGAAGAATGCAAATTAAACCATATTTATCTCCTTCTGCAAGGTTAAAGTCCAACAAAAATTTCAATCCTTATGGGGGTTGGTGATGAAAGACTTAGGTCAGTGGTAGAGCACTTAGTTAGCAGGTATAGGGATCTATGCTTAAGACTCAGCACACACACAAATAGTATATGTGCATGTGTAGAGCTGATAATAGATTTTAATGATAATTGTAATTATGTTTTTGAATACATATGAATAAAAACATTTGTAAGAGGTTTAGGAAATGGGTGAATTTTTGATGCCACTTGCTTATTTAAATTTCACTTTTGTCCCAGGATTAAGAGGGAAAGTAAAAGTCATTTCAGGAGGATATTTTTGATACAAGTTTAATGTTAGCAGAAAAAAATATACTTTTGTAATACCTTTATTCACTGAAAGTTTATTTTCTTAGTAATGACATCTTGAATAACACTAATATGAATATATTTTATCTCACTGGTTGAGTGTAGAGAATAATCTATGGATTTCTAGACACACATCTTTATCTTCAGTTTCCACACCATTAGAAATGATGCATGGTTTGTATCTTGAAACAACTAACGTTCAGGAAGTGTCTTGGCATTAAGATGACATGTCCCAAGATCTTCCAGGGGTGTGTAGATCAACACGGATCAAAATTCCTCCTTTCAACAGTCTTTCTCATTTCTCAAAAAATATATACATTTTCCAGATGATTGTTTCTTTTCTGATATTGATTGGGGATGGCTCATCACTTGCTTGTTTATTTATTTTTTCTTGAAAAATCATCTAATGTTTTTGTAGTGCTGGAATTAGAACTTAGGATGTTATATACTCTGCCACTAAGCCACGTCTCAACTGGTAATTGGCAACCCTTGTTTGCCAATTTTATTTCTTGTTCAAACCTGATTCTACATTTTCTTATGTAAAGTATAGACTAGAAGGAATTTAGTAAGTATAAAGGAAAACTAATATCCTGGTGTCAAGAGGAAATTCTCAGACATTTCAATGTTTTAAACCTATGAGTTAGTCACCATCCACCAGGTCTGGTTACAAGAAATTCCAGGTTCTATCATAAGCTTTAAAAAGAAGGTTACTCTCCAGAGGTTATATTTGTGTGTTTGGGTTTCGAATACAGAACTAATTTTATTTTCCTGGTTAGAATAAGCCAATGTTCTCTATTTATTCAGTACACTGTTAATTTTACAAACTGGTGTACTGGTTAATTTTACAAACACTGAGCCAATGGAATTCCAGCTTAAGAATCTTGTATTTCATTGTATTTCATGTTTCTGTGCATATCTCTAAAGTTAATCACTTAGACTATGATACAAAACACCTTCATGTGGTTTTTATGAAATCAGTCCAATATATTTTTCAGCTAAAGAAATACTGAAACATAGTAAGTCTTCAATAAATACATTGGTTTATTATTATTATTATTATTATTATTATTATTATTATTATTATTATTATATTACATTCAACTATTAAGTCATCCTTACCAAAGATTCAGCTGATCTATCCTTGTCAGTTACCCTTCCTTATCTTGATTTTAGAAATAAATATTTTATTCTACTAGCCCACTAGTCTGTCATGTCTTAGAATAATTTAGAACATATTTGTAATAGCTTTTGTATCTTAAGGATTATCTCTTGCCATTTTACTTCTCTTTCTAATCGTTTTTAGCTATTCATGTACATCAGAGCTTTTATTTGAATTGCATCCATTTATAGGTTGGATGGAGAAAAATTGTTTTCTATCACTGTGATGACAGCATGACCAAAGCGATTATAAAAGAAAGCATTTAATTGGAAGCTCACAGTTCCAAAGAGTTAGAACCGACGATCATCTTGTCAGAAGCAGGCAGCAGGCAGAAAGGCGTGGAGCAGTAGCTGAGAGCTTACTTCTGATTTACAAATGAGAGAGAGAAAGAGAGAGAGAGAGAGAGAGAGAGAGAGAGAGAGAGAGAGAGAGAGAGAGAGAGAGAAGGGAATCAGAGAATGACTTGGACTTTGGAACCTCAAATTCCACCCCTTGTGTCCTTCAGGGAGATGACATCTGCTAATCCTTCCTAAATAGTTCTACCAACTGAGGATCAAGTATTCAGAAACAGCAGCCAGTGGGAGGTCATTCTATTTCAAAACACCACGGCATATCAAAATATTTATCTGTTTAATATTATTGTATTTATTATACTTTTTCTTTAACAATAACTACTAAAAATAAATGCTATCGATTTACAGGATATAATGTCTACTACTCTGTTTTAAATGGATTTTTATGTAGCTCTATTTTTATTACTGAGTGCTGAATGTAGTAAATGCTTTTACTCTATCCATTGATAAAAATCTTATGATTAATCTCCCTTTATATGTTCTATTATTTTCCTATTGTGATAAAACACTGTGGCTCTGCAATTTATGGAAAAAGAGTTTATTTGGTCTTACAGTTCCAGAATGATAAGATTTCATCATAGTGATGTTCCTTGCCTTAATTGGAAGAAAGGTAAGAATTAATAAATAGGAAAAATAGATAAAATATATAGAAATTAGGAGGGATGAACTGGTTCCACACATACTGAATGCAAATAGACTTACAACCATGTTGAATGAATGAAGAAAATAACACTGTGTCTATATATTAAAAACACAGAACAAAAGCTGTAACACTTATTGCTTATGACAATATATTTGTAAACAAATATGTAAAGGGTGATTTTTAAAAGCTCAGAATAAATGCAGAATAATAGAAGCTTATGATAGAGAAGTTATGTAGATAAATATGGTATAAAGTGAGAATTCCAACCTACTCAATTTCACATGTATAAAACTAAAAAATAGAAAAGAAATAAGAAAGGAGGAAGAAAGGAAGGAAGGAAAAAAACCAAAAGACAGAAGAAAAGTTACAAAAAAATGGACAAGACAGTATAATTTCAACAATAGTGAGGAGGGAGAGGGGAAGAAAGGAAAAGTCAAGGAAATAAGAAGAAATAGAGAGGGGATGAGAAAGAGGGTGGAGATAGATTAAGTTAACTCTGGCTCTCAACCAGACTATGGGTTCTGTGATGTAATGCTAACATGTCTAATGGAACTATCTTCAGCATCATAAACAAACGCTGGAAGGACATTTAAACCCACTTAACTTTAAGGTGAGAAAGATGTGACTTCTCCTGAACATGCATTCTCTCATCTTCCCTCTCTATTTCTCTTCCGGTGGAGCCATCTTGCCAACCCTGAACATATGGAGGTCTTTACATTTGAGGAAAAATTCTGAGGTTCTTTCAATTGGCTTTATAAATAGGTAAATGAAACATGTAATATTATATTGTAGGCAATGATTCAAGTTTTATGAATCATGGGGATTTTCTAATTTGGTCATCAGTAGCCTTGTTTAATGGAATTTGTAATACTGTGAGGTTTCTCCAAGGAGAATGTTGTCTCATCCCACAGACACTTTCCCTAATCCTCTATACTTCCCCAAAGAAAATCCATCTCTGCGAGTTAACTTATTTCCCTGCTGTCAGCTTAGGCTCATCGTAGGAAAAATAGCTGTGTGAGGATGATTAAACCTCCAGAAAACACATGTAGATGCAATGGCCAAAAAAGGACAAGTGGGTGAAAATAGTTTGGTTAAAAACACAGAGAAAGGAGATGGGAAAACACACATACTCAGAAGGAAAAACCAAGGTCATCACCATGCAGTGCATGCTCTGGATTTATGTGCCAACTGCCCTTTGGATTTAAATAGAGCTGATAAGGGACTGATAAACAAAGCCTCTGCATTTTAATAGAGCCTCCCAACCTAGCTATCTATTAAGTTCTGCATTGTTTTAATGAATCCTCACCATTAGCAACATTAAGAATGAAAATTGTCACTATAATTTCATCAGAACAGAGGACCAAACAGCATTCAGAGAAGAAACAGAAGCCAGAAGCCACTCAAGCACCTTCGCTGTTCACCATTCTTTTATCTCCTTGCCACCCTCTCCCCAACCAAAAAAAATTCAATAGAGCAGCATAAGCAAGGCAGAAGCATTCCCTCAGCAGGCATATAGGTTCCGCTACACCACCCACCAGGGGCTCCCCAACCCTTGGGTGACTGTAAACAGAGCAAAAGCTCCTCAGCTCTTACTCTTTGCTCACTAGTAAGAGATGACTAAAGTAATGACCAGATACATTAAAACTTGTGTACATCTGACCCACTTCATGATATTTCCTTCTCAAAGACAATCCCCTTTTTCACTGTGAACTGGAATTCCATAAGCTTTGTGGCTTCTCAGTCCAAGCTACCATAGTCTGGCTTGTTCATCCACACAGATCTTGCCTTACTCTATAACCAGCTAGAAGAGTTCTCTACTGACTTTACCCACCAGGAAATCTCCCCCCAAATTGCCTAAGTTATTTTATTCTTTTCATGGACTGAAATGGTTCCATTTTTTTTTTGATATTAGGAATCTTCTTAAAAACACAGATTTTTCTAGAAGCAACAAGAAGTAATAAGAAAGTTATTAGCTATTCTAACTTAAGTATGAATTAACTCAGCCAATAGGGAATCCACTTGTAAAGTCCACTGGAAAGTGGAGACCGCAAAGCCAACATGAATACGTGATACTTGAACATATTGTACAGGCTTGTATCATCATAAGTGTCTTTTTTTTTTTTACCTGAGGAGAGCAACTTGAAGTCGCAGCTATCTAGAATTGGAGTGAAATGGATGCCAGCAGATGAAACAGTTTGATGATGAGTTAAGCAGATGGGGAGGTATGAATAGCGAAGTATGCTTCACTTCATGCCCACTCCGTGAGTCACTTTCCTCATTACTGTGGTAAAATAGCCCGCAGGTTTCAAATAAGCAAGGATATACCCTGGCTCACAGATGCAGCAGATATGAACATATATGTGGGACAGGCACAGCAGCAGGAGTGTAGGCTGCTTGTAAAGCACACTGGTCACATTTCTGTGGGAGATGACAGACGTGAGCAGTCAGGAAGGAACTGAAGATGGATATCATGTCCTCTAGTTATTGCCCACATTTCAGAGAGTTCATAATCTCTAAAATCAGAATAATTGCATCATCAGATGAGGACCAGGTATTCAAACAGATTAGCCTGTGTGGGACATTCCTCATACAAACCACTACATACATTCTGTCTATCCATGGGACTCACTCTGGAGACTTATGGTGAGACTGCAGTCCTGTTTCTCAAGTCTTAGCTACTTGTAGAGCTACTTTCTACAAAGCAGGACACAAATGCTCATTTCTTACTGCCAAGCTAATGGGGTTCCCTCAACACTCACATTCACCAAACCACTGTTCTGGAGGCTGCTACTCTTCCCCTCTAATGTCAAAACAGAATCAAACCACAGCATATCTTAAGTGGATTAGGTCCAGGAAATAACTGCATGCTTACACTGAGAGTCTCTTATTTCTGCATTAAGTGGAATGATTTCTGTTGCATACAAATTAAAGGAAACATATTGTGGGTCTTTTATATAGTTATTGATTCAGATGTATTTTTGTTATTAGCTGTGTGAGTGAGAAAGAAGAGAAAAGTATCAAGAGAGAAAAAAGACAAAAGAAAAACAGAGAGAAACAGAGAGAAGCAGAGACAGGAAAGAGAGATATTACAACCCTTTAACATTCTCTTGGGCGATGTTCCTGATCTAGGAAAGAAAATGAACCTTTCTTCACTTGTAAATCCTTCCTGAGTCCACATACTTGGCTAACAGATTAGGTTCCTTGCCTTGCCTCCTTTTGTTGCTACAGGTAATGTAGGACATCACGTATTCAATATTGGAGGAAAGGCCATCCAGGGATTTTATTCAGTATTCCAATGTAAGTTTCTAATGAGTATGGTTACACAGAAGTGACATAATCAGTTCATGGGGGTTTTACCTTACCTACATTGCTGCCCCTGACTCTCTCCCAACAGTGTACAAAGATACCTGTAAAATGCATCAGACTCTAAAGAGTCTGAGTATTTTTATCCCTAATGAGCTTATTGGCATGAAGAAAAATACAAGATTTCATCTTAGAATGTTTTGTTGTACTGGTGTTGTTTGTTTGTTTGTTTGTTTGTTTGTTTGTTTGTTTTTAGGCAATGCTTAACCCCTGAACAGATATCAGAGTACTTTGAGTGTAGGATGATATTGGTAAAGACAATATTTTAGAAGCTGTGTACAGGTGTATAGTGTTGGGATGTGAAAGAATGGGGGTTGAAAGATTACAAATTTCAGCCCAGGCCGGATAGCAAGGTCAGGTTCAGCCTGGGTTACATGAGCACTCTGCTTCAAATTAAATACATTATTTAAATCACCTAAAATATTATTACATTTATGTAAGTGTGGGGGGTGTCTGTTTGTCTGAAGACAATTGTAGGAGTCAGTTCTCTCTATCCATTTGAGATTGAACTTGGATTCTCAGGATTGGCAGTGTGTGCTTTTACAAAACAACTGGGCCATCTCATTGGCCCCCATTTAATTTCTTCTTTAAAATAGCACAAGGGTTTTTATTCCTTAAAAGTAAATACATGAGGTTATTTTAGAGATATAGGAAAGTATATTTACTTTTGAATAAAATCCAACAAAATTCATGTAGACTTTTGTGATAGCCAGAGACAGGAAAAGGCCTCCACAATTTCCCTCTCATGCACAAAGGAAATGGATAAAGACTTTGTCTATTATCTTCAGAAACCAAAGAGCACTGAGATTTTACTGTACAAGGAATAGTCCAGAATAGGTATTCATGTGTTTGCAACATGAGTTTGGAAATGCCTTCTTGGAGACTTAGTCCATATGCTCTTTGAAATAGAGTACTTATATCTTCTGGAATAAAAAAGTTCTATATTGGGCATTGCTGTGTCTTCTGCCTACAGTTATAGTCATTTGCTGGAGAGGCACTTGTTTGAAGGATATGACAATTATCAGGAAGCAGATAATTTGTGGTAGGAGCACTGAAGCAACCACTCGGAATAAAACTGTTCTTGATCAAAGAATATGTTGCAGGCTATATTCCTGATAGAAATGTTTAGTGGGTATGTTGAGGAGTTCAGTACGTATAGAATTGTATACTATACAGAGCTCTAAAACCATAAGTGGGATTCTTCCAAGAAAATTTGGCTTCCTACATAAGAATAAAACCTCAGGACACTGTGTCTTCAGTGCAACAAATCTCCTTTTGGGTAATGTTTCTTGCCTCACTGCTGTGGTTTTCTTGGCCTCATCCATGCCTCTTTTGTGCTTGCCCACTGTTGAGGAAGCAGTGCTCATCATCTGATTATGACGTCTACTGAATCGTAGAACCTTATAAGAAGGAAATGCTTCCAAGTCATACCAAAACCCAGTGAGCTAAAAAATAATTGTGATTCCCATAAAAGAACTCAGAAGGAGTGGGTGTAGACTGAGTTAATTATAGAAAACATAGACCAGAGTACTACTCGTGCCGCTCTAGTTGACATCAGCAAACTCAGTAATCATAGATTAAGTCTGCCCTGCTACAGAGTTAAAGAAGAAAAGCAGTTTTTGTTCCTTGTCTCAGTAGAATAATGACAGCAGAGCAACAGCTGCAGTCACACTAGTTCTAGAACCTTAAACTATGTTATGGAAGCTTAACTAAACAGGGTGGAATAAAAATATGACAAGTTTGCCCTCAAAGGGTATGTGCAAAACACCATGGATTCTATAAAGAGGAAAATCAACATTGAAAAGAATTTCAAGGAAGGAGTGGAACTGAGCTGATACTTTAAGGAAAAACCTGAGTTATCTTGAAGGGAAAAAAATAGACAAGGGCTGGCAAACCTGAATTGAATCCAATTATTTAGAAGGTGAGCTCCTTAGCCACAGTACTGTGGAACTATGGAACAGGGAACTGTTGGCTGTAGCGAGAGAGGTTGTGTTTCATTAAAAACCCAGTTATGCTGTGTGAATGTTTTTGTTTCAGTTCCAGGTATGGAATATAAAGCTGCTTCAAACTGTCCTCAGAATCTGACTGAGATTTGTCTCATGCTCTGGCAGGTGCGTGATTCTGCTAACTGAAGGTAGTTTACATTTGGAATTCTGGGGGCCCTGGAGACAGTATATAAATCCTAAAGCTCTGAGAAGGGGTGGCAGCTGCTGCTCCCCCAGTTGCTGCTGCTGGCTCCTATTGTGGTATTCTGTCGATTGGTCATGAGCAAACACATGAGAGGAAGAAACTGAAGATATCTCAATGATGAATACCCCAAGGAACTCCGTGCCCTTAATCATCAAGAAGTAGTCTAAAGAGATCTATGTTTTCTTCCCCTTAATCTTCTTTCTCACCTACCTAGTGTTTGGGGGTTGGAAGGGTGGGAAAGGGTGGTGAATATAATAACCTAATAAAGTAGCCAAGAGATAAGTTTTCACAATTAAAAGATTTTATTCTTTTGAATTTGTTACAGATGAATATTGCATTTACATTATTTCAGCTCTTTTTCTCCTTTCAACATCTCCCATGTCTTTCCCATTCCATTTCAAATTCATGACCTTGTCTTCCTTAAATAACAGCACACGAACTCTATTTATCTATATCCATCTATATATCACAAATATATAAATTACACACATATAGTTTCATATATATGTATATGAATATATATTTCATTTAGTGTGGCTCTTATGTATATGTGTTTAGGGATGACTACATAGAATTGAATAAGCTATCAGGGGATGAATCACTCCAGAAAATGGATTCTCCTCCTCTCAGCAACCATTGATGACCTACCTAGAGCTCTTCATCTAGGGATGAGGCCATTGTACTGTGATAAATACTTAGTAATTGTTCCATATTTTTATTAGTTATTTAATAATTTCACTCATGAACCATGAATACACACACTTCCCAGTCCTTCAAAGTCTGGCCCCCTACCCATGTGACCTTCATCTCCCAGGAAGAGGAGGAGGAGACAAACAAAAAGGAAAAAGAACAAAAAGAAGTAGAAAAAGAAAACAAAAAAAAGAGAAGAAAAAGAAAATAATAAGGAATAAGTCTGATTTGTGTCACTCACACACTCATGGGAGCATGGTCAAATCCCAATTACCAGCACCTTAAAGAAAACTGAGACCTTCCTGCACCCCTGCCTGAAGCCATTGACAGTTCATTCTTACTACAATTATAAGAGTTCTCTTTGATGACTTCCATTGATAAACTGTTTTGGGGGAGAGTAGAGGTTGTCACAGAAGTCTTCTATGTCCCTCTTTCTCAACTGTGAGTCTTCTGTCATCAATACTATGACAAAAGCATTTCCTTGCCTTTTACAATCTGTAGGAGCACAGATCATGACCTTACTCATGGTGACAACATAGACATCCACAAAGTCTTTGTCACTAGCATGTGCTATGGACCCTAGCATTGTTTCCAATGAAAATACAGGCAAAAGGCATCAGCATAGCCTCAGGTGGCAGTGCAGCCCACTCACATCAGCATGCCCTTGGTGTCAACACAGCCCACAAACATCAACTTGGCTTCAGGAGACAACATAGACCACAGACATCCACATGCCCTGGGTGGTAACACAGGCCATGAACATAAACACAGACCCTGGCTGCTGTAGAGACACAGACACAGATATTAATGAGGTTTCAGGAGAGGAATTAGTTTGACTCAGGGTTTCAGAGGTAACACTATGGTCAGCTATCTCTGGTTTCTGTACCTGTGGTAAGGCAGATGCCTGGGCTTAGGGGTATGGTGAATCAGTTTCTAGTGTCCAGGTATCCAGGATTCAGAAAAAAGGGAAAAAAATCAGATACGAGCTACATTTTAAATGCAATGATTCCAACCAGCCCTAACACCCACCAATGCCCAAGAATGCCTTCAAATTAGAAATTCATCAGTGGATTAATCCATTGATAAAATCAGAGTTCACCTGTCAGAGATTGCACCCACCAGTTGAGGGTCAAGCCTTCAGCACACTAGTCTTCTGGGGGACACTTCATACCCAAACCATTCAAAGGCTCAGCAGTCTATCCTTCATTTCCAGAAATTTTCCAGACTTTAAAGCTTAAAATATTCTTTAATAACTATATGGTAAATCCAAACTTATTTAAATTTTGGTAAATATTATAAAAATAGAAAAAAATTAAAGATTTAGTTAGAATGATACAGACCAGATCCAATGCAAAGGAATAAAAAGTTAATTAATGCTATGAAAGTTAATTCAAAGTGCTGTAGGTCTTCGATCTAATACAGTAGTTTCAGTAGAAAAACATCCTGATGTTTCTCATCTTGAAGCAGATAAACATCCTGATGATGAGTAGGTAGCTAAAGGGAAGACTTTCTACACAAGATCTTCTATGCATGATGAAAAGAAAAATGATTCAACAGAACTCATGATTTTCAAACAGTTCTCGAGGGAAAAAAAAACCCTGAGTGTTCACTGACACTCTTCCCAGTTTCTGCAGATTTCCAAATAGGATTTAATTTTATAAACATAATTAAGTCATTTTAAGAGTTTTACTATTATTTTTATACTAAATTTTGAAACTTTGGGAGCCAGTAACTTTTGAGCTGAATTACATACAAGGTAGAATTCTTTCATAAGTCTCCCACCCCCCACCCCTGGAAAGAGTTCTTATTAAATGACATGGATTGTTTTACAGATTTTTTTAACAACCTTGTAGTGAACTAACATTTTCAAGTTACTAAAATGCCAGACAGAAGATAATACTCCATATTTCATTGATGCACTTAGTGCTTATAACAATACTGGGAAATAAGACTATTATCCTCATTTTGTGACAATATAATTGAAATATGAGATAAAACAAACTGTGTTCAACATAAATAATGGCAAGATGATTGACAGCTTGTGGGTCTGGCAGCAGAGGTAAAGTTCTTGGCTGTTGCCCTTTCCTGCCCCTGAAGATATCCACAGGGCAAAACTCAGTGAATTTGGCATAGACTAATTGCCTATTACAAATCCTTGTCAGAGGAGGTAACAGAATGACATCTTTCCCCTCAACCCAAAACTAGATTGGCTCAAGAACATCAGTATTTTATGAACAAAACAATTTCAGGAATTGGCAGGGTCCTTTTAGGCATACTAGTTAGGAAGATGGGATTTTTTTTACTGCACATTTTTTCCATAATCTTTCCTGCTTTTGTTACTACTTATGCCCAGTGAAAATTTTCTCTCATTGTTGAAAAGCCAAAGCACTTTGATTTTGTGCCTGCTTAATATCTACAAATTGGAAGATTTCTTGACTAATAATAATGTAGAAATTATATCTGTAGCCCTGGGCAGTGCCTCATCTAGGCTTTGCAGATGCAGACAACTCTTATCTCCAGCCTTTGAAAATTACGTGTTCAGCAATCAAAAGAAAAGCCCATGTGCTTTATGCTAAGGGCAGTGCCTTGGTTTCTCCCCAGCCAGGACTCATCACGGGCAGCTCGGGAGTTTACCTTTTCTTCTCAGCAGCTTTAACTTATCGCCTTCTGAAATCTACTGTCCCGGGAGTCAAGAGCACAAACTACATTTCATATCCCTTACACCTCCAGTTTATCTCCTCCATTTGGATGATGTAATACTCTGACAAAATTACAGGGCTTAAATGCATCCAGCAGCTTGGGTTCAAGTGGCTCATTTTCTCTAAGGCTTTTTGCCTTTTTGCATCAGAGCAGCAGCAGGACATTATTATATAAATATAAACTGTTGGAAGAGTGCTTTCAGGTTTCAGTGACATCATTCCTATGCACCACTTAGGAGTTTCTGTTTATTTTTAAGAAAGAAAATAATTTTACTTTTATTCTGATAGTCAATCGCAAGGTTTTAAGTATCCATTTCAGTGTAATGCGTAAAATGGTCAGTAACTGTTAAATACTTTGTTTTCTAAAATTAGATCTTTAAAGGGCTTGTTTGTGACATGGAACCTTTCCTATCCTTACCTTGGGAAGGAGAAGAGGATATTGTAAAAAAAAATCACAGATTTTATTTACTTTAACCTCCACATACCTCTCAGAAAGTACCACACATCAAAGTGTGATCTTTGCATTATTAATCCACTGCCAAGATACCGAGTTTTAAAAAATAAATACATCTGCTAGTGATGCCACTGCAGGACTTGGGATTCATATTAGCTGAAATCCTAGTGAAATGTAAAATCCTATTGCCCCTGCTTTGTTCGGACCTAGTTGTAGTGCTTTATCTCCAGCCTCAGCTCACAAGACTTGACACCAGACCTATTAGACGCACTGCCCACTTATATTTGCATCTCCCGTTTATTTGACCCTTAATCCACAGTTGATCTCAAATTTGCTAGCCTGCCAAGAATTCCCTTAGTCCATGGTGCTTACATAGACAACTGGAGGCACCATTTGTTCCTAAGATGTGATTAAGTGTTGTATACAGTTCTTTGACACAAAAGAGAATGATGCAAGTCTTTTTGAAAAAAAAACTTATTTTTTCCTTCAAACTCATTCCAAATAATTTAGAAACTAAAGAGAACTAATGTTTTCAGGCTCATTGGATTTTATCCAACCCAGTGATAGCAGGATTAAGCCCATGGTTCTTCTCTCCTCGCATGCATATATTCCAAGTGTCAGTACATTCATAAAAAGTTGTAGAAAATGGGCTGAAGGAAGATTCCACTTTTCAGCCAGTGACTTACAAGGCAAATATCTGGAACTTGGAAAGTCCCCAGGACCTGAAGGAGCTTGTAAAATTAATGCTATACAATTACTTAAGAATTTGTAGACTCACCTACAGGTTGCACATGCAGAAATCTTATCCTAAACATCCAAAACTGTGAGAAAACTACTCAGACTGGCCATTGGCTAGTATATACACTAAGTTTATCTAGATAGAGTACAGCCTTTACAAGTAGAACTGACACTGAAACTAAATGCCTGTAGGAAACGTGAGCCCTGCATCTAACTGGGTTAACTGCTTACTAAAGAAAAGGAATTTCAACATCCTCACTAGGACTTAAAAACCTAGAGTCTTAAAATGCAACACCAAAAATATCTAGGATATAACCTAAGATTACTTAGCATATGAACAACTAGGAAATCTTAACCTGCTTTAGATAAGACAGGACTAATACAACATAAATATTGGAGTTATCTGACAGATTTTCTATATCAAATATAATAAAATGCTCCAAGAAATAAGGAAAAACCACTAAAACGGGAAAAATATTTTTTAAAATATCACCAAAATTTTGTACAATGTAAAAAAGTAAATGAAAAATTTAGAACTGTAAAAAAATACAAAAAAATTAAAGTTTCTTGAGGTTTTAATAGCATGTTGGAGGTGATGTAAGACTGAATCTAAGATTTCATAACTCAATGGAAATCTTTCTAAATTAGATGTAAAGAAAAAATGAATAACCTAAGGGAAATGCCAAAATTCATAATAATATAAGATCTTATATTTATTTCTTTGGTGTCTCCAAATATCCAGTTCTTTTAAAAAGACATGCGAGTACAGACTAGAAACAAAACTGTTGTTGTTCATATAATATGTTAAAACTTCCAAAATGTGGTGAAATATATAAACCTATAGGATTAAGAAACACATGCATATCATATCACATCCCACTATTTTCATACACACACGCACACACACACACACACACACACACACACACACACACACACATGCAGTTTTTAAATGTATTTCCTGAGAAAAAGGAAAGCTAAAAGAATTTATAATATTAGCCGAGCTGGTATTTGATACTTCTTTATTACAGGGGGAAATGACAGAGAAAGGAAATTTGGAGCATCCAGAATAAGAAAATGAAATAATGATGATAAGCATTTATTGCAATCTGTAAATTATTTTTATGGGTGTCACTCTTCCTCTATTGTTTAAGTCACAGTGGTAGGAAGCCCTTTCAAATGGCAACAAGTGGAATCCCTCCTTTCTGACAGCCATAGTGTCCCTGCTCTCACAGAGTGTCAGCCACTATTCTAGTTGTTCCTCATCTTTGTCTATACACTAAATTCCTAGAATTTAAAATTTTAATCATTATAATTGCTATACTTAATATTTGACTCATAAAAATGATACATTGTACTACAGTATAATCTGTAAATGATGGATATTATTTTATTAAGCCTTTATATATGTATATGAAATAACTCAGTTATCCCATATTCTGGCTATTTACTTTATGGAAGAAAAATAACATTTATATAAAAACTTACAAAAAACTTCAAAGCATATTTATGCAGAATTTCCAACCATTAGAAACATTATTTTTCTTTAACTAGTGGCTAAATATACCGTATTTGTTTCTGTGAATTTAAATGTCACTCAAAATGAGAACAATGAATTGTTGATATATTCAGTAATATGGATACATTTCAAAGGTACTGTTCTCAGTAAAAGAGGGAAGTCTTAAAAGTTACATATCTGTGATTCCATTTACATGATGGTCTCAAAAAATGAAATTAGGAACAGAAAAAAGATTAGGGGTTGCAACTGAGGCTGAGAAAGGTTGCAGGTAGCATAAGGGGATTCTGGAGGTAATGGAATAGTTCCCTCTGTTCATTCGAGCTATATGACACAGGCATGTGTGAAATTTCAAGGAACTCTCTACCAGGATGTCATCACTGAGTATATTAATTTACAGAATACAGTTCCTAAAGGAAAGGAAAATGCACCAAAAACACAAAGAAAGATAAACTATTAACTTGAGATCACTAAGGACTCAAGTTCTGACAGTGAGGATATTTCTGAAGTAACGAGGATAAACTGGCTTTTCATCTTACGCAACAGTAGAACCCACTACCAACATAGTACATCTCTCTCTGCTTTCTGCCTCTTGCCATGGAAGAGGATTATCCGCACCAGCTTGCAATAGATCGATAGTTCAGTCACAAATCTCGGCGTTAAAAACAGAACAACAAAAGAAAAGCAGGCTACCTCCTAAACAATCGCAAACCTGCTCAGAGTCTATGTAGACTATTTGTGTTTTCTCAAAAAAAAATCAAATTATCTTAAATAGTAGGAAAGGCCATCATTTTTATTGCCATGTTCATCTCTTTATGGTTACACAAGTCATAACTTTATGGGGACTGCTTTTTGGAAGAGAGCATGGTACAAGAAGCACTTGAATTGAGAAGGCAAAGGGATGCTGATTAGAGTGCAAGCTCTGCAATCGGTTTTTAGTGTTATTTCAATCTCAATTTCTGTATTCTAAAAAAGTCACCCTAAGGTTTCTCTTTAGAATTTGATGTGTTCCTTTGTGTAAACATTGCTACCACATTGCAAGCAGAAGAGTCCAGTGAAGGTTTCACTTTATACTTTTTCCCCTTTCCTACTTGGATGAATAACATAAGCATTCAGAACCAAAAGATCCACTGAATCATTTGCAAGTTTCTTCATTGCTTAAATTACTTCATGGACACTTTGAAGTTTGTGTAGAATTGAAATTGTCTTGGCTTGTTCTCTTATATTGAATATTTCTATATGCTAAGCTTCATGATACATAATTCATATTCATTATATGACCACTACAAATTCTCTATCACATTTTGAAGTATAAATGATGAGAACTTGAAATCTGAAAATAAGCCAACTAACTCCAGAGCCTGTAACTTCACCTACAAAATCCTGACCTTTTGTGAGAAGACCCAGTCCAGAAACAGGAAAAGAAATAGTCTTTGATGATGTAAATGTTACTGCGACTTACAGAAGCTTTATTTTTTTAATGCCTTGTACAGAGAGTTTGAGGATATGAACTCACTTATATTAAGAAATTTCACTTGAATATATTGTGTGGAAATTCTAAGCTTAGAGATCTAAAATTTACTGTATTTGCCATATTATATATTATAAGTAATATTTATTGGATTACAGCATTTGTTATACCTTTTTGCCTGTATTAAATATCAGTATCCAAAAGGATAATTCGTACATTGCTAAAAAAAATAGGAATTTGGAAAGAATTTTAATCACATTTGCTATGAAATCAAGAATGACTTAGGAATCTGATTTTTACAACACCTATATTAGAATATATGCAAACCCCTACCTTTGACAATAAATACTAAAAAGAGGTTTAATCAAGTTGCCTATGAATGGAAAATTTGAACCACAGAAACTATTCACCACATACTGAGATTAAGCACCAAGATTTGTTATGCAGAATGATAGCCATGAAGGTTATATGTAGAAAAATATGTACTTTTCTCGAAGGCTGACAACAATTGAAATCCAACAAGAGAATTTAGTGGTTGTCCCCACACAAAAACATTTGTCTGCCTGTCAGATATCCCAGGAAGAAATCTATGGCAAGTATCAGAGATTTGTCTAGCTAAAAAATCAGACTGTATTTCACAGTTCTGGTAAGGGTTTTGATTCAAAATTGGATGCCAAATATAGATTTGAAATTTTAAAATGCATGAATGTCGAAGGAAGTAGAAACAGAACAGTTCTAAGGGGATAAAAATGAAAGATATTGGAAGAAATAAATTTGATCAAAGTACATTCTGTATGTATATAAAAAATGTTAGTTGGGGCTGGAGAGATAGAGCAGCAGCTAAGAGCACAAGCTGCTCTTGGCAGAGTACTTGGGCTTTGTTCCTTTCACCAATGTGGTGTCTCAGAAATATCTATTAGCTCCAGTTTCAAGCAACTTGATGTTGTCTTCTGGCTTCTGTGAACACCAGATACATAAAACATAATATGTACATACACGCATACATACATACATACATACAGCCAAGAATGCATAAACATAAAATAAATGAGAAAACTTGTTGCAATGAAGCTCATTTTCAGCATTAATACACACTAGGTTTTTTTAAGGAAAATGAAAAATAAGCATATTCTCTTGCTAAATATGATTGCCGAGCTACTCCAAAATTCATATTCACAACTATGTAAAAATTCTCTTTTAATGCTTTCTAGTAAAAACTTATAGAAAGAAAATGTTAAGGGTATAAAGTAGTGAAGAATGAGTGACTGCAAGGAAAAGGAATTTAAACTTGCAGTATTACAGAGCCTTAATCTGGCATTCAGTTTCATCTTTCATGACACAAATCAATAAAAGGAAAGATGAGACAGAGACAGAAAGACAGACATACACAGAGAGTGGGAGAGAAGAGCAACTTGGAACTAAATATACTGGTACACAATTGTAATCCCCATATTTAAAAGCTAAGGCAGGAGGATCAGTAATGCAAAGGCAGCCTGGGTACAATGGCAAACTCAAACAAATAGAAAATAAACCATTATGCTAAAGGTACCTGTGGTCAACCGTAGAATAATTAGTTTTGTTTGTTTGGTTGGTTGGTTTGGTTTGCGTTTTTCTAATTGTACTCCAATTCTGTAAAAGTTGGTAAGTATCTGTTGAACATAGTAATGTTTTATGTAAATATATCTTAGCTACAGTAACTTTGAGCAATGGTTTTACTGTCTGACACATCTCAATTTCCCTCTAACCACATCATGTGTCATTTGAAATATTGATTATATACTAGAGTATCCGTAATAGGTTTGCAAGATGCTGATTATATAGGAGATGGCCAACGGAGTGAAATCAAGTAACTCCTGGCTCTTAGAAGGCTACCAATGTTTTAAGGGGATACAGTTTAGTTTTTAATCTATTTCTGTTGTTAGTAGTTTCAAGTGACATCCAATTTTCACCTTCAAAATAACCTATAGCTCATGTGTTATAAAACTCATTTTATAAAACACACACACAAATGTTAACTGATAGATTTTAAGGAGAAGTACCATCATTTTGAAAATATATCGATCATTCTAATTCGTTTTTACTTTTCTTTCTTTTCCTTTAGTTGAAAATAGTGCCTTCACTCATACAGAACATCCAAAACAATTTTTGCTTCTCTGAGTCCTCCTAGCTTCCTCCTAGTTCCCCTCTCCCCCATATCCACTCTCCATCTGTTTCCTCTTCAGAAAAGGGCAGGCATCGAAGAGATGACAGCCAAAGGAGAGAAAACAAGATAAAATAAGACAAAGCAAAAGATTCATATCAAGGCTGGACAAAGCAATCCAACATAAGGGAAAGAGTCTTAAGAGCAGTCTAGAGTGAATACTTTAGGGAATTATAGTGACAATTTGGAATTTTGGTTTCCTTAAAAAGCACAGAAATATGTTTTGGTTTTAATCCTAGGTGTAGGCTATGGAGCTGGTTCAGATTGTCTACAGAAACTGACTACAGTTTGCCTCATGCTCCTGCAGGGGTATGATTTTGCCTGCTGCACATAGTGTCTGAGATTGTGTGATGTTTAGAATTCTGGAGACTTTTCAGACAGTATATGAATGCTAGGATGCAGAGAGGTGGGATGGATTGTTGTTGACTGGTGTTGGTTGTTGTTGGTTATTGTTGATCATGGTTTGTTACATAGCCAGGTGCAAAGAAGAAACGAAAAGAAGAAATTAGATATCCTGATGATGAAGATCAAACTTCCCTCAAGGAACTCAATGCCTTAATCAACAGGAAGTAGTCTAATGATAATGTCACCATCTCCCCTGACCCCTGACTTAATTCGTGGATCCCTTACCTCTCTATCCTTTTTTTTCTCTTTATCTAGTGTTACAAGGTTGAACAGGCAGAAGAAAAGGGGTGGAGAAGAGTAGAAGAGAGAAGAACCCACAAAGTAGCCAAGGACAGCTATAGAGGATAACTTGAAATCATTAGAGAACATGAAGAACCTTAGATATAGTTATTTAATTAAATTCAAAAGACCCTCTTGGAATGGCTGTTCTTGGTTGTCAAGTTGACTGCATCTGTAGTTAACTAAATTCCAAGACACTGGCCACACCTGTGGCACATTTTAAGTTAATTGGATCATTTGAGATAGGAAGAAACACTTTAAATCATATGATATCAGAACACTCATATCTGGGCACACCTTCTCATATCAACCTAGATAAAGAACAAAAAAAAAAGAAAAACAGATTTGGTTTTTGCCTGCTTGCCCTTACTTTTGCTGGCAAGCTCATTCCTTCACTGATACTAGAGCTTACTTTTTCCGGATTCTGATGTATACTGAGGTCCAGCTGAGACATGCAGCCGTGTGCTACTGATTCTTGGGACTTTTTTTTGCTAGGCATCATTGTTGAACTAGCTGAACCACAATCTGTAAGACACTCTAAGAAATCACACACACACACACACACACACACACACACACACACACACACACACAGAGAGAGAGAGAGAGAGAGAGAGAGAGAGACATGTATGCACATGCATGCACACACGCACACAAAGGTATTATGTATATGTATATGCATATTTATGAATTCTATGAGTTCTTTTCCTCTAGAGAACTCTGACTAAAATACACTACCACTCTCCTAAGGACAAACAATCTAACTTTGCACTGATGTGACAGGACAATCTTGAAACAAGCAGACAGATTCATTCCCTTGCATTATCCTTCTCCTTTCATCATAGGTAAATAGCTAAAGTTCTTCTAAGCAACAGAACACGGCAACCATTATGGAATACCTTTGACTTGGTACTCCTATCAGTCTAATATAACAGGATGTTAGTCTCATTATCACCTTGTATTTTATTCCATCAGTTTTTTGAAGTGCAGCAAATCATTCAAAATTTGGCCCCTAAAAACAAGATTTGTATTCTCATATTCCTGTAGGATAAATCTAAAATCAATTTGTCTGTAGGGCCATGCTTTCTTGGGGGCTCTAAGTAAGAAATCCTTCATTTTTCTATGCTGGTTTCAAGTAATTGTCAACAATTCTTAGTGTTTCTTGACTTGTAACTGAGTATACTCCAATATATTATTAGTCTTCCATTGTAATATGGCCATCTTTTTTCCCTTTATCTCTGTTTATATATCTGGTATCTGGTTCCTTCTGCTTTCATTCATGTGTGTGTGTGTGTGTGTGTGTGTGTGTGTGTGTGCGCGCGCGCGCGCGCACGCGTCTGTATATGCGTGTGTGCATGTTATTAAATAAATGATATTAAATATATATGCATATATAGTGATAAAATACAGTGTATTTACACATTTAGCAAACAATTTACCACTGAGGCACATCTTAAGTTTTCATTTTATTTTAATTTGAAACAGGCTCTCAGTAAGTTGCTTATGATGGCCTTGAATTTGTGATCCTTCTACCTCAGCCCTATAGAGTAGCACAAATTACCATTATTAGGTGTGTTCTGCTCTGCTTTGGTAAGATTGCAATTTATAATATTAGGATCTACCCGACCTCAATGTATCCTTCCCTTTGTTAATTACAGCTACAGAGACTCTACATCCAAATACAGTAATTCTGTTGGGTTCTAGGCAGACGTGAATTTTGGAGTAGAATACTAATAAGTAGAACACTGCTGATGTATCCCTTTGTAGGAATAAGGAAAAGACTATAGTTGCTAAGTTTTAAGAAGTAATTTCTAAGGCTTTGAGAGGACTGGTGAGAGAAACACATAGAAAATTTCAGGTAGGGCTGGAGAGATGGCTCAGCCATTAAAGGCTAGGCTCACAACCAAAAATATAAGAAAATTTCAGGTAGCTTATAAATACTAATAGCCAATAAAGAAATCGTTACCTCCATTTTACAAACACATGGAAATAAATTCTAAAACAATTTAAACTTGGAAAAGGGCCAAGCTTCAGAGACAAACATAACCAGTTGATACTTTGATCATAACCTTGTAAACCCAAGAAAACTATGGTCTTGACACCTTACCCACAGAAACAAAGTGATAACAAATATATTGCTTTTGTGACAAGAAATTTATAATAATTTAGCATATTGCAATTGGTAAAGTGTTTTAAAGATTCTGTGGTGGTTTGTATAAAATGGTCACCACAGGTTCGCAGGGAGCAGCACTATCTCTTCATAGCAATAGAAACGCTAACTAAGAGAAATCTCATTCACTATACTTCTCAGCATCTACTCCCAAGGAGTTTCTTTAGCTCTGAGTTGTAGAAATCACCTTCTGATTGTATTCTCATGGACCACTGGGAGTGCTCTGCAAAGCTGCAATGAGCTTAATCTAATGAGAACCTCCCAGATTCCATATCCGAGCAGCTCAGTGCATAAATGAAGGACCATAATCATGGATATAGAAATTGATTCTAGATCACAAAAATAGCAAATAGGTCCCACACCCACGGATCCCGGCCCGCAGCAGCTCTCTGCTACCAGACACCGTGGGAGAGAGACCTCACCGCCTGGTCAGGTGGGCACTCCCGAGGCTACAGAGCGGAAGAGACCACCAACACTGCCACCCCTGCCCACATCCCTGGCCCAAGAGGAAACTGTATAAGGCTTCTGGGTTCCCATGGGGGAGGGCCCAGGAGCGGCAGGACCCCTGTGCCTGAGACCACCGGAACCTAAAGGAACAGACCGGATAAACAGTTCTCTGCACCCAAATGCCCTGGGAGGGAGAGCTAAACCTTCAGAGAGGCAGACACGCCTGGGAAATCAGAAGAGACTGCATTCTGCACACATTACTGATTCCAGAGGAAAACACCAAACGCCATCTGGAACCCTGGTGCACTGAAGCTCCTGGAAACAGCGGCGCAGATCTTCCTGGTTGCTGCCGCCACAGAGAGATCGTGGGCAGCACCCGGCGAGCAAACTTGAGCCTTGGGACCACAGGTAAGACCAACTTTTCTGCTGCAAGTGACCTGCCCGGTGAACTCAAGACACAGGCCCACAGGAACAGCTGAAGACCTGTAGAGAGGAAAAGCTACACGCCCGAAAGCAGAACACTCTGTCCCCAAAACAGGCTGAAAGAAAACAGGAAAACAGGTCTACAGCACTCCTGACATACAGGCTTATAGGACAGTCTAGCCACTGTCAGAAATAGCAGAACAAAGTAACACTAGAGATAATCTGATGGCGAGAGGCAAGCTCAGGAACCAAAGCAACAGAAATCAAGACTACATGGCACCATCGGAGCCCAATTCTCCCATCAAAACAAACATGGAATATCCAAACACACCAGAAAAGCAAGATCTAGTTTCAAAATCATATTTGATCATGATGATGGAGGACTTCAAGAAAGACGTGAAGAACTCCCTTAGAGAAACACAGGAAAACATTAATAAACAAGTAGAAGCCTACAGAGAAGAATCGCAAAAATGCCTGAAAGAATTCCAGGAAAACACAATCAAACAGTTGAAGGAATTAAAAATGGAAATAGAAGCAATCAAGAAAGAACACATGGAAACAACCCTGGATATAGAAAACCAAAAAAAGAGACAAGGAGCTGTAGATACAAGTTTCACCAACAGAATACAAGAGATGGAAGAGAGAATCTCAGGACAGAAGATTCCATAGAAATCATTGACTCACCTGTCAAAGATAATGTAAAGCGGAAAAAGCTACTGGTCCAAAACATACAGGAAATCCAGGACTCAATGAGAAGATCAAACCTAAGGATAATAGGTATAGAAGAGAGTGAAGACTCCCAGCTCAAAGGACCAGTAAATATCTTCAACAAAATCATAGAAGAAAACTTCCCTAACCTAAAAAAAGAGGCATACAACCTAATCATAGGCATACAAGAAGCCTACAGAACTCCAAATAGATTGGACCAGAAAAGAAACACCTCCTGTCACATAATAGTCAAAACACCAAACGCACAAAATAAAGAAAGAATATTAAAAGCAGTAAGGGAAAAAGGTCAAGTAACATATAAAGGCAGACCTATCAGAATCACACCAGACTTTTCGCCAGAAACTATGAAGGCCAGAAGATCCTGGACTGATGTCATACAGACCCTAAGAGAACACAAATGCCAGCCCAGGTTACTGTATCCTGCAAAACTCTCAATTAACATAGATGGAGAAACAAAGATATTCCATGACAAAACCCAATTTACACAATATCTTTCTACAAATTCAGCACTACAAAGGATAATAAATGGTAAAGCCCAACATAAGGAGGCAAGCTACACCCTAGAAGAAGCAAGAAATTAATCGTCTTGGCAACAAAACAAAGAGAAGAAAAGCACACAAACATAACCTCACATCCAAATATGAATATAACAGGAAGCAATAATCACTATTCCTTAATATCTCTCAACATCAATGGCCTCAACTCCCCAAAAGAAAGACATAGATTAACAAACCGGATACACAACGAGGACCCTGCATTCTGCTGCCTACAGGAAACACACCTCAGAGACAAAGACAGACACTACCTCAGAGTGAAAGGCTGGAAAACAACTTTCCAAGCAAATGGTCGGAAGAAGCAAGCTGGAGTAGCCATTCTAATATCAGATAAAATCAATTTTCAATTAAAAGTCATCAAAAAAGATAAGGAAGGACACTTCATATTCATCAAAAGAAAAATCCACCAAGATGAACTCTCAATCCTAAATATCTAGGCCCCAAATACAAGGGCACCTACATATGTAAAAGAAACCTTACTAAAGCTCAAAACACACATTGCAACTCACACAATAATAGTAGGAGATTTCAACACCCCACTCTCATCAATGGACAGATCATGGAAACAGAAATTAAACAGAGACGTAGACAGACTAAGAGAAGTCATGAGCCAAATGGACTTAACAGATATTTATAGAACATTCTATCCTAAAGCAAAAGGATATACCTTCTTCTCAGCTCCTCATGGTACTTTCTCCAAAATTGACCATATAATCGGTCAAAAAATGGGCCTCAACAGGTACAGAAAGATAGAAATAATCCAATGCGTGCTATCAGCCAACCACAGCCTAAAACTGTTCTTCAATAACAATAAGGGAAGAATGTCCATATACATGGAAATTGAACAATGCTCTATTCAATGATAACCTGGTCAAGGAAGAAATAAAGAAAGAAATTAAACACTTTTTACAATTTAATGAAAATGAAGGTACAATATACCCGAACTTATGGGACACAATGAAAGCTGTGCTAAGAGGAAAACTCATAGCGCTGAGTGCCTGCAGAAAGAAACAGGAAAGAGCATATGTCAGCAGCTTGACAGCACACCTAAAAGCTCTAGAAAAAAAAGAAGAAAATACACCCAGGAGGAGTAGAAGGCAGGAAATAATCAAACTCAGAGCTGAAATCAACCAAGTAGAAACAAAAAGGACCATAGAAAGAATCAACAGAACCAAAAGTTGGTTCTTTGAGAAAATCAACAAGATAGATAAACCCTTAGCCAGACTAACAAGAGGACACAGAGAGTGTGTCCAAATTAACAAAATCAGAAATGAAAAGGGAGACATAACTACAGATTCAGAGGAAATTCAAAAAATCCTCAGATCTTACTATAAAAGCCTATATTCAACAAAACTTGAAAATCTGCAGGAAATGGACAATTTCCTAGACAGATACCAGGTACCGAAGTTAAATCAGGAACAGATAAACCAGTTAAACAACCCCATAACTCCTAAGGAAATAGAAGCAGTCATTAAAGGTCTCCCAACCAAAAAGAGCCCGGGTCCAGACGGGTTTAGTGGAGAATTCTATCAGACCTTAATAGAAGACCTCATACCAATATTATCCAAACTATTCCACAAAATTGAAACAGATGGAGCACTACCGAATTCCTTCTATGAAGCCACAATTACTCCTATACCTAAACCACACAAAGACCCAACAAAGAAAGAGAACTTCAGACCAATTTCCCTTATGAATATCGACGCAAAAATACTCAATAAAATTCTGGCAAACAGAATCCAAGAGCACATCAAAACAATCATCCACCATGATCAAGTAGGCTTCATCCCAGGCATGCAGGGATGGTTTAATATACGGAAAACCATCAACGTGATCCATTATATAAACAAACTGAAAGAACAAAACCACATGATCATTTCACTAGATGCCGAGAAAGCATTTGACAAAATTCAACACCCCTTCATGATAAAAGTCCTGGAAAGAATAGGAATTCAAGGCCCATACCTAAACATAGTAAAAGCCATATACAGCAAACCAGTTGCTAACATTAAACTAAATGGAGAGAAACTTGAAGCAATCCCACTAAAATCAGGGACTAGACAAGGCTGCCCACTCTCTCCCTACTTATTCAATATAGTTTTTGAAGTTCTAGCCAGAGCAATCAGACAACAAAAGGAGGTCAAGGGGATACAGATCGGAAAAGAAGAAGTCAAAATATCACTATTTGCAGATGATATGATAGTATATTTAAGTGATCCCAAAAGTTCCACCAGAGAACTACTAAAGCTGATAAACAACTTCAGCAAAGTGGCTGGGTATAAAATTAACTCAAATAAATCAGTAGCCTTCCTCTACACAAAAGAGAAACAAGCCGAGAAAGAAATTAGGGAAACGACACCCTTCATAATAGACCCAAAAATATAAAGTACCTCGGTGTGACTTTAACCAAGCAAGTAAAAGATCTGTACAATAAGAACTTCAAGACACTGAAGAAAGAAATTGAAGAACACCTCAGAAGATGGAAAGATCTCCCATGCTCATGGATTGGCAGGATTAATATAGTAAAAATGGCCATTTTACCAAAAGCGATCTACAGATTCAATGCAATCCCCATCAAAATACCAATCCAATTCTTCAAAGAGTTAGACAGAACAATTTTCAAATTCATCTGGAGTAACAAAAAGCCCAGGATAGCTAAAACTATCCTCAACAATAAAAGGACTTCAGGGGGAATCACTATCCCTGAACTCAAGCAGTATTACAGAGCAATAGTGATAAAAACTGCATGGTATTGGTACAGAGACAGACAGATAGACCAATGGAATAGAATTGAAGACCCAGAAATGAAGCCACACACCTATGGTCACTTGATTTTTGACAAAGGAGCCAAAACCATCCAATGGAAAGAAGATAGCATTTTCAGCAAATGGTGCTGGTTCAACTGGAGGGCAACATGTAGAAGAATGCAGATCGATCCATGCTTATCACCCTGTACAAAGCTTAAGTCCAAGTGGATCAAGGACCTCCACATCAAACCAGACACACTCAAACTAATAGAAGAAAAACTAGGGAAGCATCTGGAACACATGGGCACTGGAAAAAATTTCCTGAACAAAACACCAATGGCTTATGCTCTAAGATCAAGAATCGACAAATGGGATCTCATAAAACTGCAAAGCTTCTGTAAGGCAAAGGACACTGTGGTTAGGACAAAACGGCAACCAACAGATTGGGAAAAGATCTTTACCAATCCTACAACAGATAGAGGCCTTATATCCAAAATATACAAAGAACTCAAGAAGTTAGACCGCAGGGAGACAATTAACCCTATTAAAAATGGGGTTCAGAGCTAAACAAAGAATTCACAGCTGAGGAATGCCGAATCGCAGAGAAACACCTAAAGAAATGTTCAACATCTTTAGTCATAAGGGAAATGCAAATCAAAACAACCCTGAGATTTCACCTCACACCAGTGAGAATGGCTAAGATCAAAAACTCAGGTGACAGCAAATGCTGGCGAGGATGCGGAGAAAGAGGAACACTCCTTCATTGTTGGTGGGGTTGCAGACTGGTACAACCATTCTGGAAATCAGTCTGGAGGTTCCTCAGAAAATTGGACATTGAACTGCTTGAGGATCCAGCTATACCTCTCTTGGACATATACCCAAAAGATGCCCCAACATATAAAAAAGACACGTGCTCCACTATGTTCATCGCAGCCTTATTTATAATAGCCAGAAGCTGGAAAGAACCCAGATGCCCTTCAACAGAGTAATGGATACAGAAAATGTGGTACATCTACACAATGGAATATTACTCAGCTATCAAAAACAATGACTTTATGAAATTTGTAGGCAAATGGTTGGAACTGGAAAATATCATCCTGAGTGAGCTAACTCAATCACAGAAAGACATACATGGTATGCACTCATTGATAAGTGGCTATTAGCTCAAATGCTTGAATTACCCTAGACGCCTAGAACAAATGAAACTCAAGATGGATGATCAAAATGTGAATGCTTCACTCCTTCTTTAAAAGGGGAACAAGAATACCCTTGGCAGGGAATAGAGAGGCAAAGATTAAAACAGAGACTGAAGGAACACCCATTCAGAGCCTGCCCCACATGTGGCCCATACATATACAGCCACCCAATTAGACAAGATGGATGAAGCAAAGAAGTGCAGACCGACAGGAGCCAGATGTAGATCGCTCCTGAGAGACACAGCCAGAATACAGCAAATACAGAGGCGAATGCCAGCAGCAAACCACTGAACTGAGAATAGGACCCCCGTTGAAGGAATCAGAGAAAGAACTGGAAGAGCTTGAAGGGGCTTGAGACCCCATATGTACAATAATGCCAAACAACCAGAGCTTCCAGGGACTAAGCCACTACCTAAAGACTATACATGGACTGACCCTGGACTCTGACCTCATAGGTAGCAATGAATATCCTAATAAGAGCACCAGTGGAAGGGGAAGCCCTGGGTCCTGCTAAGACTGAACCCCCAGTGAACTAGACTGTTGGGGGGAGGGCGGCAATGGGGGGAGGTTGGGGAGGGGAACACCCATAAGGAAGGGGAGGGGGGAGGGAGATGTTTGCCCGGAAACCGGGAAAGGGAATAACACTCGAAATGTATATAAGAAATACTCAAGTTAATAAAAAAAAAATAGCAAATAGAAGATACAAACACAGTGCTACTGGGCTCCAGGATAAACATCTTTTCTCTGTATTATAGATTCTCACCCACCCCATCTTTAAGATCTGTGCTATAGAACAACAAAAGAACTAAACAAATCACTTTTAGAAACTGTATAGAAGTTACACAATTTGAGCTCCTTAATCTTGGTTGTGAATTTGATTGAAGCGAGATATGGGGATGAATAAAAGACACTTCTGAGTGTGTCCATGAGGGTATTTCCTGAAACAAATCACTAACCAGGGAAGACCAGCTCTAAATGAACTTCTTCCTCCTTTCTTCCCTTCCTCATCCCTCCTCTGACTCCCCTCCCCCCCCTCTCTCTCTCTCTCTCTCTCTCTCTTTCTCTCTCTCTCTCTCTCTCTCCCCCACTGTAAGGTGAGCTCCTGTTCTCCACTCTACTCCCTATCAAAATGAAACAACACCTCTTAAAATGTTTAATCCAAAGTCAAAGTAAATATTTCTGTGTTTAAGTTGTTTTGCTTGTGTATTTTGTTACAGAGACAAAAAAATATAGTTGATAGGTGGCTCAATAAATGTCAATAATCACAGTTAGCACTAACTGGGTCCTAGAAATTTTCATATCACATTTTATATTTGAACTAAATAGTTTGCCAATAAAACTGAATAGCCTCTTTTCATATGCAACTATGTTTATACCCAGGTCCTTACCACGGGAGTCTTTACCTGAAGGCAGCACATGGCTTCACTTGGCTATTCACTTAAGAAGTTGGGAGGTTTGTTTAATCAGTCACCTATCATTTTCCATCCACAAAATGCAAACTTTCCTTGGTATGTTTAAGATTCAGGCCATACAATAATATAAAATTCTTGACATTTATAAGATATTCCACTAATGTTAACTTATTCCTACTTGCTGATAAATTTGTTTTGAAATGGGGAAAGGTTTTCCACTAGTCAGAAGTCTTTCTGAACCGTGCCCTCGTTCGTGGACACAATATAAATGTGTTTTTAATTTTATGTTCAGTGACTTTTTCTTTGAAAAGAAATTTCCTTTGTAATGATTTATTATTTCTTAGCTCCAACTACTAATCTTTCATCACTTCAATAATTTTAGGCTAAAATAGAGTCCCAAGAAGTATACAAGCAAAAATTTCATTTGACTGGGTTGAAATTTATTGACATTTAGGCACCACCATACAAAGCAAAAAAGCAACTTGAAGATTCTTAATCATTGATTAAGAGTTTACATAATTTAGAGCTAAATTTTCAAGACCTGTTTCACATTAGAAGAGAGCAGAAATGGTGTGGAAGTAGTTACTGTGAAATTCCAAGTCTTCTGATTGCACTATTTATCAGGTCAAGTTTCAGATAATTAAATAAAACTATGACCGACATGAAAGATTATAGTTATGTTTCATTTTTGCATGGGTCTGTTGAGATTTAGAAATTATACACAGGAAGAACTGGATGTTTTCCAGTGTGGCCCATGCCGAATGAGGCAGCAGCTGGTGAAGAAGGTTGCATTTATAGAGACTGTCCTGACAGCTGGAGAAAAGTGATATGTGGCTCTTGCTTCAAGTCACATTAAAAATGAGCTGTAAAATAATTACAAGTTAATGTGAAATTTACTGTCGTGATTTTAAACTTTAAACAGTCCTTCTTGGAGCCATTTTAAGGCCATTGTAAAGTTATTTAATCTCTGCTCAGACTAGGAGGTGTGCTTTAAATCCTAAAAAGAAAAAAATGTAGACATGACTTAAAATCATTTTCATGACTTTCAAGCAGTTCCACATGTTTTGAAAAATAGTAATTTCAATTTTGCTTGAAACCTAGGAAGGGTCATGGGGAGAGGAAGCTGTGAAAACCTTAATCCCACAAATCTTATGACACATAGCATGATGCAATAAAATTCAGAGCCAGAACAAGCCTCTGCTCTGCTAATTACTAAGAACATGGATGAGTATCCTCAGAAGCTCACTCGTACTGTGTGATATGATAAAATATTTGGAAATGCACTAATACTTGAGATCCATCAGCCATTGTGTGAAGAGCTCTTTCAAGCTAATATATACCAATTTAACATTAGGTCATATACATTCCTTTTGAAAATGTCGTGTCATTTCCACACTGAATTCTGGTGGTTATGGAATCAAAAGCAAGTGTTGAGCATCAAAGTAGAACAGGAAATGAAGGTCCTGGCATCCAATCTTATTCCAGTGTCTGAGAAGTACCTAGGGCACCAGAGCAAGTAACAGTGGTTACAATTAAAATGAAAATATTTTTCTTTCAACATATGTGCATTATTGTTTTTATGCAACTACAAAATTTTTAAAATAAACACATTTTAAGCTGCTTGACTCTTACCAGTCAGACTACAGAACCATAGCATATATTTTAGCCCAGGAATCTGTGCCAAATACTACTGAATGATTAAAGAGGTCTTCAACCATGAGATTCGACCTCATGTTATAGTCCCAGGGTTCCCCTTGTTCTTCCTTGCTGTCCCTTTTAGCCATTCTGTCTAATCCATTACCATTCCTCTAGACTCGTTGCTAATCTATCGAACCTCTCGCTCTCTCTTCCAGAAACCTACGGTTGTCAATTGGCTAGGACTTAGGCTAACTTTACCTTTAACCGCCTCCATTTTAGACTGCATTGTAGTCTGAGAGTTGATGCTGCCTGCCCATCTGAGGCACTCCTCCCAGCTCACTTTGATCCCCTTAGGACTCAGCTTCATGGTTTGGACACAGAGTCCTGTGGGACATAAAACCATGACAGGAAGTTCGGTAAGGTAGAACAGGTTGAGACAGGAAACTCAGGTGGGCACACACCTGAGGCTTAGGTGACTACCAGCTCCCTGCCAGACTCAGGGCCTGGAACATGTGCCATACTCCTCACATAAAGAAATGTGTCCTATGGTCACGTAGGCCCAAAACAGAGTTCTCCATGCTGAGGTACCTAGAGGCTGAGAGGGCTTTGCCAATAAGCTTCCCTTCCCAGACATTCCTCCCCGCAAACGGTATTTAATCTCAGGGCTACCCTGAGGAAGGGCTATGGTTTTATGCATCCATTTTCCACCATGCACCAATAAACTGTTTAGAACCATGAATCTTTCTTTCATTAATATTCACCGTGGGGAGCCATGGAGAAGGCCTTCGCCTTTGCCTTTGCCTTCACCTACAGAGCTACAGATCAATTCTCTCATAAAAGACCTCTCTGCACTCCCAGCCACAGCTACCAGCAAGTCTACCTTCGCCAAACTCTGGTCAATCCTCGGCTGGGACATGCCAGAGCTTCCCTTCACCCACCAGCCCAGGCTACCTGCTGGTCCCAGCCCACCCACAGGATCCCTATTTAGTCCTCTTCTCTTCCATAACTCCCAGCAGTAGCAGCTGGATGTCAAAGCATTTGAGAACCCCGAGTCCCCAGCCTTTTTGCAGGCTTGGGGACTCCAGAGCCAGTTCTGGATTTCCCCACATCTCAGACTGCACTTTCCCACCCCTGGAGCACAGAGCAGTGTTTCTGTTCTTCCCTAGGACTGCCCTGTGGTGGAGTAGACTACAGCCTACTACAAATTCTCCTGTTAACCCTTTCAGCCTTTTCTTACAATCCTACTTCCCTTCTTTGATGACTACCTGCCAAACTACAGAACCACTATCTACTATGGAAATATATCTGCCACACTTGGCTGGGTTGTTGCCAAGTTCAAAAGAAAGAGATGCCTATCAAGGTACAAGATAAAATATAAAACTTATAGGACCGGAGAGATAAAAAGGACTCAAAAACTGATAATTAAAATGCTAAATGTATATAACAAAATATAATAATATAATTAATAATAAATAAAGGATACAGAAAATAAGACCAAAGCCCTATATAAAGGCAGGCCAATTAAAATAACACTTTTCAATGGATATTCTAAAATACAGAAGGACCTAGGCACTAAATTGTATGAACTTGCCTCTTAGAAATGCATTCATTGTGTCCTATAAGTCTGGATGTGTTGTAATTTCATTTTCATTCGATTCTACAAAGTTTTGACATTCCTTCTTGGTTTCTGTTTTGACCAAATCTTTATTCAACAGTGATTTTGTTCAGCTTCCATGAATTTGTATTCTTTCTGCATTTTTATTGTTGATTTATTAATTCCTGTTCTTTTCCTGCGTTGCTGTGCCCGTCCCATACCTCTTTTGATGAACTGCTCTGTGATTATTTCTTCTTTGTGTTCCCTTGGGTGTAATTAGCCGTCTCTTCAGACTAAAATTTTTCTTCTTATACCTTTTGTAGAACTGTATTTGAGAACAGAAATTGTTTACATGTTTTTATCATGGAATATTTTTATGTCTTCAATGATGTTCATAGAAAAATTTTATTGGATATGGTAATTTGGGAGGGCATCTATGGTCTTTAAGAGTTTGTAGTGCCTACAGAACAAAGACAGGAATCATCTCATATTAATAACTTAATGACAAGCTAGCAATTTCTACAAATAATATTCAGAAACAGTAAGTGGCAAGAAATAATGAAATCCAGAGCTAAAATCCACGAGATAGAAACAAATAGAAATTACCAAGAATCATTGAAACAAAAAGTGTCTTTGTTTGCTTGTTTAAAAAAATAAAAAAGACTGGCAAACCTTTAGCCAAATTATCCCAAAGATACACCAAGAAGATATAAATCAATAAAATGAGAGATGAAAGGAAGACATTGTGACAGACATCAGGGAATTAAGAGAATCATAACATCACATGTTAAAAATCCTATATCCCACCAAATTTCTTCATGAATAGAACCTACCAAAGTAAATATAGATGAAATAAACAATTTAAACAGACCAGTAGTCTGTAGTGAAATAGCAACATTAATTAAAACCTCTAACAAAAAAGAGCTAAGGACAGATGGATTCAGTGCAGCATTCTACCAAACTTTTGAAGAAATAACAATATTACTTAAATTATTCTGCAAGATAGAAAGTAGGAGAACATTTTGAAAATGTCTTATGAACTTGGTTATCTATTAACCATGATACAAAAACCACACAAAGACTCAACTCAAAAAGAAAATTACAGACCAATATCCTTGATAAATATAAATGCAAAAATTCTCAATAAAATACTTGCAAACAGAATTCAAGAACATATCAAAAGGATTACCCACAATAGTCAAGTTGGCTTCATCCCAAATGTGCAAGAATGATTCAATATACATAAATAAATAAGCAGAACCTACCACATAAAAAGACTAAACAGCAAAACCACAACATGATCATCTCTTTAGATGCAGAAAGAGCCTTTGACAAAGTCCAACATCACTCACCATAAAATCCCTGGAGAAACTAGAATACAAGGCACATATTGCAATATAACAAAGGCAATTCACCAGAAGCCCAGAGCCAGCATCATCCAATATGAAATTCGGTCCAGGGAGTGGCACTATTAGGATGTGTGGCCTTATTGGAGTAGGTGTGTCACTGTGACTGTGGGCTTTAAGACCTTCATCCTAGCTTTCTGGAAGCCAATCTTCCATTAGCAGCCTTCAGATTAAGACACAGAACCCTCAGCTCTACCTGTACCATGCTTGCCTAGATACTGCCATGCTTCCCACAATATGATAATGGACTGAACCTCTGAACATGTAAGCCAGCCCCAATTAAATGTTGTTCTTTATAAGACATGACTTGGTCATGGTGTCTGTTCATAGCAGGAAACCTCTAAGACACTAGAGGAGGGCTTTGAGGCTTCAAAAGTCCATCCCAAGGTTAGTCTCTCTCCCCCCCCCCCCCCTCTCTCTCTCTCTCTCTCAGAGCTCTGGTATCATGCCTGGCTACTTCTTACTATGATGATTATCTGCTAACCTTCTGAAGCTGTAAGCAAACCCTCATTAAATGTTTTTTCTAATGGGTTGCCTTTATCATGATCTGTCTTCACAGCAATAGAATAGAAATTAACACAAAGGTCTATTTTAAATGTACAATCCTTGAGGCCATAGAACAGCTTTTTCACAGCTATCAAATGTACGTGTTGGAAAGATGGATGAATCAGCAGGTGATTGACTGGAGAAACTTTTATCTATTGTTATTTGTGTTCCTAATAAATACAAAATACAAATCTATTATCTACTTTTAATTACAGAGTGAACATAACATTCAAGCTTAATGAGTCCTTCCCTCTTCTAGCTTTTACCTCTGATAATCTAACACAAGAGAAGCAACTGATACATGGTTATATCACAAGAATACACATAACATACTTGAGGAGAGGAGCATGGCCTTGTCATATGTAACTCATCCTAATCCCCCTGAGTGACAGTCATGAAGCCAAAGGAATTTGAACTGTCGCCACTTCAATGCAGTGATACATGATGAAATTTATGAATTCGAGTTACCCTCTCACCTAGAAATTCAAGTTCTAGGAAGATCATAGTGAAATTGTCATGTGTGTGGGCAGAGATCTATGTATAATGTTAATCCGTAAAGCAATATCTATTGAAATACTGAAAAGTCAAATGTTGCTCACAATGAGATAGCTCAATAAGCTTATATTACCTATTGAGGAAATGTTATATAGCCATTAAGACTTAATGTGCGGGACTGTGAGTGTAGATTGGTGAAAGAATGCTTGATAAGAATGTATGAGGTTCCAACACTCTGTGTGTGTGTGTGTGTGTGTGTGTGTGTGTGTGTGTGTGTGCATGCATGTGTGTGTGCATGTATGTGTGTGTGTGAGTGTGTGTGTGTGCATATGTGTGTGTGTGTAAAATCAAATTCTGTGATGCTTTTAATATTGTAAAAGTCAAATGCTTTACATGGTATGTAATTTTTCTAAAATACATATTGCTATAGACATAAGTACATATAAATATGAATAGGAAAAAAGTGTTTAAAGGATCATATAATTCAAAAATTATCTCTGGCCTTATCTATTGAAAATAAACTCCTATTTGGTCCTTATTTCTTCTGACTTCTAAAATTTCTTCTTCTACTCTGAAAAGACACAGTTGTAATCCACAGATCCTGTCACATTTCCAGTTAAAAGTACTGAAGTGTGATCTGTGAGGTGAGAGGCTCGCAGGACTCAAAGGGAGAGGACCTTAGATGAAATGCCCAAGAGTAAGGAAAGGGAACTCTCCATCTCCAGTAGAAAGACAGGGCATCAAGTGGAGGGATGGGGTTGCCATCCCACAGTCAAAAACTCTGACTCGGAGTTGTTTCTGTCTAAAAGAACTTCGGGGACAAAAACAGAGAAGAGGCTGAGGGAAAGGAGGTCCAGCGACAGGCCCAAATTGGGATCCATCTCAAGGGAAGGCCCCAAGGCCTGACACTATTACTGATACTATAATGTGGAGAGAGGAGCCTCGCATGTCTGTCCTGAGAGACTCAACAAGCAGCTGTCTGTGACAGATGCAGATACTTATATCCAACCAATGGACAGAAGCCAGGGACCTCTGTGGGTGAATTAGGGAAAGGCAGGAAGAAGTTGAAGAGGAGGGCAACCCGATAGGAAGACCAGCAGTCTCAACTAATCTGGACCCCTGAGATCTCTCAGACACTGAGCCACCAACCAGGCAGCATACATGAGCTGGTCCGACCCCCACCCCCACCCCACCCAGCACATATACAGCACAGAACTGCCTGGTCTGGCCTCAGTGAGAGAAGCAGCACCTAACCCTTTAAAGATTTGAGGTCCCGGGAGTAGGGAGGCCTGGTTGGGTGGGGTGGGATGAGGACATCCTCTTGGAGGCAGGGGAAGGAGGAATGGGATGAGGAACTGTGGGAAGGCGAACTGGGAGGGAGATAATGACTGGACTGTAAAAAAATGATTAGAGTTTTTTTTTTTTTAAGAGACAAACAGGAGGAAAGTAAAAAGCTGTATGTCATGATAAAAAAAAAAACAAATAAGTACTGAAGTGTTTCTAGAAAGGTAAACTGGCATGTTTTGCAGCTTTCAATGCCTGTTTCCTTTTATCTCCTTCTTTCTCAGTCTCCCTGTCTGTCTCCTGTTGCGGTAAATATTAAAGAACTGGTAACCTTTCATCCCACACTAGTGCCAGCACCTGTAGGGACACATGGCACTGCAGGGTACTTTTATCTCAGCGGCTCCACGCTGCCCCCAAGTACTCTCTGACTCAGGCCATTCCAGCGGGGCACCTTGCCATACTGGTCCCTAGAATTAGTCCCGGCACCCGTGGGGCCATATGGAACTATCCATAATTCACCTCTGGCTAATATCTCTCTCGGTGGCTTTCTACTAATCATGAACTCTCTGGTAAAATCAGGGCTCTAGAAGTCTAGCATGGGGCTGACGTATCACGACTCCCGTCCACTGACTCTGCCCACCTTCCCAACAACCAGCCCCTGGTAATTAAAGTATAAACTCCCAACTACCTGGTGAAGTCATGACTCAAGAAACTGTAACTTAACAATCAGATTTACAGGTTAAATTCTCAATCCACAATACATCCACACAATAAACTTACCACCAATTGATAAAGCTATAAATCACCCACCTAGGTAAGATAAATGTACCTATAGAAATCCATCCCTTAAAAAATATACATAACTACCTAAGGCCATTCAAGACCACCCGGATCTGGGTCATCCTTCTCCATCTCCATCTCAGCCTGAGAACGTTTTGTTTTCTGAGAGAGCCAGTGCCATGTTGCATCATGTGATGTAGCAAGAGTGGAACCTTAAACAAAAGAAACACAGAGGCAGCCTGGTGCAGGCCCTATGTCCCCTGCTGTGAAAAGTGCAGGCTGCCCTGAACACAGAGGTAGAGATTAGAAGCTGCCTGCCTCTTTAACAAAGGTTGTTTGGTCAATGATTTAAGTTAGGTTTGGTTTATTTGTTTTAAAGATGGTATAAAAATGCTTTATTAAGTCATCAGGATACCCATATTCTCTTAACGTGGGCTCCACAGGAACATTGGGCTAAAATCCTGGTTAGACAAGCTGCCTGTTAGTCACTGACTCCAAGGAGAGGGTGGTGATATTTGCCAGTTATAAAAGTTATTATAAAACAGAAGTCATCCACCAGGCAGAGTGAATACAGACATGCATTATAGAAGTTATTAATAACTAAAAGTCACTCCAGATAGAGAGCTTAACGGATAGATGTATATTGGGCTAAAGCCCTGATTTGACAAGTTGCTTCCTTCTTATTGGTATTGGTACTAATAAAAGTTTGATTAAATTGTTTTATGAATTCCCCTGCTATGCCATATGGCTCAGTGATGCCGGCTAGTGAGGGTTTGTGGTTATTTTTAAAATTAGCACAGCAGGAGGCTCAGATTCTCTTAATGTGGGCTCCATGAGAATTTCAAATTGATTTCCTGACATGACAGATTAAAAAGGCCTAACAGGCTCGTACAAGTTTGTTTAGTTTACTTCAGTTTCTTAAATTGTTTTAATTTTCATAATGGGTGTGATTTTGAGTCTTGTGGTTATATTATTTCTCTGGGAGAGAATACAAGATACAAGCCTTTTTGGTTATATACTAAAGAACACAGTATTTTGGGAGAAAGTTTTTGTCTTGTGTTTTTAAAAAGGGTGATTAGGTTCTGGACATCTTCCAGAGTTATATTGATCAGATTTGATAGAGGTAGACCTCCTGAAAAACTAGATTCAAGAGAATCAAACAAAAGGTATCTTTATGACACTAAAATTTGTTTTGAGATTTGTATATCGCAGAATATACAGCTTTTTGTGAAGCTCATCATCAGAATGCTGAACTGGCCTGCTTGGATTCCTGATCTCAGGGACTTTCAACCAGGTCCAGTCAGGACAGACATCAGGCTACAACTCACCCATTTTCCCATCCCCTCCCACCAAGGATATCTCAATGCCCATGTACAGCTTGAGGAAGTTATCAAAGAGTCATCACTCCAATTCTCTAAACTTTGGGAAGCTGAAAGTGGTTATTCTAAGGTTATCTTTCTAGAGAAGTTAGAAATGGTCATACTTTAACAGGGAGGAATTAGCTCAAATTGATTGTACAGCCACAATCTCATTTGGTAGAAACCCTTATATTTGTTACTAAGCCAAAGTTATAATCTTTTAAATTGGTACAGAATTTATTTGATCTAAGTTTAGATTTTCTTTGATATGAATTTCTTATTGATTTAAAATTAAAATTAATATTGTTACTCTCATATATAGACATTGTGCCTATACAACACATTTAAGTATACAAGGCTTATACCCAGTCTTTACCGCTATTAGAAAACTCATCTGAGACGATTAAACCTGTGAGCTAAGGGCCAGATCACAAATCCGTGGCTCTAAGTTTACTGTTGAAGAGTTTCCAAGATAATTTATTAAGATAGTTAATGGACAACAGTCCAGATTGTTTACATAGTGAGATGGTTTTCACAGATGTCAGAAACCCACAAATGTGACATTTAACGTTATTTAGTCACTGCTGAGACGTAACTGCCCCTAACCGGTCCCCACTGTGGACACGAAGAAGCAGCTGAGCTTCCCTCCCTCCAGATGAGGTGCATGGTGGCTCGGTGGCCACTGGGCAGAGACTGCCTGTTTCTCCCACAGATCTGTACTGTCCTTGAGAGGACACAATTTACAGGTTAGGACAGCTCAGCTCTGCAGAGACACAATGAGCTGATCCTTATTCCTGTGTCACTAAGGTCTGTCAGACTCCTGGGCCAGGAGGCTGAAGATTGGTTCTCCTTCATGTTGGGGACAGAGGACTGTGTCAGCAGACAACTGCCTCTTCCCCTGATCCAGTTCAGGAAGCCGTGTTAGGCTTCCTATCTTTCAGATAATATTGGCCATTCTCAGATTTCTGACGGGGTTGAAACTAGTTACAGTCTCATAGCCTACCCAGGCTGTTTAACTACATGTTCTGTTTAACTGATAAAATGTTGGACTGGGTGTTAGGTGTATTTTATGATTTATAGATTATAGATGATAATGGTTGTGCTCAGCTTCCATTTGAGAGAAAAGATTTTTGTAAATTAGACAGAAAGGGGGATGTGTAGGTTGGTGTCATTACTCAGGTGAAAGCAGACACAAGATAAAAACGAGGTCTGTCACTGGACCAGAAGGAAGGGTGGTGGGAACAGAGGTTTAGGAGAGAGAGAAGCAGAAGAGGGAGGAGAGACAACATAAAGGCAGATGTAAACGATCCTCGCCACGCATCTCCACATAGATACAGGTTGTTATGAATATTCCTTAAGGGATGGATTTCTATAGGTCAATTTATCTTATCTAGGTGGGCGGTTTATATCCTTGTCAATTGGTTGTGAGTTTATTGTGTGGATGTGTTGTGGATTGAGAATTTAACATATAAATCTGATGGTTGGGTTGCAGTTTGTTGAGTCTTGATTTTACCAGGTAGCTGGAACCAGAGAGTTTGCAGCTAGGGCAGAGCTGCCAGAAGAGATACTAACCAGAGATAAATTATGGTTAGTTCCATGTGGCCCCACGGGTGCCGGAAGTAACTCTAGGGACCAGCATGCTAAGGTGCCATGTTGGAATGGTTCATGGATCAAAGAATACTTGGGGACAGCGTGGAGCCACTGAGATAACAGTACCCCATAGTGCCATGTGGCCCCACAGGTGCCAGCACTAGAACAGGTCAGAAGGGACCACTTTTTAAATAATTACCTCAATAGTCTCCATTTCAACCTTTCGCTCTCCCTTTCCATTTTTGTTCTATGTCTCTTCTTCTTCTCTTCCTCTGTTCCAGATCTTTGGCCATCTCATTGGTTGCATTCCTGACTATCTGACCCCAAAATTCTGCTAAAGTAGACACACGTACTCACTATCGTCTACAATTACACATTGCTTTCACCCTTCCTACTGCGGAGTACAAATGGCTCCAAAAAATACACAGCTAAAAAGAAGTTTATAGGTCCTATCACACCAATAAACAGGCCATTTTTTCAATGATCCTTGAAACAAGACCTTAGGTAAAGAATAAACAGCACACAAAATCAGTTGGCCTCTCTCTGTAGTGTTTTCTAGCCAGCTGTTTTGCTCTCTTGAATAAGGGTGAGATCTGCTCTTTCTGTGCCACCATTTGGTCAGAGAAAGTGGGTATTCTACCTGTTCCTGCAGCAATCATAGTAAGAAAGGATGCTGACACCTACATCCCAGCCATACCGTGTTCCTCACATCTAGTTTCCTCACCTACTGCTTGATTTTGTGACCTCTCAGTGTTCTGTTACTGTAGTGAAACAGAATATCACTTAGTTTGTATGCCTATTTCAAACTAATTCTGACAAGGATACCTCTAAGACAACATCTTCCCATGTCCCTTAATTTGATGCCAGCTATGCACAAATTAGAGGTAAAAGACTTGCCCTAATGCTATGCAGCCTGGGAATGGATTTGAGCCATAAATGCTGCATAAGAATGATTGCTGCTATTACTCAGCTTCCTTTTATCTGTTTCTTCGTGCTCTCTGGATCTAATTCACACCATTCTACACTTTGGTTGTCATTCTACACATCGGTTGGATATTTTTAGCGCCCACATATGAGAAACGAATATGTGGTGTTTTTGTATTCTGTGTGGCTTATTTAACTTGATACCCTCCAGTTTATGAAATCCCCCGGTTTTCCCCATTGTTATATAAATTGTGTTCTGTGTGAACACACTTTGTAGAATATTCATATGTGTATATGCACATGTAATATGTATTCCATTTCCTTTGTCCTGTTATCCAATAACATTTGAATTGACTCTACACTTAGCTATTCCTGTATAATACCATATTTAGATAAAAACAATAACTTCTGATATTCCACAACACAGTGGGATAACTACAATTTAAAATAATCTAGTCTGAATTTTGTGAAGATCTCAAAAATAAATTTAAAAATGCCAAACACAGGGACATTGTGAAATTACTGTCATTGGATCTGTGCACACTTCATGCATGTGCTGAAAATTACACCCTTTTTTTTTTTTTTTCGGAGCTGGGGACTGAACCCAGGGCCTTGTGCTTCCTAGGTAAGCGCTCTACCAGTGAGCTAAATCCCCAGCCCCGAAAATTACACCCTTTAATATGTTCAATTCATATATATTAGCTAATATATAAATAAAATTGTTAAAGGTGAAGGGAAGACATATTCCTCACAAATCAAAGCACTCAGCCAAATATATAAATCCACATGAAAATTCTAGCAGTTGAAGTGTTTTATGCATCTTAGTGACTAAGTGGAATTCTGAACTTATACATGGGTTTTAGTGTGCGTGTGTGTGTGTGTGTGTGTGTGTGTGTGTGTGTGTGGTGTATGGTATTTGTGTTTTGTGCATGTGTGTGTTTAGTGTGCATGGTGTATATTTGTGTATGCTGTATGTATATAGTATATGTGTGTGGCTATGTATGTATGTGTGGTATGTTCATTTATTTGTGTGGTGTATGTAGTGTGTATTGGAGGTATTTATGTGTGAGTTATGTATGTTTATGTATGTGTGGTGTGTGTACACATGCATGTATTGGTATGTGAATATATGTGTGGTACATGGGTGTATATGAGTATGTGTCTGGCATGCGTGTGTGTGTGTGTGTGTGTGTGTGTGTGTGTGTGTGAAGCAGGTGTGATTCTGTGTATAAATGTTTGCGGTTTGTAGGCATGTGGCACATGTGTATGGTATGTTCATGTATGTGTTATGTGTGTCTGTATGTGTGCACATGTATGTATGTGTATTACGTAGTACAGGTATGTGTGTCTGTGTTATGTGCAGACTTCTTGCAAAGAAAATGCCTCCTAAAGTGTAAGCAATCCTCTTGTTGCTCAACACCTGTATTGATCATGACTATAGAGATAAATTCAGCAAATTATGCAGTGGGCACCTCAGGGGTTGAAGTTCTTATAGACCTTAACTCCATAATACTCCACATCAACATTCTTTTAGAACGGGAAATAAAACCTCCTTCAAGAAGAAACCAAGGTAGACAGTGGACTCCCTCATAATTTTTCTTACTAGTCTTTCAGATTTTATAATATGATATGCTCTGAACCTTTTAGTAAAATGAAGGTTTCTCATTTCAGCCTAACTGCTGCTAATCTATTCCAAATGTTAACAATGCAAGTAAGGTCTGGTAACCATCCCTGCACTGAGCTGATAATAGGAATAGAGCTGATCACCATCTGGTTTGGTTCAGAGTAGAACTTTCAACCTAATAGTGCAGATTTTGAGTTGGAAGTCCCTTGCATTTCATGAATGCCACAAAAAGAATTTAAACAAACTGTGCTCCCCAATAGACATGAGTCCTTATTCATTGCTCTGTAGGTTTGCTAAATATGGAATATCATATTACTAATTTTAGCAAATTCTAGGGTACATAAACAGGCCAAAATCTCTTAACATAAATTATGCCAGAGCTATTTAATGATAATTTACATGGTGATGCCTTTTCAGAGTTATGACAGAAACCCAGTTTAGAAATAAAAAGCAAAATTTAAAATTGTGTTTTTCTTGCAGGCCTCTCTCTCCAATGCTGCTGTTGTAGATCTATAAAAATATGTTCTATTGCACCACATCATGCATAAATTAGAAAATCTGATTTATCTACAACTACGAATGATTTTTAAATGGGTTGTTGGTCCAGACTAGAAGTATATCACCAGTCCTTTTCAATTACAAATAATTTCAGCAACAATCTAGATTTATACTAAGGAATTTTTTCTAATTATATTAAATTATAACCAGATTCAAGCTTGTCTAAGAGTTTGGGAGCTCAGACAATGGATATTTAATAATAAGACCCATGTCCATCACATTCTCTTTGTATTGCCAATACTTTGAATTATGCCTGGCACACAGTAACCATCTCCTAAATGAATGAAGCCCCAGAGGCCCATATGGAAATTAACAAGCCTTTGGACAACATTGTTGTGTTTTCTTGAAAATTCTGCTCCTTAGCCAGGAACATTTTTTAAAGTTAATATAAAGTTTTTATAAGCATGGAAGGCCTAAGCCTTTACAAGTATAACATCTATACTGGCAGATTAACCATATTTCCTGCAAATTAATTGCTCAATTATTTATGTTTGCATTCCATCCCCAAACAAAAGCACAAATAGGGGAGATAGCCCTCCTTCACAAACTCATTTGCTGTATGTTGACATATGTACAAATATCACAAGATTATCCCTTTGCTGCAAGAAAACAAAACTTGTATAGATTCTTCTGTGTCAGAAGGAAAAGAGCCCAAGAGAAAGGCACAAGAAACAAAGAGCCACTTGTTTATACACTTGGGAATCCCATAAAAACACTAAACTAGAAGCCATAATATATATGCAAAGGGCGTGATGCAGACCCAGGCAGGCCCTGTGTACACTGCCTCAGTCTCTGTGAGTTCAGAGTACTTGGATCATGTCGATTTACAAAGTATTGTTTTACGGTGTCCTTCATCCCCTCTTTCTCTTATACTCTTCCATTTTTCTCTTCCACATGGTTACCCGAGTCTTGAGGGGAGGAATTTGATTTAGGGCTGAGCATTCCAAGGTCTCCCATTCTCTGCACAGTTTCTGTATTTGTTCCCACCTACTGCAAAAGAAAGCTTATCCGAATAAGGCATAGATCTATAGATGTAGCAGAATGTCACTAGGAACCATTTTATTGCTGCATATTTGGGTAGAACAGTTGTATTTCACTACTATTGTTTATAGTGAGAACTGTGTTTTTCATGGGTTAAAAGGTCTGAATTATAAGGTTGAATTTTCAAGACTGAACTTTTAATCATCAAACACAGGTTTCTGCATTTATTTTTCAGGAAGATTCGTGTTCAAAGGTACTAGGAGTGGTAAGAATTTATCACTAAAGACCTACAAATTTGATATTTTAAGGTCATCCAATGAACGATCCTCCCAGAATCCTCTGAGACTAGGCAGTTCTTTAACTTCATTTTTCTTCTATACCTTCTAGCTGATCTCTCTTCTCAAAAAAAAAAAGTACCTCTCATCTTCTAGCCAAAAGTCTAAGTCTGTGCTGTGATGTCTGCTTTCTTTTAACTGTATGATTTTTCTGATTTCTATAATTAAGCAAGGTTGAGGTCAAGCAGCAAACATATTTCTTTCTCTGTTCTGTTTTCTTGCTTTTCTTTTCAAACTTCCCCTCCCCTCTTTGTCAGACTCTGCACATCATGTGTCAGAAGCCTGTTGTGTATTTGCTTTATCATCTATTAGACATAACTCTGCTGACAGGAGTGGTACCTCTGTGCCATATTATATCTTGTGCCAATAAATCCCCATGGTACCATGAAATTTCTTTTGTACCATGATGAATGCACATTTTAAGAGCCAAAACAGGAAACACTACCCTGCATCTACACCTTAAGAGAAACTTCATGTACTTTGTTTTTCTTTTCTATCTGACAGCTCTGTACTTTTAGAAGTGAAACAGAGTTGGGTCTGCTTAATGCTTGGAAAGAAGACAGAGACACTCAACAGGGTAGGTTTTCTCCCCACCCACCCCCACCTCCACATCATGCTGACCTCACCTGTTCAGAGCAGTGTGGTAGAGAGTCAACACAGTGACTGAAAAACGTTCTACACATTCTAAACTCTCACTGTGCCCCAAATCTCAAGACAGATCTTTTAAAGACCCAATTCTAAAATTCTGAAATTGGGTTTCATGATAAACTTCTACGTGTCCATGGTGTTTGGAAATGGGCTAGAATGAGAAGCAATATCACTCTACTTAAAAGCTAAGTTAAATATGTATAATGTAATGTTGGAAATACCTCTGCCCTTTGCATTCTCTATTCTCAAATGCTTCAGGTACAACATACTTGTCTTTGCTAAACACACCCTTCCCCTTAGGACTCCCCAACTCAAGTACAGCGTGCTGCTTGATGCCAAGTTATAACAACCTTATTAAATTGTCTTCTGGAACTCAAAAAACAGTACAAGCATAGGGTTGACAGTTGAATCTTTAAAAATGTGTGTGTAAGCTGGCTTTTACCAGGTGACTATCTTTATTACATAAAATCTAAATTTTCCATAATGCTCACCATCCTTCTAGCTAAGTCACTCCATAAAAAACAAACAAATAATGGTAACAAAAAACCAAACCAAACCAAACCAAAATAAAACAAAACAAAATACTATCAAGAATCAAATGGCAAAAGAACAGAGCTCTTCTTAGTTTTACAGAATCAAGGATTTGAATGGAGGAAACAAATGTGAATTTGACTAAAAAGAAGCTAAGAAGATTTTGTTTGGTTGGTTTGGTTTTGGTTTGGTTTGGTTTGGTTTGGTTTTTTGCATACTGAAAGTCCTGTGTTTGACCACAAGGTAGAAACTTGGGGCAGCTGAATAATCCTCAGAATTCTACAAATAAATAAGTTGTGCTTAGTTGCATTTTAAAGAGAAAAATAAACCAATTACCAATAAACTAAGGAGAACGTGTCTTTTCATGGCTACAAATGAGATTCCACTTCTTATCTTAGATTCTAATGACTGATTCTGTCGAACTGTTTTCTTGTGAATTCTGTAGGTGGAAATCAAATTGGTATTGTAGTTCTTTATTGTACAGAGTACTTTCTATTCAACCTGCAGCTGCTTATTACAGGACAAGGCTGTCTGCAGATGATAGAATATGTTTGTCTGAGATTGGAGTTCTTTCCTATACCTAGGCTACTCCATCATCCTAAAATGTTTTGCCTTGTTACTTTTGAAAGGAAGTATGTGGCTTTTACTCTGTGTAAAAGTATGAGCTTGACGTTTTAAAACGTATGTTAAGAGGAGATAAAAGTTATCAGTTCTAGCCTTTCTTAAATATCATTTATTCCTTCAGATTCTTCCTCTTGAATTTTTAATTTAAAAATTTGCCTAGACTGAAGTACCATGAATAAATATATATATATATATATATATATACATATACATATATATGTGTGTGTATTTAAAAAGAAAGGGAAATACCTTTCACAATAGTCACAAGTAATATAAAATACCTTGATATAACTCTAACCAAACAAGTGAAAGATCTTTATGACAAGAACTTCAAGTCTCTAAAGAAAGAAATCAAAGCAGACCTCAGAAAATAGAGAGATCTCCCATTCTCATGGATTAGTAGGATTAACATAGTAAAAATAGCCATTCTACCAAAAGCAATCTACAGATTCAATGCATTCCCCATCAAAATTCCAACACAATTCTTCACAGACATAGAAAGAGTGATTCTGAATTTCATATGGAAAAACAAAAAGCCTAGGATAGTAAAAACAATTCTTAACAGTAAGAGAACTTCTGGGGGAATCACAGTTCCCGACCTCTGGTTATATAATAGAGCAATAGTGATAAAAACTGCATGGTATTGGTACAGAGATAGACAAGTAGATCTGAAGACCCAGAATAGAACTGAAGACCCAGAAATAAACCCACACACATATGAACACTTGTTCTTTAACAAAGGAGCCAAAATATACAATGGACAAAAGAAAGAATCTTCAATAAATGGTGCTCCTCTCTGTAAGCACACCACAGTACCAGTAATAGTGTCAGATCTTAGAGCTTCCCCTTGGTATGGATCCCACTTTGGGCCGTCCAGTGACCAACCCAAAACAGAGAGAAGCCTAGCATGGCTGTCCGCTGAGAAGTCCAACAAGCAACTGACTGAGACAGATGCAGATACTTATACCCAACTATTGGACTGAAGTGGTGATCCCTGTGGTTGAATTAGGGAAGGCTGGAAACAGCTGAGGAGGAGGTCAACCCCATAGGAAGACCAGCACTCTCAACTAACCTGGACCCCTGAGAAGCATATGTTCGAATACCCAGAACCCATGTAAAAGAGCTGAGTATAATATCTGACTTGTAATCCCTGTTACAGGAACTCATGAAGAATATGTTCAGATACCCAGAACCAATGTAAAAGAGCTGAGTGTAGTGTCTGACTTGTAATCCTGTTACAGGAACTCATGAAGAATATGTTCAGATACCCAGAACCAATGTAAAAGAGCTGAGTGTAGTGTCTGACTTGTAATCCTGTTACAGGAACTCATGAAGAATATGTTCAGATACCCAGAACCAATGTAACAGAGCTGAGTGTAGTGTCTGACTTGTAATCCTGACACTAGAGAAGTGCACAGAGGCATCCCTAAAGCTTGCTGGCCTACCAGTCTAGCCGGATTGGGGAGTGAGTACTAGGTTCAGTTAGAGATCCTAGCTTAATAACAGAGGTGAAGAGTAATTGAGGAAGCCATGCAACATAAACCTCAGGCCTTCATACATGTGCCCACATGTGTCCACATGCCAGTACACACACACACACACACACACACACACACACACACACACACGGAGTGTGACAAAAATAAATGAAATAGAGACAGTAGTTTATATTCCCAGTCTACAAAAATAATCCACATCTTATTTTATCATTTGTTTTAAGAAATAAAGATCTGGGGTTGGAGAGATGGCTCAGTGGTTAAGAGCAGTCAATGCTCTTCCAGAGGTCCTTAGCTCAAATCTAGCAACCACATAGTGGTTTGCAACCATTTGTAATGAGATCTGATGCCCTCTTCTAGTGTGTCTGAAGACAGCTACTACATATATATATATATATGTCTGATGATCAGAAGGCAACATTTAGTATGGTAATGAACTGCCTCCTTGCCTCATTTCCAAATGCAAGCCTCTTGTGGAACAGTTGTGTCTAACTTCTTCCCACCTCTTGAATATAGGTCAGTCTTGTGTTTTTCCAAAGGATATTTCATCCAGAGTTCCACTGCAGTGCTGCTAATCTCATTCATTTCATTGCTAAAAAGGTTTAGCAATTTTGTTGAGCCTCAGCGATGTTTCAAGTCTTACATACAACTGTGTGCTAAGTGGATAAAGTAATGTCATCATTTATAGATGTGCTAAAAAGAAAGGTGTTCTTTGTTTTCTTGGTTTCATGCTAAGCTATTTGACAGTGTTATGAATAAGACAAATCTGAATAGTCTAATATAGATAGAAGTTCTAAGAGCTGGTTTCATATTAAATATTGTGAGCTATTCTCACAAAAAAAAAGAAACATCATCTTCAACATGTATATTCATGGCATTAAGTGGATTTTTCAAAAATGTTTCACATACCTTTCTTAAAGAACATTTCCAGATGCTGTAAAATCCAAATGCTGAAGCATTTAGCATCGAAAAACATCTGCAGATTGGAAATGAGCATCTTTATCAGAATCTATGAATTAAAAAAAGAAAAATAATAAACTATGCATGTGAAATCAACATAAATAGACGTTTCTTGTTGTTCAAGTCTTCCTATATATTGAGAACTTTCAAATTCCATAAATGATGTACAAGTAAAGAATGCAAATAAGAAAGTCTTTTAAAATGGTGGGGTATCATAAATTCTGAATATTGAAAACAAAGTTGCATATAATGGAATATCATGGTGCTAACAAGGAATGTAGGTCACTACTATGAAAAGTTGAGATCCTAGTTTAATAAATTGTTTTAGCATCTGTTTAAAAAAAGACCTTCTTGGGATTGTATCACATATTAAGGTAGCATGTTTGGTGATTTCCTTGCCGTAATGGCAGAATTGAAAAATTGTAGAAAGACCTTTGGGCTCATACACAGTAAGCTATTTTCTGTGTGGGACTACATTTGATCTGTATCACAATGGGTCCTATAAACTACAGACAGGCTTTCGAATTTTCCCCTACAATACAACCCCTAGAAGAACTGTGCAGAAAAGAAACACAGGCTTAGGGGCTGGGGATTTAGCTCAGTGGTAGAGCGTTTCCCTAAGAAGCGCAAGGCCCTGGGTTGGGTCCCCAGCTCTGAAAAAAAGAACCAAAAAAAAAAAAAAAAAAAGAAACACAGGCTTAGTTCAGAGCTACAAAAACCACTATCATTCATTGTCCATCCTCAGAACAAAACTAACATAAACAGTAAAATCCAAGCCCACCTTCAGTTCTCAGTTTTCATCAGAGTCCCATGCCAACAATTGCTGATCATCTAGTATGTAGTAGGATCTCTTCACATTTGATGACTGGAAGGAAACAGGAACTGAAGTTCTCCAGGGTAGACATAACAGAAAGTCAGTGTCTCGGGGCATTCAAAAGATTTTTAAAACAAATGTATCCAAGCTTACTGTGTTAAGGAGAATTTTCTTCACCATGACTAATACCCGGCACAAACAACTCAAAGGGAAGGAATTATTTTGGCTCACAGTTGCAGAGGTCTCTATTCACAGTCCCTGACTCATTTCTCTGTTGCTTTACTGAGACAGTACATCATGGCAGAAGGGCATAGTGCAAGAGAACTTCTCAGCCCTCAACAGCCCGGGAACCAAGAGAATATAGTGTGCTGGTGAGTTCCTCCTTTCCATTTTATTCCGTCTGGGTTCCCACCCCATTAGATAATGTCATTCACATTCAAGGTGCTCCCCTCCCCCACCTCAGACAATACACTCTGGAAACTGATTTGCAGACACACGGGGTGAACTTCACTAATCTCTTAATCCAGTTCAGTTGACATCAAGGTTAGGCATCTTAAGTCAACCTGATATCAAAAACCATGTTCTGCTGCCAAAGTCCTTAGTCCATCCATAATGTATTAGGCTAAGCTTCAGGAGTACCCAGAGTCATAGCAATTCCATTACTGCTCAGAAGTGCAAGTACAAAGCCTCCTCTGAACAATCAAAGCAAGCTAGTGTATCTATACACCTGCAAAATTTACAAAGGTAGCTAAGTGATTCCCACATACAGTGACATTGAGGGAACATCCCCACAATATCAAGACTACAACGGAGGTCAAATATTAAATTCTCTAGCCCCAGGTTAACAAGTGGCTTAGTGGGTAAAGACACCTGTCACAGAAGCTCACAGCCTGGGTCCAATTCACAGGACACACATAGCAGAAAAAATATCTCTTACAAGTTATCTTCTGATCTCCAATCCAAGCCTACTTCCCTATACACAAACTACAGAAAGATACTAAAAACCTTAAAAAAAAAAAAACAAATTCTGTACCTTCATGTTCAGTATTGGAGCGTGCGGTTGAATGATACAGGTTGTTATTGGCAGGTCAGGTGACCTCTCTCCTGTGCTGACCGCCTGCTGCTTACAGCTCTCCTTCACAGATATTTCACACTGCTCAAGCACTGGAATTACAGGTGTGTTCCATCGTGTGTAGCTTTTTAAAAACGTAAATGCTAGGCATCCAAACTGAGATCCTTATGCATCTTTGACAGCCATTCCTAGAACCTCAACTCAGCTTTTAGCTCAACACTTCTACCAGAATTTGGCTTTCTAAGCTCTCTTCATGTAACAGTTAAGGTGTGCCTTAATTTTTCCAAACTTTTCCCACAAACCACTTCAGAGGCTTCTCAACTATGTGGTTATACAGTCACAGAAAGACCTTACTTCTTGTAACAGGTTGTCTATGCTAAGTTGTCTCTTTGCTATTATGACAAAATACTGGACAGAAACAAAGATTCATTTTAGTTCAAAGACTTCAATCTAATGGTCCTTTCCTCTGTGTTTTCTGAACTTGGTGATACAGGACCTGTACTGCAGCAAAGCCTTTTAGCTAGGAAGCTGCCTTGGTTGGTTTTTCCTGAACGCTTGAGACAAGTAGAGTTATCTGGGAAGAGAAACCTCAGCTGAGAAATTGCCTCCAAAGAATGCCTGCAGGCAAGAGTATAGAGCATTTTCTTAGTTATTAACGTGGGAGGGGTCAGCTCACTGTGTGGTGTCAGTCCCGGGCAGGCAGTCCTAGGTTCTTTAAGCATGTAGGGCTAAGCAAATCATGAGAGGCAAGCCAGTAAGCAACGATCCTCGATGGCCTCTGCTTCAGTTCCTGAATCCTGATTTCTGCCTTGAGTTCCATCGGTGATGGAATGTGACCCAAGAGCTGTAAATCAAAATAAACCCTTTTCTTCCCGTGTTGCTTTAGGTAATGGTGTTTTACCACAGCAATAGAAATCCTGGCTGAAACAAAAGCAAAAGGAATATGCTTGTGATGAATAAATACTTTTTTAAACTCTAAACTCAATCTAATGGCTAGAACTTAAACAATAATTGTATGTTAGTTAAAAGTACTTTTCTGAATGTTTTTAATACATTATGTTTTGGTTTTCTAAGATATTTTAAAGAAATCATTCAAATTTCATCTTTATGATTCCAATTTAAAAGATGGATAGTATTTCATGTAGGTGAAAACTTAAAAGCCACATTCCTAAAGAAACTTTTGATAAATATGTATGCTGTCTATATTTTATTTCCTACTAAATGTTGTATCACTAAGGCAGTCACATACATGAATGAAAAATACTTTTTACTAGCCTGTGGTATCTCTCAATATAGCCAGTTCTTAAATTTTAATATTTGTAAAAATCTGCTGGTTTCCCTCCGTTTAATCCCTACATGTTCCCTTCTGTTGGCCTTTTTATTTCCACTTGGAGAGGTGTAATGAGAGAAGAAGAGTAGAAGAGGGGAGGAGTAAAGGCTGGCCATGAGCACTTGGAGGGAAGGGGTTGGGGGATGGGGAGAGAAGGGATAGGGGAAGAGGGCAAGAGAGCAGAGAAGAGTAAGAGCAAGAGAGCTCCTGCTGTTGCCCTAGGTAGACTACGCTATGCACCCTTTCTCCATCACTTCAGGACTGCTTCAAGTTCATAATAAAAGACAATGTTACTCCAGAAGGTTTACTAAATTTCAATTGTGTACAAATTAACTATACATGGAACCGCAAAACATACAAGGAAGGCTTTCATAGTGTAACTATTTTTCTATTTCTTTTTTTAGATTCCTTTTTTAGATTCTTTTTTTAGATTTTTTTAGATTCTTTCTCTAGCCTTCAGATTATGCCCTGTGAACCACCCGACTATGTTGTCATTTGTGGAAATCTAATATTTATGAAATTCTTAAAAATGATCATCTTAAGACCTTTCTGACTAGAAGTCAACATCAGTCATGTACTACCAAGATCAGAATTTGGTATGCATTCTGGGTCAGACTCTACTATGCCTTGGGTATGCAAGTTAACAAGGAATGACACACAGCACTCAAAGTGTAAGACCCAATTCAAATGTGAAAGCAAGAAATGCATATTCATAATACCACAGAATGTGGCTTGCCTTGTTTCCAGGCTGAAATCTGTTTTGAGGACTGTGACTATCAGACCTTCCGAGTTCTGTCCTTCCTGCTCATTTTGCACACAGAGCTCTGTAAATCACATTTCCTACATTGGTTTTCCTTTACAATTATTTTCTTCCAGTTCTCAAACCTGTAATGACCCTTACGAATCCAGTCCTTAACTCCCTGCACTACCCTCTCTGAATTAAAGTTTCCTTAGACTCTTATTTAAGAATTTTCCAGTCACAAGGTCCTAGAAGGTCATCATCTCACAAAAAGACAGTTGCATTTGTCTGAAAATGGACATGAAAGCCGATTTTTACATTCTCACTTACAAATGGGACACTTGACTAACTTGTAAGTGCTGCAGAGAAAACATGTGAAGAAATGTTCAACATCCATAGCCATTGGGGAAGGGCAAATCCGAATTACTTTGAGATTCCATCTTATGTCTGTCAGAACGTGATGGTCAACAACAATGACACAAATAGCAGCTTATGCTGGTGAGGATGTGGTGCAGGGAGAACATGCCTTCACTGCTGGTGAAAGTGGAAACTCATATAGCCACTACAGAAATCAATATTACTGTTCCTTAGAAAATTTGTAATCTGCCTACCTCAAAATCTAGTAATACCACTCTGGGGCATATACCAAAAAGATGCCCCGTCCTCCTACCACATGGACATCTCTCACTTATGTTCATCTTTCATAATAGCTAAAAACTGGAAACAACCCTCAAACAAATCATGGATAAAGAAAACGTGGTACATTTACACAATGGAGTATTACTCAGCTGTTAAAAAAAATGGCATTGTGAAACTAGCAGGCAAATGGCAGGAACTAGAAAAAAAATTATCCTGATCAAGGCAACCCAGGCCCAGAATGAGAAACAGGACATGTATTGAATTAGAGGTGAATATTAGCTGGTACGCACAGGATAATCACACTACAATCCACAGACCGAGAGAAGTTACAAAAAGAGCAGAGGTCTATGGGGGATACATGGATTTTCCTGGGAAGGAGAGCTAGAATAGATTTTGTGGATCTAGGAGCAGGTGGGGATGGGAACAAGAGAGATCAGGTTGGGTGGGAGGAACGGAGGGAGAGAGCACAGGGAGAGACAGGTGGAGGTGATGTGGAAATCTAGTGTACAGGAAACTTCCTGGAATTTATGTATCGAGGACTCGTAGTAATGGAGGTTATGGAACCCGAACTGGCCATCATTTGTACCCAGGCTAGGTTCTCAGTGGTGGGACTGGGACACCAACCCAGCTACAAAACCCATGATCCACTATCAGTACTGCCTGCAAAAATGCACAGGGACAATGGTGGCTCTGAGCTTGTGGGCGTGGCCAACCGATGAAAGGTCTAACTTGAAGTCCAAATCACTAGAGAGAGCTCGTGCCTGACACTGCATGGATGGCCTGGATTAGAAACTCAGAGATTAAAGGTGTAACCAAACGCAACTGGCAAAAATAAATATAAATAAATTAGTAAAAGGAAGGAAGGAAGGGAGAGAGAAAGGAGGGAAGGAAGGAAGGAAGGAAGGAAGGAAGGAAGGAAGGAAAGAAGGAAGGAAGGAAAGAAGGAAGGAAGGAAGGAGAGAAGGAAGGAAATGTTATAGATGGGTGGGTGCCTACTGATCATCAGAGAGGCTTCCTTGAGTAGTTGGTATGAGTAGATGCAGGAACCCACAGCCAAGCATTAGGTGGAGCTCCAGGAATCCTTGAAGAAGACGGGGAGGAAGCATTGTAGGAACCAGCGGGAGTGGGGACACCAGGAAAATGTGGCTCACAGAATCAACCAAGCAGTGCTCAAAAGAGGCTCACAGAGACTGAAGCAGCAATCATAGAAACAGCGGGGATCTGGATCAGGCCCTTTGCATACATGATGTGGTTGCTTGTTGGACTCCAAACATTGGGAGTGTAGGTATCTCTGACTTTTTCGCCTCTTGTAGGACCCTTTTCCTTCTACTAGTTTCCCTCATACACCCTTGATATGAAGGTTTTTACCTAGTCTTATTGTTTCTTGTTATGACATGTTTGATTGATATCACTGGGAGGCCTGTTCTTTTCTGAAGAGAAATAACTGAGCAGTGGATCTGGGGGTTGAGAAGAGGTTGGGGGCCAATGACTGGGAGGAATGGAAACCTATGAGAGGAGAGAATAAAGCAAAAAAAAAAAAGTAAAAAAAAACCAAACAAACAAACAAAAACATGGAGTTAAAAATAAAAGAAAGTGGGGTTGGGGATTTAGCTCAGTGGTAGAGCGCTTGCCTAGCAAGCGCAAGGCCCTGGGTTCGGTCCCCAGCTCCGAAAAAAAGAACCAAAAAAAAAATAAAATAAAATAAAATAAAATAAAATAAAAATAAAAATAAAAATAAAAAATAAAAGAAAATAAATGACCATCAAGGAATAAAGACAATTCCACCAAGTGCAACCATAGCCGGTGTGTGAGCCGAATCATCACCACTGGCCATCAGGAAGGCACGATCAGTACTGAGCTTTAAAGTATCTACTTCTGGTCTCTTAAAATGGGATGTATATGCCTCATCAGTGCTCAATGAAGGATGACACAAGAAAATGTTGAAATACATAAATGTGAAAAGTTTCTTCAAAATGATATTAGAACCGTTTTCTTGCCTGATCATAATTTTTGAAAGTATGTTACTACTTCTTTATGTAAAAGTGATGCTGATTAAATACTGTGGCGATTCTATCAAATTTGATTTAGATAGGAATAAATGCTGCTGCATATAGTACAATTGTGGAGATTTACTAATAAGTAAAACCTTTTTCTCTCACACCATCTTCACTGATCAAGGTTATCTAGAGGAAGAGAACACAGCGCATGCGTTAGAAAAGACAAGTTACTAAAATGGCTTACATGCTATGGGCTGGATGATCCAAAATGGCTGCACACTGGCAGGTTGATAACCCAGAAGCAGCTCAATGCACACAGTACATTTTGAAGGCCTGGGAGATCCCTGAAGAATCCAAGTTCTTCAGTCCACGGGAGAAGAAAGATTATGTATTTTGGTATCTGTGAAGGACGTCAGCTGCAGTAACAACAGTAGGATAGCTGTAGTCATCAACGAGAGGCAAAGCAGGAAGACGGTTTTCTCCTGCAACCTATCTTCTTTGTATGTGGGCTGAGGCTAGAAGGAGCTGCCCACTCTTGTAGAATGACTTCTTCCTCAGTAAACCTTCTTGGAAATTTCCCCTAGAGAAATACCCATAGAAATACCTTAGTGTATTTCAGATCCCATTAAATTGACAACACTAACCATTACGTCAAAATTTGAGAATAAAATACAGCAATTCTGAAAGGTTGTTTTTGCTAAAATATATTTATAACATGCCATGGAAAACCAGAAAATAAGCTTAAATTCTTGGGGTGTCAAAATCGTGCAATATTATGAAAGAGGTTATACATTCAAAAAGTTCAGAAATAACCATTTAATCAGTAGCATATAAAAGCAATTTCATGCAAGACTTTAAGATTCTTTTATTGTTTCAGGAAATGATACCTCATAATGTTCTATCACCCAAGATAACCACTACCAGATTTTATTGAGTACTGTCATGAAATTTTAAGTGTACTTTAAATGAGCAGAGATAAATACTTTTAATAAATAACTATGGTTATTTAAAATAAAAAATAGAAATAGAAGACAATATTAAAATTTAAATTAAATCTTCTCCTTAAACTATGGTCAGTAAAACAGTTTTTCCAAGATCAAGGGGAAAAATGTAAGAATTGATGTCACTTTTGAAATCATGTGTTTTATCTTTAAAAGAAAGCTTATCACATACTTAACATTCTCCTTAGATTCTCTTTAGATGTTATAGACTATAACAATAATCCCCAGTGATTTTAGCTGTATATTGCAAAAATGGTAGTAATAAAGATATCGTCCCACAAGTACATAATAGTAGATGAAAATTACACAGGTACTCCTTATACGTTTTAAAGTACATTGGAAATACCTGTTCTATACAAATGCTGTGCCTTATTCTTACTTTTCCACTGGCTTTATAAATGTTTTATTCTAGCAAGAAAGACATAAAACCTATCACTAAAATGTTTTGTTTTCTCCTCCTTATAATTGGGGTATGCCATGCAATGGTAGGACATGCTGGGAAGGTGACGTAGACTTTTAATCCAAGCACTTGGGAGACAGAGATTTAAGACAGCCCAGTCTACATAGCAAGTTCCAGGACAGGCAAGGCTATAGAGAAACCCTGTCTATAAAAAAAAAAGGACAGGTATAACGCTTTGCACATGGGATGCAAGTGCTCCCAAAACCTCCCATCCCCTTAGTTTCATCTTCATTAGAAGGGAAAGGGGTCTTCTTAGGGTGAAGTTTCACTGGCTGAGGCTTAAAGTTATATCTCATTTGCATGGAGAGACATTCCAGAAAATCGGTCCTGTAATTTTGCCAAAGATTATATGGCATTCTTCAGGTAGAAGATTGTGGGGTCAGACTCCACAGGTCAGGTGGAGAAGAGGTAGACTTGCTAAGAAAAAGGAGTACTCCATTCTCTGCCGGGCTCAGGAAAGCTGTTCCCACATGGTACTCTACCACCTCAGTATCTAGGTGCAACAATGTTCTATCACCCTTTTTGCACATATGTATCACCATATCTGGGACATGAAACATTGTAAGTACATGCTGTCTCAAATACTACAAACATTAAAATTAAAAAAGTATATAAAATTACAATGAACATAGTTTATATACCTAAACATTAGTTCTTTATATTAAGGACCCATATTAAAGTGTTTCTATATGCTTGACAGTTCTTGGGATGCCTGATGAGAGTCTGATGATGATCAAGCAGGACAATGTAGTACACTTGTACTACACTTGTTTTACACTTGTTTTACACTTGTAAAACTGGATTGAACTACAGTGTGTGATAAATCTAAAACAAACACTAGAATTAATTTTAAGAAAAAATGGTAGACACTAATAAATTAACTGTCATTTCCGACCTTGGTACTTTTATCATACCTGAAGACAGAATTTTTAAATTAGTTCATTTACACTTTCAGTTGCAGTTGGGTGATATAGTAACATGCCTGTAATCCCAGCACTGGGAGGTTGAGGGAAAAGGATCAAGCATTCAGAGTTAGGTTTGGTGATAGGGAAACTCTGTCTCAAAAATCTGAAAAAAAAAATCCCACTTGTTTTAAGTAAATGATCCATTATATGATATTGATGATTCCTCTTCAATAAACAAACAAAATCCAGACTTTCGACATGGGCTAAGTCCCCCATATTAAAATTCCAATTAAAAGCAAGTGCCCCGTCAGCTGACAGAGTGCAGCGTTCTTGGTCTTCTGGAGTTTTATATTACTATAAAAGCCTGCCATATGTATAGAGCAAGAGAACACGACTGCAGCTACGTTTTGTGTTCTTGGAATGAATAGACGCAAGTAACAAGAAGCTTCAGCTCGACTGCCAAGAAGTCAAGTTTAATTTGCTTTCTTTTCCCTTCTCTTCAACTGGCTGAAATGCAAGTTCCACTGCAAATGCAACAACCAGCAAACACAGATGCCATCATAAATATATATTGTGCCAAGCAGAAAACCCTACACTGACAAACAACAGAGCTCCCATGGCAACTGCAAGATACTCTGGGCCGCATAAAGGCATAAGGCAATATTTTAAATAAAATGTATGTATCCTCTAGAACTGAAAAGTAAGTTTGAGATTTTTTTAAAAGCCACTGACATTTACTGTAACTTGGTGGATAATTTTTCTGTCTGGTTCATATTCTTAGCAGATTGGGAAATTTCATAAATCTTTCACTCTGAATTTCTGCAAAATGTAGCTGCTGTCAAGAAGTTCATGCCGGGCTTTAAGCAAAATTTGTCATAATCAATTAAAAATAAACCGAGCATACAACTTTCAAATGTTGCTAATTAAATTCACAGTCTGATAACCTCACTTTGAGGGCTGAGAAGCTTAGCACTTCTTTGATACTCCTTGAGGACATCAGTTGGCATGGAGACAAAATAGGAAGTCAGCACACTTTCCTAAGCATTCTCTTCAGGACAAGTATGTGTTAGAGGAGCAGGGAAATTGAAACAAGAGACAATTCTTACTGGGAGTTTTTGCTCTAGTTGGTAGAAAACAGAGAGACAGAGCACCAGAGAACGAAAGCGCTGTCTCAGAAAGCAACCGGAACCCAGTGTGGCCATCTTGTAAGCAACATCATTTGCCTCAAACATTCCAATCGCAAAGTAAAAAGCTGTAGTTGTTACAAGTGCAATTTGTCAGAACTATTGAGTAATAGGGATTTTTTTTTCAAAGATAGGAATGAGGATTTTGGTAGTTGTAAGTAGCTTAAGTTTCTAATTTTAAAGTTTTTTAATAGTTGTTGATGAAATCTTTATCACAATCTCTAATAAATATCAATGCTTTCTCTCTTTTAGCACTGCCCAGTTGAGCAGCCTAGAGAACGCTGAGCTCCCGGTGGGTGTTTTTGGTGGTGGTGATCGCACTGCTTACCACAGCCAGAGTTCTCTGGATTCACAAATGAAAGAACACACACAGCCTTTATATTTTGATATGCCATGACCAGCTCAATGACTGGGCATTTCCAAACCTCCCCGCAACTAGCACACACTCCGCACTAGTGTTCCTGAGTGAATACTTTCTAAATCTTTATTTAATCTTTGCTGTCCGGTTTTCCTTCTGGGCAGCCCTCCCATGGGGCTGCTTTCCCTTTGTGCCTACATTGCTGGATGATTTCTCTCCAGAAGCTCTTAAATCTGATCTGTTTCTGTGTCGTGGCGATTCTCTTTCTCTCTTCTACATTTCTTGCCCGAGAATCCTAAAATTCCCACTGCTTTCATTCTGCCCAGCTATTGGCTGTTGGCGCTTTATTGATTAATCAAAAACCAACTGGGGAAGGGGACCCTCAGCATGTGGAGATGCAGATTCCTGTGTGATCTGGGGAGCCGAATTAAGACAAAGCATTGAATTGGAACCAATCCCCAACACTTCATTTCTATGAAGTACTCCTTAAGTTTGTTTTCCCCCCCAGGTCAATGAGCATATCATGTCTGCCTGCACATTGGCTACTTTTCTCATTGCTGTGAAAATTCAAAGAAAGGTTGTTTTGTTTATTTTTTTTATGCTCATGTTTTAGAAATGAATACAGTCCATCATAGCAAAGGCATGCCAGCTACGTGAGGTGACATTGCTTAAACAGTTAGGAAGCAGAGGATGGTGAGGAAGTGGATCGTGTGTGGAACCTCAAGCTCTGCTGCAGTGATGCACTTCCTCCAGGGAGGCCCCCACTACAGGACCAAGGACTTCTAAAGCAGCAGCAGCAGCAGCAACTGGACACCAAGCATTCAAACACATGAGCCTATGGGTGCTATTCTAAATTTAAAGCACAATAATACTTGAAAAGCCACAGGGATCAGATCACAGAGTTTTAAATTTACATTTGTATAAGCATTTGAAAATGTTTCCTACTGGAATACAGGCTAATGAACATCCAAAATGCAAATTTCCATCATCAAACCTTATTCAATGACTACACCCTCATTAATACAATTACATTTATAAATTCATTGAACACACAGGATAAACGATGCTGTGCTTGTTAGACATACACATATGTATTGTTTTATGCACAATATTTAACTAATAATCATACATTAAAATTAATCCTAAGTTTATTGAACCAGGCTTTAAAACTTGTAACTCTGGAACTTAATTTGTTATTTGTTACAAGTGGGCATATTAAGTGAATTGCTGAATGTGAGATAATTAAATAAGAAAAATATCCATCAGACATATAACAACTTTAGGAAAGTTTGATATCACAAAGCTAGAGCACATATATAACAGTGTTCCACAATTATTTTAACCTCTGGCATGATTTGAATAAAACATGACCACATTTTGTAGTATAAAATAACACCAACTGCCCCTAAATGAACTGCCTTGTCTATCCTCAGTGGGAGAGGATGGGACAAGTCCTGCAGTGACTTGATGTGCAGGGGGTTAAGAGAACACAGAGAGGGGGACTTCCTCTTCTCAGAAGAAAAGGGAAAGGTGGAATGGGGGTAGGACTTGTGTGAGGGGATTCTTGGAGGGAGCAAGGGCTGATACGGGGTTGTAAAGTGAATAAATTTAACAAGAACAACAACAACAACAATAATAATAAATAACACTAACCTAGCCTGTGGGGTCTAAAACTTAAAAATGTAAACACTAGGTGGCAGACTTCTACAGGCTTGTGAAAGAAAAAGTATAGAACTTAACAAGAAAAGCCTTATTGTTATTTCAAATCAATGACTGCTAAATTATAAATTTTAACTAATCAACTAAAATTTATATTGTCAATATATTAATTATAGAATAATGCTATTAACCTAAGTTAATGCTACAAAATATGCTACATAATTGTTAATATTTCCTTGTAGGAAGCTAAAGAATATGATCAAGAATTCCCTCCTCAAAATGAAATTCATTCCACACCTTTAACTGCCCTATCTTAAAACAATTGGAGTCATATGGAATACACTTCATTACTCACTATATTTAAATGACTCTACATATTCACAAAGCAGTATTATAGTCCAGGTGGCGGTCAGACACACTGACCAGAGCTCCTGACACAGGAGGTGTGTTTGTTACCCAGTCTTGATTGCTACTGGTGGTCAATTATTTGTTACTACTTAGAAGGTACTATTTGGAGGTCTTTTTAGTAAGACAGATATACTCGTGTGTGTGTGTGTGTGTGTGTGTGTGTGTGTGTGTGTGTGTGTGTGTGTAGTAATATATATGTATCAACATTTTGTTACTACCCTGATTCCCCTCATTAAAATTTAATTATGAAAATGATAGGCATCTGTATTCCAGTAGTTTGTTTTAAGTCACTGAGGAGTTACCAAACAATGGGGCTGTATTATCTCTGATCCTCTCTGACCTACTAAGAATGACAGGTAGGCCAGGAAACTGAAATTAGATCCAAAATCAGCTGTCATTTGAGCCGAGCATTTGAAACCAGTGGTTCCTTCTGACCACTCTGGAGACCTTCACTTTGATTTCCAATTGATGTGGACAGCCGACACTGAAACAAGCAGTTTCACAAGATGTGACTCACTCACCTTTTGCCTAAAGGGCACTTGAAAAGAACTTCAAATCACAAAGCACACTCAATACTGTATCTCACCTTAGATGGACAGTTCGTCAAATTTCTAATTCATTCTGTTTGTTATGTATTTTTACTTGACTGTTTCATGTAGAGGTTTCCCTAACAGCAACTTTCTTGCTAGAGGACTGTCTCCAAAGTTATATGGCAGTCATTTGTAAAAGTAGAGAATTTTTCAATCTAAAAATCTTAAAAATGAATTTTATAAACCAGAGAGATAGCTCTGCAGTTAAGAATACTGGTGGCTCTTCCAGAGGACCAGGGTTTGATACCCAGCACCCAAGTGGCAGCTCATAACTATCTGTAACTCCAGTTCCAGGGAATCCCATGCCTTCTTTAGGCTTCCATGGGCCCCACATATGTACACAGTGCACAGACAATAATGCAGGCAAAGTACCCATATACATAAGATTTTCAAATGAATTTTCAAATGAATTTTAAATTCTTACAATTTTTAAATACTTCTTATAACAGAGATACAAATATCATACTAGAATTCACTCATTTTTTAAATGAAGGTGACTTCTAATTTAGTTTTTGAGGGGTGTTCAAATCTGTTATAAACTATAGAAGAACAATGGCTGAAGAACTTGATGTTTTTGTTTCCTGCTGTGCCACTGTGTGTGTGGCTACTTTATAAATGCCTAATTCTTCTTATGCTATTGAGGGAAATTAACACAAATTAAAATAAACTAATCTCAACTTCTGAGAAATTAAAGTGCTAAAGTTACTTAAAAGTGATAAACTTTTTAAATTTTTAAAAAAACTGCTCCAAAATATAAAATACATATATTTCATTTCTTTATGATACTACCTGGGGGCAAGGTTTGTAGTGAAAAAAGTTTGAGTTAGAAAAAAAAAAGATACAAAGCAAAAAGAGAAAAACATAATCCAATGAACAATAACATAGAAGTTTAAGCAGCAGAGAATGTAACAGCCTGGTCTCCACAGCAGAGTGTCTCCATTGTCCAACAACCAATTAGTGTAACAATGGTGTTCCAATTTTAGTGGCTCTCAAGATTACCATTCAGCTATACTAAAACACAAGTTGCTGGAATCAGGGTGTAGCTCACTTGATAAAGTATTTGCCTAAGTATGTGTTCAAGGTCAAGGCCCTGGATTTATCCCCACCTAATTCCTCCAAATAAAACCACATTAAACTACTGGACTGCATTTCTCATTTAGTAGATTAATGTAGTAGGGTCCCTTCTGCATTCTAACCAGTTCCGCAGTAACTACAGATAGAACTAGGAATCATTAACTAAAGCCTGTTAAAGCAGATTAGATTTTGGAAGTGACTTCCCTTGCTATTTCTTTTTCTGGGCAAGGAAGTGAAGATGTGAGGTTACTCCAGTTCTGCAGTCTATTTTACTGCTATACCTAACTGTGAATGCGTTTTCCTATGTGTACTGGGTACTGAATGCAGGGACTTGCCCACGTTAGGCAAGCAATACAGCAGCTACAGAACAGTGCCACCCTCAGACCCCATTTTGTGACGGAAGTAAGGTCTTACTAGGTTGTTTAGGCTGGTCTCAAACACAAGCTTCTCCCACTTTCACTTTTAGAATGTTATTTACCTAATTCACTAACATATATATGCATATGTTATATGCATAGACACATGCTGGGACATCTATAACTGTTCAGTCTCTGAATTTATATGGCCCATTTTGAGTTGTTTCTATAAAGCAGGTTTGAGGACAGATGCTTTTGCTGTTGTTTTTATTGACTGTCTATAACTGTTCCAGCATATTTTAAGTTGCTCCAAAACACCCCTCCATTGTTTCCAATGGTACTGTCAAAAGTCAAATGTCCATCCAGCTATGGGTCTATTTCCTGGTTGTGCTTTCCCACCGATCTTCATCCTGAGACCCAAAGGTTCCTGCTCACTGCGGCCTTATATCTTAACACCTAGCATCTGCTCACTGCGGCCTTAGATCTTAACACCTAGCATCTGCTCACTGCGGCCTTAGATCTTAACACCTAGCATCTCCACCGCTCAATTCCCTTGTCTTTCCATGCTAACGTTCCTCCACAGCGACGCCTTTTCATATACTGCGGGCTCTTCTCTTAGCCTATAGTAAATGGAGAAACTTGACAGAAATTACAGTAAATCTATAGAACCACTTTGAGAAAATACTGTTAATATGTTAAGGCCTTCAATCCACAAAAATGATTTTTTTTTACCTACATTTTATTATCACGAGTTATATTCATCAAAAGTTCCTCTTTTGCTTAGCTAAAGGAAAGAGTTAATTGGGGTACTGACCTTGCCGAATTCATGTACGAGTTCAGTACATTTCATTTCGGAGGCCACCTAAAATTTTTTCTGTGGACAATCTTTTTAGTGGAAAGATGTAATTCTTTCTTTCTTTTCAACATAAGCCTTTTATTTCCTTTTTCTATTCTGTTACATGGCATAAATGAAGAAAAATTGTCTTTGCTCCCTATCTTACAGAGAATGCATGCAGTATTTTGTGTTAAGTTGCTATTGATTCTGCTCATCAAGTAGGGAAAGTTTTGTTTCTGAGGCTTTATTCTGAATCATAAATGAAAACTGAAGTTTGCCAAATGCCTTCTTCTATATTGATCTAGTATTTTTCTATTTTGATAAAATATGATTTTGTTTTTTATTTATTTATTTATATTTTTTAATTGGTTTTCAAATACTGAATCAGCCTTACAGTTCTAATACGGCTTGTACTCATGCTCTGTATCTGTCACAGATACGAATTCTGTCACTATCTGAAAACAGCTCTCTGTAAATAAAGAAGAAACAGAAATTATTGTGTTCTTAAGTTGAAATTTATAAATTACTACTATTAACAACATACTTAAAGTTGTTGGTAGGAAGTTACTCTAAAAATACCTTAAAAAGATAAAAGGAAACCAGATAGCAGCTACAGAAAGAAATAACTTACTACACAAATACAACTTCAGAAGTACATTCGTATTTAGTGACTGGTGAGATCAGAGGGAGAAAAAGTAGAGGTACAATGTGCAGACACGAGGTTCTTTATGGCGAACATAAATGCTTCATGATGCTGAAGACGCAGTTAGTAGTTCTGTATATACAAATGTATATCTTTATGCTAACAGAACAGTGGTGAATGGTGAAAAATTATCTTCACATGGGCAGAGTTAGCTCACAGAAGACTGCGAATTCCTGCTCATGGCTCATGAGCTTATAAGATGAAAATATCTATAACATGAAAGATTAAATAAAACATCCAAACCAATTGGCTGGTACAAAGAAGTATGTAAAAGGCAGCTGATGGTGAAGATGTTGTCAGTATTTTCCCTAGCCCCTCGCAGACGGGAAATGCAGTCCTGGACAGACAGCTGCCTGGGCTTCGTGTTCACTCTTCTGTACCTATGGAGACAAGCAAAGCCCTGCTGAAGGCGGAGGACTGACCATGCATCAAAGAAACGGACAAGAAACCTTAGGAAAGAGCTGACTCCACAAGAACAGTAAGATTTTATTTCTAAAGAGAGTTTAGATTTTTCCTTCCCCCCAAAAAACTAAGGAGATTCCAGTGATAACAATGTCCTCAATATTTCTATGACCCTAACTATATTATATGTAATTCACAACTAAAGTTTTAATAAACAATGTGTAAAAGGGTTAATTCTAAGTGTGTTGCCCATTATTACCTTTGAAGTATTTTATGGATTAAAAATGTCTACAATAAACAAAAATTTCACAGTGTTATCATCAATTTTAAAAGATGACATAATTTAAGCAAATTATTTATTAATAATTTATTATTAGAACAATTTGAAAGAATAAAAATCCAAACAGTCCTCTGAAATGTACAATAAAATTCAGCCTGGCATTGTAAAATACTCAATGTTTCCACAAACTATATATTTTATGTTTCTCCACACCAATGAGAACTTAGGTAACAAATGAGTTCTTCAACACACGAGTTACGTATGACAAAAGGAACTGGAATTTTCGTCCATGAGTTTACTCAAGCATGGTTTATTTAATAAGGTGTGGGGTGATCGATGAGGATGGAAATACAATCAATAGGTCTTCAATCTCTGTCCCACGGACACCTCCATCTTCCCGCTTACGCCCAGCACAAGGCAAGTTGAGGTTTATTTAGACACATTCTTTACAATGACCCCTTCAGAAAAAATTAGAATACAAATAGCACTAGGCAGTCAGTAAATTAAGTCACAGGCCAAGAAGTTCAACTGTGCAGTTTTGAAATCTAACGTCAGAGAGTTCCTGAAACCTTAAGACTGAGTGATCTGCAATGTCTCCAACATGTCTTCAACTGCCTTAAGAGAGGATTTGGTTTCCTTCTTACTTCGACCTGCAAACTAATTAAAAAGAAAAAAAAAAAAACAGCTCAATTAGGCTCAATTTCATTGCAAAGTTTAAACATCACACCTCAGCTTCATATTGCTGATGAAAACAGTATTTATCATCATGTGAAATGACATGTGCTTTACAGTATGAGCAAACTCTAAGTTTTATGGATATATGTGCATGAGGGTTTCAACGTCAGTTGAAGTGTACAGATATTTCACTACATACCTGGGCAGTTTAAGCGGATTTTAATTGGCACGATAACCTACAAAAGCTTAGATTTTAAAACTACCCTAGGTTCAGACTCCAAAACCTTTCTGAAGTACTAAATAACTTAGATGAAGTTTAAACACATACATAGAGGAATAGAGTTGATATATACCCTGTAAATGGATGTGTGGAATTTCAAACAAGGTGCAGCAAGTACCTTATTTAAACATTTAAAAGTAAAAATGTACATACTTTGAACATTATTTAGAATAG